>NW_027185697.1:1677261-1730484 GCF_028583685.1 Petaurus breviceps papuanus | reverse complement strand
CAATCATTCACCAAGTTCTTTGGATTCCACCTTCATAGCACCTCTCACATATGGCCCCTTCTCTCCTTTTTAACTTTGCAACTTCCCTGCTATGGGGCCTCATCACCTCACACCTGGACAACTGCAATAGCCTGCAGGTTAATCTCCCTCCTTCAATCTCTCCCCACTCTCACCCATGCTCTGCACAGCTGTCAAATTTGTCTTCTTAAAGAACAAGACCAATAATGTCACTCACCTATTAAAAAAAAAGTCCAGTGAATGTCTATTACACCTAGGATCAAATGTACAATCCTCTGCTTGGCTTTTAAAACCTTTCACCGCCTACCATCCCCCACTTTTCCAGTTTTCTTCTGCCTTATTCCCCACTATGTACTCTTCAATCCAGTGACATCCACCTCCGTGTTCCTCACACAAAACATTCCATCTAGCAACTTCGTACATTTTCACTAGCTTTTCTGGTTCTTCTGATTTCCCTGACTTTCAAACTGACAGTCAGTAGGTAGGTTCAATTAAGCCTGAGAAAAGGCCTTTACTCAAAGGCAAAAACAACTCATGACTACTGGCATAGTGAGACCTGGAAGTCCTATCTCTTCAAAAAGTGCTATATAGCTCTGCTTGAGTACAGACTCTCTTTTACATGGTCTGCCTTACCAGGATTTCCCGTATTTCTTCTCCAGAGCCTTACTTTCTTTGCTACTGCCAGGAGTCATGATCCTCAAAGTTGCTTCCTCCCTCAGAGCATTGCCTCTCTATATCCATGTCTGTCCAGAGTACAGTGTCTCTTACGTGTCCATAAACTACCCTTCAAAAGTACCAGATTGATCTGTCAGGCGGGGTAGGAGGGGACATAAAGAAGAGACAAATGTATACTCCATAAAGCGACTGGGGGAAACAAGCTCCTTTTTATAGTTAGCATAACTCATCACTAATAACTTGTACTTATATAATGGCCTTTTATACTACATCAAGTGAACTAGGGAAACAATGATGGGGGATCATATTCCCATCTACAGTTAGATTAAAAATCAAATAATCATCGAGGAATCATCTCTGTACCTAATAAAGAATTATACAATTTTCATGTATGTATGGGAGGTACCTTGTTTGAGGAGAAGTATTAAAGTTCGGCTTCTTTGCTCTACTAAAAATACTAAAAATCACAATGAATAGAGTGAGGTCCAGCTTTCAGCGAATCATATGATGATGAAGATGTGTGAAAGTCTATCCATTCCCTTTTCTTTATTTCATCAAACATACCCTTGTAATATACAGAGTGTTCTCATAAAGAATGAATAGAATATGTGACAATAAGAAATATGAATGAACAGTTACTAATGTCCTTTGGATCACCTTTTTTGTTGTTATTGTCAATAATACTGTCCATGACAGTTTCCCTTTTATGGAATCTTCCCTTCCTTGATATCCCTTGAAAATACTTCCCAGGATGCCTTTTAAATTTAGATTACTCTATCATGGATTTCTTCTAAGTCTTCAAATGACCAAATGTTAAAAGGACTAAATGGTATATTTTTGAAGCACTTAGTACAGAACCTGGCATGTAATAGAAATATAATAAATGCTTGTTTCTCCACACCCCCTTTCAATCAATTACATTGATCTTTTAGCACTTCATTTTCTTGAATCCCATTTTCATTTGCTCCTAGAGCACGTATGGTATTTAAGTGTTAGAGGACAAAACTGACATTTCCTGTCATCAAATGATGAGAATATAACCAACATTTTATTTCTAGCTGCTGTCTTTTTTTCTGGTGCCATTTATTAATGTTCTTGGGTAATTCTGGTTTAGTTTACTAGGGTGTCAAGTTCCTTCCAAAATGCCTATGCTGCTCTTCCTAATTTCAACTCCATAGAACAAGCTACCCCTGGTCTCTGCCCCATAATTTTCCTGCTTCCTATTTGTGTGGTGTCTCCCCCTACTAGATTGTAAACTCCTTAAGGGCAGGGACTGTCTTTACTAATTGTATCCCCAGTACTTAGCAGAGTTCCTGACACATAGCAGTTGTTCAAAAAAATGTTTATTGGATTGGATTGGACTGAATTGAGTTGGGTTGGGTTGAGTTTTTCTGGCTTAGTTTGTCCTGGTGTCAAATTTTTTGAAGGTTCATTTTCCTCTCCTCCAAATTTCTGTTGGTTTCTGTGGCTGCACTATTCATTGTTTCCTATTATCTTCCTCTTTAACAATTCTAGGAGGGAAAACCAGTATTGAGCTTGGTGGCCATGTTTCTTGCCTTGTCAACAGGATCAAGTGTTTGCTAGCAAAAGCAGTTTTTAGACTTTTTTACCTACTAGTTTGGGACAATTGCTTTACATTGATTAGACTTTTCAGAGAAATTATGATAATCTGAGTTGATGTGTTTACTTTTGTCCATATCCCATTTTTCAGAATCAATAGTTTGTTTAACTAGTTTGGATTGAAACCATTGTAATTGCCCACTGTCTTCTCATCATTAACATTACTTGTAATTTGTTGTTTATTTTGACCTTCCCTCTAACTAATCAATAATATCTGATCAAACACAAGAAAGCTTTTGCCCATAATGGTTACTAGTCATTTTCTCTCCGCCACCAAAATACAATAAACTTCATTTTTTTTGTGAGGTAATTCAAAGTTTGCCATTCTGCCCCAATTCTCTGCATGAAGAAAATATTTTACACAAACACACACACACACAACCATAAGCACATATATATGTATGCATTATATATGTATATATAGTTTCTGAATGAGCCTTTTTTCTTCATTCTTTTCTTGAAAATGAGCTATGTTTTCCAATATATTCTTCATTTTTCCCCCCTTGATCCATCTTTTCATTAAATTCACTTAATATTAAGGTATGGTTTGACAGGGTGTGGTGAATCTTGCCCTTCTATTTGTAAAGTTTATGTACTCCTTCAAGTCCTGCAACAGATGTTGGCACTTAAATTTTAGGTTTTTTTTTTTTTCTTGGAGGTCCACTTGCCTAATATCATTATTTAATTCAATTCAACTTACTTCAACTACAATTTATTAAGTGACTATTGTGTACCACCATTCCAAATACCAGGAATGTAGGAAAATATCTCGAATACATGCCCTCCAGGCACTTACTTTCTATAGGGTGATACAATATGTATACAACTAGGTACAAATAAAGTTGTTTTTATTTTATTTTATTTTGGGGTTTGTTTGTGATGTCAACAAGTCTGAGTTTTTAAGCAAAAAATTCCTAATTAACCCTTCTCCTGATGCCAATCATCAACTCTTCTACAGCCTTCAGTCTTGGAGAGGTTAAGTAACTTACCCAGGGTCACACAGTCAGTATGCTTTTCAGGTTGGACTTGAAGTCAGATCATCTCGACTGAGAGGCCAAGCTTGGTGACTCCACCACACCATCCTGCCTCTCGATAAATGCCAACAGGTCATACAGAATGTTCTCTGGACTCAAGGAATTCCCATTTCTGTTATCTCATGTGTAATGAATTGATGTCATTTATCCTCTCCAGAAATAGAGAATGCAATTCACTCATTGAGGGTGAAAGAAAACTCTTGGTAAACCATTACAGGTATAGACAAAGCACTAGACAGGATCCCAGGAGAGCTTTCTAGCCTAGGATTTGCATTAACAGTCTGAGGTCTTAGACAGTTGGTGTAATTTACCATGACTCCATTTTCTCCATTTGTAAAATAATGGAGAAACTGAACTAGATTTTCTTTAAGCAGGGATTCTTACGCTGTGATCTCTGAACTTGTAAATTTTAGTATTGTGATAACTGTATTTTAATATATTAACATAATAATTAAATTAATATTTAAAAAAACATTACATAATTTATGTTTAATAAAATATTAACATTTTAATATGATTTATTATCATATTTTATTATATTGTATTTTAATATATAATAGTTTAATGTAGGACAGCTAGGTGACTCAGTGGATAGAGTGTCAGGCCTGGAGTCAGGAAAACTAATCTTCCTGAGTTCAAATCCTGGCCTAGTACACTAGCTGTGTGACCCTGGACAAGTCAACTTAACCTTGTTTGCCTCAGTTTCCTTGTGAGCCAGAGAAGGAAATAGCAAACTATTGCAGAATCTTTGCCAAGAAAATACCAAATGAGGTCACAAAGAGTCAGACACAACTGAAAAATGACTGAAAATTTTAATATAATTAGTTTCCTTAGTAATCCTATGTATTTTATTTCGTGCATTTAAAAACATTATTCTGAGGTAACCCTCAGCCAAACTATCCAAACTATCAGCACGCACGCACACACACACACACACACACACACACACACACACACACACACCATTCTAAGATCCCTTTTAGCCCTAATATTTTATTTCTATTTCTATTCTATAGTAGTACCACTGCAACAAACACTGACCTTTCATTCAGAAGATCTACTTTCAAATTTTGCCTTTGAAACTTATGTGTGACCTTGGGCAAATCAACTAATTAGACCTCAGTTGCCTTATCTGTAAAATGATGGGAAGTGACTGAATGACCACTAAGTTTTTTTCTAGTTACAGAGCTATGACACTACAATCCTATTCTATTTTTTCTGATAACATTTCAAGGCCCTAAAAGAGTTAATTCAACACCTGAAATAGAACACTGCCGACTTCCTTTCCAGTTGAGTCAAGCCAGAATTTTTAAAATCTGTGTGACACCATCCAACAAAAGGGCCTATGCCAACATTAGCCTTCTTCATTATTTTACTAAGGTGAACCATCTATCCAGGCATGTGCATGCTAATCGATATTGCCATATGGAATTTTATTAAGAAAATTAAATTTAATAGGCTCAAACAATATGAGCATTAGCTGGATTGAAAATAGGCTGCTGAGATTTCAGCAGAGAGAAAATTAGAGGTGATGTTACCTCCATTACCAGTGTATCTCAGAAAATGAACAGGATGAAGAATTGGGCCGAATCAACTTGCCTCACAGGCTAGTGTTAAGGTTAAAAGGAGATAATGGATGGAAAAGTATTTATTTTTAAAAATTTGAAAGTACAAAATGACATTTTTTCCTTCTTGTGACAGTTGTTTTCTGGAAAGAAAATTTAGAATAATATTTGGCGATCTGTATACATCCAGAGGCAGAAACCAGACAGAGAAGTAGAATGACATCCATGGTAAAATGAGTAGTGAGTGATATGGTCCAGCCAGGATTCAAAAACAAGCCTTTTGGCTTTCAGTCCTATCTATCCATTTCCCACCATTTCACAAATCCCATGTACGCCCCTTAGTGGTACAGTGGAGAAAGTACAGGGCCTGGGGTTAAGAGGACCTGAGTTCAAATCCAGCTTCAGACACTCTCTAATTCTGTTTGCTTCATGTGTAAAATGAACTGGAGAAGGAAATGGCAAGCCACTCCAGTAACTTAGCCAAGAAAACCCCAAATGGTGTCACAAAGAGTTGAGCATGACTGAAATACTGAACACAACAACAAATCTCATAACTGACATCAGTCAGTCAACAAGCATGCAAGCATTTACTAAGGACTTATCACATGGCAGATATTGTGCCAAGTGCTGGGTAATGATATCCTAGAACAAAAGAATATATAAATTAGTCAGGCAACAAAAGGACAAACATTTATTAAGCATTTGCTATGTACTAAGCATTCTGCTAAGAGCTAGAGATGCAGAGAAAGGGGAAAATTAGTTGTCTTCAGGGAGCTCACATTGTAATGGAAAAGACAACATGGACATTGCTAGGTGCACCAAAGACATATGGAGAGTAGAGGGGAAGGAATCTGAGATGGGGGAAAGTCAGAGAGGGAAAAAGTATTCTTGTTGTTAGATTTATTTTTTGCTTTTTTGGGAGGTGTGTGTGTGTGATTTTTTTTGGAGTGCAGTTGAGGTTAAGTGACTTGCCCAAGGTCACACAGCTAGTAAATGTTAAGTGTCTGAGGTGAGATTTGAACTCAGGTCCTCCTGACTTCAGGGCCGGTGCTCTCTTCAATGCGCCACCTAACTGCCACGAGGAAAAAAGTATTCTTACACAAAGGTAGGATTTGAACTGAATCTTACATGAAACTAAGAATGGACTTGTTTGAGTAGCAGTGTGTAGGCCAGAGTGGCTCAATTATAACCTCCAAGAGTAAAGCCAACATTGGTTTAAGATGGTCCTTCCTATGAATTAAGTAGCTGATCCTGTATCTTTCTAACATTGGGTTGGAAATGGCTGATCAGGCCATCAGATTGAAATGGAAGGGGAAAATATATAAGATAGGATGATGGAAAGGAGTCAGACTGTGAAAAGCTTTCCATTCCAAACAAGGGGGTTAAATTTCATTCTGAAGGTAATGAGGAGTCACTACATTCCTTGTAGCAGGGAGGAGGACATGTATTTTAGAACACTTTGGTAGCTGAGTGGAGCATGGACTGGAGAGGAAGAGACAAGGAGAACAATTAGAATTCTATTTTAATTATCCAGGTGAGAAGAGATAAGGACCTGAACTAGGGGGAATAGCTGTGTGAGTAGAAAGAAGTTGCAGGGAAGAAATGTTACAGAGATAGCAATGACAAGATCTTCATAATCTTGTTATGACTATGAGCTTATCGAAATAGACTTGCAAATATTCTTAATGGAAACTGAATCTTAGCAAGGTTTATTCATACAGATTATATTTGTCCAAATGGAATTTGAAACTGGTTCTTTCCCATTCAAAGTGCAGTACCCTCATTGCTAGAATACACAGGCTACAGAAGGATTCATGTATTACAAGCTAAACTGTGATCATGAATAATGTAATGGAAGGAGGGACATACAAAATCTCTCTTTGGAAGACCAGGACAAAGGAGTTCTTTCTTTAGCTGTTGCTGTTTAGTCATTTTCAGTCATGTCTGACTCAGTGACCCCATTTGGCATTTTCTCGGCAAAACTACTATAATTGTTTACCATTTCCTTCTCCAGTTCATTTTACAGATGACGAAACTGAGGCAAATAGGGTTAAATGACTCGTCCAAGGTCAGTTAGTTAATATATAAGGCCAGATTTAAGCTCAGGTCTCTCTGACTCCAGGTCTGACACCCTAACCACTGGGTCACCCAGCCACCCTTTCAGCAGATAACCAATATTCAGGTGACTAGAATAGCTGAAGCTGCCTACCTTGAGATCACAGGACTGTAGAATTAGCATTACAAGGAATTGTAGAGGCTATTTAGTCTAACTTTCTCAATTTACAGGTAACAAAGGGAGGCAGCAAAGAGGAGATCCTTTGCCCACTATTGCACAGGTCTCTGACTCCAAATCCAGCAAGTTTTCCATGTGACCATAGACGCATTGCTTACATTTTAGACTAAAACCCACACAATCATCACCCATTAACCACCAACCATGGAGCAAAAACCTTGGTAGGATAAAATCAAAGTCAGACTATTTAGACAGAGATGGCAATGTCCAGTGAGGGATCATTGGATATATTCTTTAGTTTATCTCTGCCCTCATTATGATAAGCCAGGATAGATCCAAATGGGACTATGAATTTAGCAAAAAAGTAACTGCTGATGAGGCTAAGCCAGGGGTGTTATTAACACCAGGGATCACCAAATTAAGCTACAACTTAACTGAGCTAGATAAGGGAATGCAGAGCTCAGTAGATTTTCCACTAGGCTGGGAATTGGTCTAGCAAACTACTGCATAAAGCTAATCAATGCAAATTTGAAAAAGATTGCAGCTCTAAGTCACTTCATTGCAAAGTATCAGTTGTTCCAATGCCCTTTGCTAATGCTTCCTTGGGCACTGGATTAGTGGCAGAAATTGACTTGACCCTTATAAATACAACTGAGTGGATCGATTTCTTGCAGTTTAAATTATCAAGCAAACACACATGGGGTCTTTTCACAGGATCCCAGATTCAGAGACAGAAGGGACCTTGGAAGTCATTCAGTCCAACCACTTCATTTTATGCATGAGGAAACCAATGCCTAGAGAAATGACTCACCCAAGGTTACAAAGGTATTAAGTGACAGAAGGAAGATTTGAACAAGATATTCAGACTTTGAATTCATTGATTCCACTGATCATCCCGTTTTAGGAAGGACATTGAGTCCGGATAGTGAAGGGCCTTGAGGCCATGCCATATAAGGATGACTACAGTGGGGAACAGAAGATTAGAGATACAGGGGCACGATAGCCATGTCCGAGGATATGTAGGACTATCACGTGAACAAAGAAATGGGCTTATTTTGCTTGAGCAAAGAGGGAAAAAAAATAGGGATGGAGTAGAATTCCCATTGGTAAACAGAAAACTCCCTAGTTGAATCTAAGGAGAAATGGAAAAGATTGCTTTAGGTGGTAGTGGGTTCCCTTCCACCACATTCCATTTCTCATCTCCACACCTTGACACTCCTTGAATTTCCTCCTTCTCTGTGATTCTGATCATTCATACTTTCTTGCAAAGCCTAACTTAAGTGCCATAATCTAGAAGAAATCTATCCTGATTCCTTTCAGTTACTATCTCCTTTTAAAAATGAATATCTAAAGCACTACATGTTAGACATACAGAAAGAGTCAGAAAGACCTGGGCTTAAATTCCATTTTGATGTGGACTAGCTATGTGATTCTTATATAGCACTTACAATGTACCAGGCGTTATGCTAAGTGCCTACAAATAATATCTCATTTAAACCTCCTAATAACAATAATAATAATAATCTTCATAATCCCCTCACCTGAGACATAGGTGCTATTATTATCCCCATTTTGCAACTGGGGAAACTGAGGCAAACAAAGGTTAAGGGACTCGTCCAAGTTGTCACATAGTCAGTAAGTGTCTGAGATTAGATTTTTAACTCATCATCCTGACTCTAGCTCCTGTACTCTAACCACTGCCTCACCTTGCTGCCTATAGTTGCCTACACCTTTACTCGGGTGAAGTAAATTGACTTCTCCCTTCCCTAAGCAACCCCTTAAGACTGTAAGTGACAGAACAGTTATTGATCTGTTTTGGTAGAGGCAATCATCATTGAGAATTCCCTATCCCTATGAAATCACAGGTCTAGTCCCATACCATATGTTCTCTCTGTCTCTGTTTCTCTCTTTGTTTTTGTCTTTCTCCCTTCTCTCTGTCTCTCCTCTCTCTCATATGATCCATGTATAATCTATATGTAATATCTATGTGCATATATTATAGTTAATAAATGAATACACACTATATATTACATATAGATATAGATGTTTTGGACCCTACCTGAGATTTCAATGGTATAGGGCATTGCCAATGAGGAAATCTCCTTCTATCAATGTAGGCTAGCACCTGCTCTGCAACTTAGCCTTAAGGTATTGCCTGGGGGACTAAATACTTCAATGACTTGCCCAGTGCCACACAGAAACTCTGTATCAGAAGTTGGGCATAACCCCTGGTCTTCCTGTTTCTAAGTTCAATTCTCTATTCACCATGCCAACTTGTTGCTTAACTGAGAGATGTATTGTTTAGGAAGTGCTATAAGGATTGGGGTCATTACTAAATTATAAACTGTTTAGCAGCTCAGACCACATACTATTTTTCTTTGCATGCTTCACTGCACTTACGATGGTGCCTTGCACTTAGTAGGTATTCAGTAGCTTTTTATATAGAGTTAATAGGCAATAAGGAATCAAAGATTCATAAAAATTATAGTTTTACAGATGAGAGTGTTCATAAAATTTATATGCTCCAGCTCCTTCAATTTGCAAGTTAAATTCAGTTTTGAGAAAGTATAGAATCCCTGTGGTTGGATGGGAAGGAATGACTATGAGATGTTCCTTAGCAACATCATCATGGAGATCAGATGTTAAATTATTTGTTCACCCTTGGTTATGCTTTTCTTGACTGGTTGGATTAATAAACTGGGTTAAGATTAAACAATATTCACTGGGGAAAGTTTTGAATATAATATCTAAAAGAATCTAAGGAAATCAGAGACATGATCAAGAGAAAAATATACCAATTATAGTCAAGCCCATGCAACTAAGCAGACATGCCTTCCATAGACTACTTGCAAAAACAAAATGAAACAAAACAAATTAATCCAACATAGATTATATCAGGAACAAATATTCTGTGGATTTTTTATTGACAGCTCCTTGGGGATATAGGCATTAATCAATGTCTTTCAGTTTATTGATTTGTAGACCACGGTTATCAGACAAGGAGTCATCAGCATAGGAAAGAGTTAGGGAAAGTAGGGGTGAATGGGAAGCAAATTATATTTCTTAATAGCCAACCTAATTAATTACACAGACATTTTGAAGGCTATCTAAAGGAAAATGGAGAGGCATATCATGATTGTGTGCAGTGGAAACAGAATAACTGTAAAGCATTTTGTAGGAGACATTGCATAAGGATTCCATCAGGGAGGCATATGAACCCAAAAGAAAATAGAGCAGTCATATTATAAGAACAAAGGATAATCAATGGACAGCCTATGTTGTCTATACATACCCATGTCCCAAATGTGTTGCGCAGACAAGAATTGAAAGGGACAAAAAGGTAAAGATAGCATGCAATCATTTGAGGGAATACTCATTTTGAGGAGACCGCAGAACAATCCCAAGAGAAATTTAAAAGAAAATGCAGCTGCCTGATGCCCAATCTCCAAAAATCACAGAATGCTGAAGCTAGAATTGGCCTTTAAAAGTATTTCACTTCCTTCCCCTTCCCAGCTTTGAAAACATTCCCAAAGTTAGCAGCAGAACCGTGACTAGAATCCAAGTCTCTCTGCTCTGTTGTAATTTCTACTCCACGATGCTCCCCTCACCTGGTCTCTCCATGGCCAAACTCCTTTTTCCATGGATCTAATTCATCCCCACTTCATCCCAGAAAGGTAGGAAGTCATGGGATCAGAGATTAGAAGGAATCTTAGAGGTCATCAGTTTCAACCCTTTATTTTATGAATTATGAAACAGGCCTAGTGAAGATAAATAACTTACCTAGAGTCATACCATTAATAAACATTTGAAGCAGGATTTGAACTCACATCTTCTGGTCTCCAAGTCCAATGCTCCATTTACTATTTCACACATCCAGGTAGAATTACTGTTCCATTATTCAATCTCTTGGCTACATTCTGCCACACAACCTTCTTTGCATATTTCAATATCCCTTCATATTCCTGTCTCATTGTGTACACAATAGAATAGGCTGTTTTTGTTTTCCTTTCATTCCCTTGTTAACTTCTATCACAAACTGGAATGTGCACAATGGTGAGATCGGCCATGGTATGATATTTACAATTGGACAGAGATGCAGTTGAATTTGGCATTTACCTCTTCAATAAGTTTGTATTTATCTTCCAGAAAGTGAAAACAAACACAGCTAAATAATCCTGTTAAAGGATCAACTGAAAAATAAAAGAGTTAGATTTATCTTTTGGGGGCAAGAATTACAGAGGGAGGGGTGACTACTCAGCTAAAGTCTATAAAAAAGAAAGAGAGGTATAAAATGGGAGATTACATACTAATCCCCAATAAGATTTATCAAATGGAGAAGCAAGCAGCCCCTACTGTACCTTAATTTACTTTCTAATTTTACAATTCATAAAATACTCACCAAAGCATGACACGAGCTTGGAATTCAAGCACTATGCACTTTATGTGACAAGACCCATAAAAGGACACTAATTTTAAAGTTAGTGACTTTCTCAAAAAGAAAAAAAGAAACTTACATACTTTTTCAAGGAGCCTAAAGTAGGGAATTTGAGGTGAGTGCTGCCTCTCCTGGATGAAATAACATGATCTGTCATTCTCCATTATAGTTACATCTGTCCTGGAACTGGGGTTGATCCAATGTGACTGACTGGGAACCAAATACTGTTCCTCCAGTTTGGGTCTCTACAGGCCTAGAGTAGGGTGAATGAATTAGATTTCCCTTGGGCATGCAGCAATCACTTTAACATTTTCAACTGGAATGAAGGAGACCTTAGTTCATTTTGCAAAGAATCACCTTCCTCTGTTTATTTTTTTTTTGTCTCTTTACCTATTTAAAGGTTAGAGTAAGCCTATGGCTATTTGGGACAAGTCTTCACACTGTCCTTTTATTTGAAAAATGAAATTCCAAGGAATAGAGTCTATAAAGCATGGCTAAAAGGAAAGGGGGCTTGGAGATGTAAGAATCAAATGTGGTCCCAATTGGACAACTTACTAGTTTCTGTGACATTGGACATGCCAGTTAATGATACAATAGATCAGTATACATGGATTCATGTAATGCCTACTATGAGCAACAAACACACCATTCTAGACTCTGGGGAAACAAAATTAAACAACCCCTACTCTGAACCCAAGAACCTTACGTTCTGTACCAGTTGTCTCTCCCTACAGAATTCTAGCTTCAACATTTTATGATTGTCTATTCTACAGTTGTGTGTGTGAGCACATACACATATCTGTACATATATATGTGTATGTGTTATGTGTTTTTATGTGTATATATATATATATACATATATACAAAGCATAACCCTCTGTATATCATCTTCCTCAAAATGGAACTAATTTTACCCATGCTGACTACTTCAAACTGTTAATATTTGGGCTATATCAGCGGTTCACTCATGCCTGGGATGCAAATCTATCCTTCCCTCTACTTCTTGGCATCTCTAATTTCCTCCAAAGTCTATGCCATGTACCACCTCCTACAACAAACCAGTCTTGAATCTACCCATATGACTATGTTCTCTCTCTCTGTAATTTTGTGTGTACTTTTTTATATTCAAATGTCTGTGTTGTATTTTAGGGAAGCCTGGGGTGCAATGGATATAGTGACAGACCTGGAACCAGGAAGACTCATCTTCATGAGTTCAAATCTGGCCTCAGACACTTACTGGCTTATATGACCATGGACAAAAAATTTAACCCGTGTTTGCCTCAGTTTCCTCATTTGATATGACTAAAAACCAGCTGAATATTGCATTTCTACCCCACACTCAAATACAGGCTCTTTGAAGACAAGCAGTCCTTCATTTTTCATCTTTTTATATCCGTGAACTAGCACATTTCTTGGCACATGGTGGGCTCTTAATAACTGTTTTCTGAATTAAATTAGACAGCACAGATGTAATTTGACAAGTGCAATGTGTTAATTGAATGTAAGGAATTATTATTAATGGTAGGGATATTAGTGTAATTCATCAGAAGCTTATTAAAAATATTGAAAAAGCAGAGATCAATCTTGGCATTAACGTTCAATATTCTGTAATGTTTTTATTCCAGGTAATAAGATACTGTAACCAATGATTAGTCTTTTATGCTTTCACTTGGTCCTCTCATCTCATTTACTTACCACTCATTTAAGGAATTAATAGCAAGTTGCACTAAACTGTTCACCCTGGCCATTCAATTTTTTTTTTAACTTGAATTAAAATTTAAAATCAGCTTAAAAGTTCCATGAAACTGAGGGATGAGTGATATGCCCTCCCACTTAGAAGGCTTTGGAAACACAAGTGCCTACTTTTTCAGTTCTCCAAAAGGCATAAACTAATTCAATTCAACTTAAAACAGTTAACTACCTTCTGTATACAAAATAGAAAGTCACTGTGGTATGCTGGATATGGAGCTGACCTGGGAATCCAGATAACCTGGGTTCAAATCCCACCTCTGACATCTACTGGTCACTGGCCAGCTAATTCCGGGCATATCATTTAGCCAGAGGCAATACACTAAGACCACAAATGGCAGAGACAATGCCAATTCACACTGGCACTTTCTTCACTAAGATTTCCTTAATGAAGAAGGGGAGGGGAGGATATGGAAAAGAAGGGGAAGAGAAGCTAGGGATTCCTAGAGCTAGGGATGAGGAGGGTCTGCATTCCAGACATGGAGACTCACTTATGCAAAGACATAAGACAGGAAATAATAATGTTATACACAAGGAATAACCAAGAAGTCAATTCGACTGGAAAAGAGAGTATGTGAAAGAGAATAACAGGAAGTAAGACTGAAAAGGGTGATGGGAGCTAGAATGGAAGGTCACAAGATGATAAATTTAGGACACAAAGGCACCCCCTACTTTTTTTTACAGATGTTGAAACTGAAGCCCAAGGAGATTAAGAGACTTGCCCAAGGTCACACATATAACAAACATCAGTGGCAGAGTTTGAACCCAGGTCCTCTGCCTCTAATCAATGAATTTTTCTTTCCACTATGGCACTATGCACATAAGGAAGGCCTTACTGCCAGCCTGAGGAGGCCATACTTTATCTTGGAGACAACAGGGAGCCCTTCTCTTATGATAAGAAAGGGACAGTGTGGAAATCAGACCCCTGAAGTCAGACATTTATCCAAAATGGGAAGTAGCTTTTCTTCTTATTGCTTTTCTGCCAGAGAATGGCCCAAAGATGGTCAACTGTTTGTTGTTTTTTTTTTTCCTTTTTTTTTTTTTTGGGAAAACGTTACTAGGAAGTAGAAATGACAAGATTGACTTGTGTCCCAAAACACAAAAAGGCAAAAGGTGAAATGCCTTGAGTGTTCTCTATCCTTCCTTTTCTAACCTAAAAAGGGGAGGAGTAGAGGTTGAACAAAGGGATGCAAAGAAGAAAGCTAGAGTTTCATAGGATCATGGATCAAAAGTAGACAGAAGCATCCAAGCTATTGAGGCCAATACCATTTTGGAGACGAGTAGATTAAGGCCCAGAAAACTTAAGTGACCTGCCCAAAGTTACATAGGCAGGATTTGAATTCATTTCCCATGACAGCAAATTTCCATGTGATCTCCACTGCCCCCTGCAGTTTCCAGGCCACCAAATGGTGAACAATCCAGTTTGACTGGAGTATAGAATCCAGAAGGTGAAAAGTAAGAGTGAAAAGACCTGTTTACATCAGATTGTGACCAGGTCACTGAGTTAGAGGTAGAAGCAGTCTTGTGCAACTAGGAGGCACAATAGGCATGTCACCAGGCCTGGAGCCAGAAAGGGTCATCTTCCTAATTTCAAATCTGGTCTCAGGTACTCAGAAGCTATGTGACCCTTCATCCTGTTTGACTCAGTTTCCTCTTCTGTAAAATGAGCTGGAGAAAGAAATGGCAAACCACTCCAGTATCTTTGCCAAGAAATCTCATATGAGGTCACAAAGAGTCAGATACAAATGGAATGACCAAACAGCAACAAAAGGTCCTTACAAACCATCAAATCCAATCCCTCTCATATTATGGATGAGGAAACAAAGGCACAGAAAAGTTAAATGATTTGCCCGTGGTGACAACTAGTGGGTGTCTACAGCAGGATTCAAACTCAAGTCTCTAGTGCATTCACTATCTTACTTTGCCTCTCAATTTAAGAACTGAATATTTGAGGAGCATAGACTTTATTTAGGAGGCAATGGGGAACAATTGAAAGTTAATTTTCATTGAAATATCAAATCTATTCTGTTCCAAGCAGTGTTTCATGTTCAAGAAGAGAGCAGTAAAATTTCCACAAAAAAATACTGATATGAGTCATCACTTTTTGAAGGGCATTGATTTGCCAAAGAGTATGAAGAGCCAGGCAAACAGGACATGGAAGGGCCTTAATTTTATGCCATGTGAGGGTCAGTTGAAGGCACTAGGGATGCTTAGCTTGAAGAAAAGAATAACTGGGGTGTGGTGGGAGGGTAGATGATAGCTATCTTCTTATTTTTTAATATCTTATTTGTATTTTATAGTTTTAATTCATGGAAGAAAACAAGCATTTCCATAACATCGCACACAGATGATTGCACATGAAAGTGCAAATCCACCATGAGCAACCTACTATTCCTTGCAAATACATAACAGTTGTCATGTAAATTTCTTTTTTTCTTCTTCTTTTTCTTCCCTTTATTCTCTTTTCCTTATATTCCAGAGGGCAGAACTGGGAGTGATGGGTGGAAGTCACTAAGAAATGCATTTTTTGTGAATGTAGGAAACAACAGGTAGTAATAGTTTAGCTGGAATGCAGATTGCCCCAGAGGGCATATAAATAAGGAGGCAGTATAAAAATAAGCCAGAAATGATAGGTGGTAAAGGGCTTTACTCTTTGTGATAGCCTGTAATGGTTATGATAATTTGAAGATCTTCCCTGCCCCTAAAGAAGCCTAAAGGGAATTTGAAGACCTTCACTGATTTGAAGATTTTCTCTGCCCCCTAATAGGCTGAGTGTACATGGAGCCTGTGGTGAAAGGAGTTTGCTGAAGAGTGGAGCAGAGCCCACAGGAAGCTGGGAGTTGGAGCAATTAGAGACAGAGGGAGGAGAGGATGCACCCAGGCAGACAGCTAGGCTTGTGAGTGTGGATTTGTGGGAAGGCTAAAGGATAGTGTGGCTTTCTATGCTGTAATGATGTATTGACTTCTTTGCTGCTATGATGGTTTCGACTTTCTGGTTTGGGGGGTTGGTTTTCTAATATCTGAATAAATATTTTGCTTCTGTCTTTTCGGTGGAGAGTCTGTTATATTTTGCAACTGAGCACTAAGTCAGCATATTTGCAGTTGCCATGGGTGCTGTGAATATTGAGTTGGTGCTATATAGCCAGAAATGGGAAACTAAGCATGCCCCTCTATTAAAGAATGGCTAAACAAATTGTGGCACATGAATGCAATAGAATATTATTGTGTCATCATCAACAGCATCAGCATCATCATTGCTAGCATTTATATAACCCTTGAAAGTTTGCACAGGATTTCACTTGTGTTATTGGTTTTGATCCTCACAACAACTTTGGGAGGTAGGTGTTGTCATCATCCCTATTTCACAGATGAAGAAACTGAGATTCACAGAGGAAAAGTGACTCATCCTACGTCACACAGTTAGGAAATGTCTGAAAGCAGGATTTAGACTGAGTTCTTAGGGAACCCAAGTTTCATGCTCTATCCACTGAGCTGTCTCTCTGCCTTCAAAAAATAATGATATAAGCAATTTCAGAGGAAACTAGGAAGACTTTTAGAACTGATGCAAAGCAAAATGAGCAGAACTAGGAGAAAAATCTACACAATTAAAACAACATCAGATGTAAAAACAATTTTGAAAGTCTTTAAAACTCTGATCAACGCAATGATGAACCATAAGTACAAAATTATCAAGATGAAACATACCATTTACTGCCTGCCAGAGAAGAAATGAATTAAAATATAGAAAAACACATACATTTTAAGATGTGGCCACAGCAGAAATTTGCCAGATTATGCATATGTGTACTGAAAGGTTTTTTTTTTTTGGATAGCAGAAAGAAGAGATTAAGGAAAGAAAAAGATTATTATGAGTGGCAGTATTATTAGGTTATTTTGAGAAACTACACCAAAAAGCAAGTCAACTCAGCATATTAATATCATTATGACTATTTTAAATATCTGTTACATTATTAGGTTTAAGACTGTCTTGTGTATTAAATTGTAGTAATTTTTTTTTAAGAGAATCTTATCTTGTAGAGAATAAGGATCCCTTGGAGCTCCTTGAGCAGGAAAGTGGCATGATCTGAGCTGAGTAGTCAGATAGAAGCCTCCTCTAACATGGGCGTTGTTGCCCTTACTTACCTCTTGGATATGGATATTGAGTCTATCCTGACCTTTTGCTCTGTCCAAGCCCAAGTCTCTTACTTGATAACACCTTCCCATCCTCCTTCATCTGTCCCTTCATAAGGCACAGTCACACATGTGTCCATAAAATCCCCAGAACAAACCTGGGAGCACCAGAATTCTACCATTTAAACTAACTCAAAGTACAACCATGAACAAATGTGAGAACGACTCTTCAAATTCCTACCAACTTTTTTCTCAAAATCCCTTCAAGCGTGTTGCATTTATTGTCCAAATGGCATCTGCAAAGGCACTCCCAGAATTTAACAAGTCTTTTACTACAAATAGCAAAGCAAACCCATTTGTAGCATCAGCAAAATACTCTTGCTTTCTCAAAAAACCAATTTACCTCTTTTTCTACAATATCTGGGAAGGAGAACAGAGAAAACACAAGGCTTAGATTCTGGGAACAATCATCATCTGGACTTTGAGTGAACTCTTTGAGCACAAGAACTTTCTTTTGCCATTATTTGCACCCACAGCACTCAGCACAGGGCCTGACACATAAAAGGAAATTAATCAACACTTATTGTATGACTGGATGATTATTCAGATCATGCATGAAAAATGCCCACCCCCAGGTGCTTGTAATTTTAATGAATACTTGCTGGCTGATACTGATTTACTAATAATTTAATTTGATTCAGTTCATCAGCAGCCATATCTCCTTGACTCTATTTCCATATCTCTCCCATCCATCCCCTTCACTCCACTCGTGCAGTCACTAGCATAGTTTAGGGCTTGAGCATATCTCACCTGGAACACCACAACAGGTCTTCCCTCCTCTATGTTCTACCCACTTCCATTCAGCCTTCCTACAACTGTCAGATTGAATTTTCTAAAGCACACATTTAACCTTGTCCTGCACTGCTCAAGGAGCTTCAATGGTGGCTCCCAGGGACTTCTAGGACAAATTATAAACACTTCTGTCTGGAATTTAAAACCCTTTAAAATCTGATTCTAATCTATAGCTTTCCAAACTAGCCTGCATTACTCCCCCCTCCCCCCATGAATTCTATGTTTTAGCTGAACGGCTCCATTTTCTCTTAACATATTGCATTCTTTTCCCACTTCCCAACCTTTGCACAGGCTGGGTACCTCCCCCCCCTCCGTTTCCTGGAATATTCTTTCAATTCTTTTTACCTCGAAGAATACTTTTCTTCTTTTGCAAATTTTCATTTTAGACTCAAAGGCAAGAACACAAATACAGAATAAAGAAACAAAAATATATCATGAACTTAAATATTAGAACTTAAATACAAAGTTAGAAAGGAAAAAAAGCATGTCGTTTTCATAGCAGAATATGAGAGGATTCAAAATATGTGCAACAATAAATTTTTGTTTCAAGAAAGTCTTTGTGAGGGGCAGCTAGGTGGCCCAGTGAGTAGAGCACCGGCCCTGAAGTCAGAAGGACCTGAGTCCAAATCCAGTCTCAGACACTTGACACATTTACTAGCCGTGTGACCTTGGGCAAGTCACTTAACCCCAACTACCCTCCAAAAAAGCAAAAAAAAAAAAAGAAAAAGACAACCTATGTGATAAATAATACTCATTGTGTTGAGAATTGTCCATCTTTGCTTCCTTGTGAGTTTTCTTTTGTTCTCTGCTGTGTATTTATTTACTTTATTCTTTTTTTCCTTCCCCGAACTTCTCCCCCAAGGCTACAATAAAGTTTAGATGGTTCTCTGTATTTATAGATATATGCATATATATATACAGACATATACTTTTTCCAAACCTATTCTAATCCTGATCTTTGTTTTTTATGTATGTGTATATCTCTTGTTTCCTACTTCCTACTTCACTTTCTTTTTTAAAGCACACACAGATGCCAACTTATTCCAAAATCAGTCAACAAACTAATCCAATTCCCCTTCTAACCTGTGATCTCAAGACTACATGTGGCCCTCTATGTCCTCAAGTGTGATCCTTTCACTGATTCCAAACTTCACAAAACAAATACCCCCAATAAAAGGATTCCTTTTGTAAAACTTGGATTCAGTCAAAAGGTCATACCCAGGGACCTAGAAAGGCACATCTGGCCTTGAGTTGTGGGTTCTCCACCCCTGTTCTAACCTCTCATTTTAGACATGAAGTAACTGAGTTGCTCAGTCATACAATAAGAGTAAGGAGACTAACTGATATTTGATCTCAGTACCTTTGTCTCCAAGCCCAGTGCTCTATCCATTAAACCACATCATCTCCTTGTGAAGCCAAGAGGTTTTGGTAAGAATAGAAACATCATGGTCTCAGCTCCCTAGGAGAATTAGGTCAAAGCGGCAAACAGACCCCAAGAACTCAAATAGAAAACGTCTTCTTTCCAATTTCTTTAGCTAGAGCCAAAAAATAACATGGCCTGGGAAAGGAAAAAAAGCACAGATGTAGCCAAATTAGATTTAACCAATCCCAGATGTTTACATGAAAATGTTCACAGTTACTAAACAAATTTTACTGACTTAAAAATTCCCAGAACATTAACGCTGAAATAGACTTTCTTTTAGGACTCTCTAAATAGAGAAACAAACAAAGGAATGTTTTCAATGTTATACACCAATTAAAGACCTTTTGTGTTTTCTCTAGCCTTTAACTGTTTAATTAAAGCACAATGACAAAAGATCAAACTTCAGAGATTAAGTCTATGGATTCACTTAGGAAGGGCTGAAGATAATGAATGGAGGGTGGGTATCCAGATACCCCTACTAATTCCTTCTTGTTCTCCAATGAGTTTGGGATCTTTAACTCCTCGTTTGATTTTTAAAAAGGTTTCATATTTAAACCCATTTATCCATGATAGAATATAAGATTTAATAGCACTCATCCCAAATATAGGCAAATGGAAGACCCCCCCTAATTCCCTAATTCAGTCCGGTAACTTTCTTGGTTTTGAATTCCAAATTTATGATGATCTTGGATTAATTGTAATCATCTCCTTTCTTAACCGGTTCTCTGTAGATCTGCCAAGCTAGAGCATTCCACTATGTGCATTATGAAAGACAAAGGGTCTTTCAGATGAGGAAACTCCCTCTACCAATGCAAATCAATGTGCAGCTTCCCCAGAACTTATGATCTCAGAGTTGCCCACAGTAATGAAAAGTTAAGTGACTTGCCCAAGGTCCCATAACCAGTATGTGTCAGAGGCAGAATTTGAACCTTGGTCTTCTTGACCTCAAAACCAGTTCTCTACATACTATATACCATATACACTATTTTTTTTTAAAGAATGAATCTGTTTATTCTGATCTCCTTAATAAACCAACTGGATTAATTAGTGATATAAGCCACTGCTTGGCAACTGATGATTACAATGGTCAAAAATGGTCAAGGAGAGAGATGACATGTGAGTGTAGAGACATAGACTTTAACTGAAAGGGAGGGTGGGATGGTGAAGAGTGAGGACAGGCTAGTATATTTGTTAAACATCTCTACCACAAATGAAGACTACTGAGAGAGTCCCAGCGAAACATGGTTGGCTGGATCTAGGGCCTGTGGTTGGGGTCTATCATACATTCATTACAATAACACTTTATTTTTTGGTGTCCCCAGGGATGAAGGAGAGTGCTCATGAATAATAAATAAGCAATGGATTAAGTATCAGTCAGGACAAACTGCCTTCAATTCAGTCAGTAAGCATTTATTAAGTACCTTCTACATGCCAAGCAGTATGCTAAATGGTAGGACTACAAAAAGAAACAAAGGAAAGTGCCTGACCTTAGTAATTCACAATTTAGTGGAGGACACAACAAGCAAACATGTACAAACTATCTACAGGACAGTAATAAATAATTAAGAGGGATGGCAAGAGAATTAAGAGGAGTTGGGAAAGGCTTCTTGTTGGGACTTGGAGGAAATCAGGCAAGCCAGGGGGTGAAGATGAGGATGGAGAGCATTCCAGTTATAGGGGCAGGCAGCCCAAGAAAATACCCAGAGCCAAGAGATGGATGGTCTTGTTTGTAGACTAGCCAGGAGCCAAGAGTCATTGCAGGGAGCAAAATACAAGAATGTTGGAAAGGTGGTGGGGAGGGGAGTAAGTTTAAAAAGGCTTTGGAAGACAAATAGGATTTTGTATTCAATACTGGAGGGTACAGGGAATCATTGGAGTTTGAGTGGAGGAGGTGGGGAGTGACATGGTCAGACCTGCATTTTAGGAAAATCACTTTGACAGCTGAATAGAGGATGGATTAAAGTGGTGAAAAACTTGAGGCAGGCAGACCCACTAGCAGCCTATTGAAGTAGTTAATGTGTGAGGAGATGAGGGTCTGTGCCAGGGTAGCTACAGCATCAGAGGAAAAAAGGGATTTAAAAAAAGTATTAGAGAGATGCTGCAAAGGTGAAATCAACAGACCTTGGGAACAGATTGGATGGGGGGGGGGGGCTGTTGAGATATAAGAGAGTGATCTAGATGACAAGTCTGTGAGAGCCTGGGGGATGGGGAGGATGATAGGGCCTTTGACAGAAATAAGGAAGCTTGAAGTACAAGGAAGGTTTAAGGGAAAAGTTATTAAGTTCCATTTTGGATGTACTGAAGTTTAGGTGTTTACCAGATATCCAGCTAAGATATCTGAAAGGCAGTTAGAGATGGAAGATGGAAGGTAAACACAGAGTTTGGGGGCAGGATAGATAGAGATGAGAATCATCAGTCTAAAGATGATAATTAAGGCCATGGAAACTGATGAGAGCATCAAGTGAAGCGGTATGGAGGGGAACAGGACCAGGACAGAGAGGCCTGTGGGGTGCCTGCTGTCAGAGGGCATGACCTGGTGGAGGATCCAGCAAGGTAAACAGAGAAAGAGTGTCCTGACATGTAGGAGGACAACCAGGAGATAGTGAAATCCCAAAAACTTAGAGAGAAGAGAGTATCAGAAGAAACAATGATCATGTCAAAGGCTGAAGAGAGGACAAGGAGAAGACCGATAGGGAAAACCCCACTGGATTTAGCAATCAAGATCCAATGATTTCATTTCTGAATTTTCTTTATTTTTCTTGGGTTTTGTGTGTGTGTACTTTCTTTTGCAACATGGTTGATATGGAAATATGTTTTGTATGACTTCATATGCATCATACTGTTTGCCTTCTCAATAGATGGGGGAGAGGGAGAGAATTCAGAACTCAAAGTTTAGAAAAAGAATGTTAAATATTTTTACATGTGATTAGAAAATGTTTAATGAAATAAAAACATTTTTAAAAGTTTCACTGATTCAATTGAACAAACATCTATGTTCATATACATTTTACTACCACACTTTATAACAAAAGAATGCTAGATTTGACTCAAAATACCTTTGTTTAAATCCTAGCTGTAAGTGACCTTGGTCAAGTCCCTTATGGTCTCTGGGATTCAGTTCCTACATATGCAAACTATGATGGGGAGGAAGGAAGAAAAGTTACATTAAAGTTTTCTTCCAGCTCTAAAAGTATGATCTCATGCTTCTATATATCTTGGGCAGGCATAATGCAGCTGAATAATGTGCACAGGAAGTAAGGCACAGAACTGAATGGGAGGAAGAAAAAAGCTTGATTACATTTGCCAAATTGCTCAGTGTGTCAATGATCCCAAGCTGTTCCATGTCCCCACAGCCCAACTGTTTAACATGTTTCTTCAAGTGATGGTTATATGCTTGCTAATCAATGGACACCATGATTTCAGAACAGATGAACCAGAGGAAAACAGACAGATACAGAATAAGCAGTCAGTAGAATACTGACCACAATAACATGCATTCGAGAAGGCATGAAAAAGAGATCACCAAGAACATGTAGGTCCATAAAGTAGGTGATGTGGTCTGGGAGTGAGGGAGAACAGATGAACACCCCAAGTGCTTGACTGATATCCACGTAATATTTTTGAAGTAGAGGAAAGTATCCAACATGATTATTTAACTGTGGAAGACTTTCAAAAAGACATGCACCAGATGAGATGCAATGGGAGGGAGGGAGACTACCCAGGCCAATTAAACCACGGCCACATTAAAGTACATAATGGGTCCATGATCTCATCCATTTAATAGTTTCTAAAATGGTGCAGATCACAATTTTATCATATGCAGTTCATTTCTGTGATCTCTAATAAATCCTATAGAGAAGATCCATAAAATAGGGTTCTTTCTCTAGATGTCTTAGCACTGCATAGGTATCAGATAAGCATGCATCTTGCTAGGTGGATGGACTAAATTCTATTTTCAAATCACTTATTTCTTTGATTTCAACTTTGACATATCATTTTGCAAAATTCAATAGTAATATGAGGCAATGTATTCATGCCCAGTGAGTATCTTGAGAAGACACAGATTATTGCGTTAATATCAAAATTACAGATAGGGCATGCTGCATGTTGAGCAAAGAGAGCAATTACTAATGGAGAGAGAGACTAGGAGGAAGCTAGGTGGCCCATAGCTATGTATGGCTCTGACAATTGGACTATAAGGACAGCTGAGTGCCTCAGCATCAATGCTTTTGAATTGTGGTGCTGGAGAAGACTTTTGAGAGTCCCTTGGTCAAAGAGATCACATCAGTCAATACTTAAAGAATTAATTTAGACTATTCACTAGAAGGTCAAATACTAAACCACAAGCTTAAATATTTTGTCTACATAATGAGAAGATAGGACTCTCACTGGAAAAGACCCTGATGCTGGGAAATATTCAAGGAAAAGGGGATGGCAGAAGATGAGATGGATAGTGTCATGGTAGCAATGAATATGAGCTTAGGACAGACCTGAAGAGATAGTGGAGGATAAAAGGTAGTGGTGCGCTATGTCAGATGTGACTGAATGACTGAACAAGAATAAGAGAAACTACAGGATACTATGTGGAGAAAAAAGAAAATAAACTTGACCCAGGTAGGATCCAGGTATGTCAGACATGAAAGTTTTCTTGTTAGGGAATCAACATGAGAAAGGTCATAGGATTGAGAATGGGCATGGTGTAAAGATGGTGGGAAATGGGTAAGACTAGAGGAGCTGGTACTGTAGGGTAGTCAAGTCAAATCAATATGCCTTTTTTAAGCTTTTAATCTGGGCCAGGCACTGCACTAAGTGCTGGGGATACAAATACAAGCAAAAAGGCAACCCCTGCCCTCAAGGAGCTTACCTTCTAATGAGAAAAGACAATATGTAAAAGGGTAGCTTAAAAGAAGAGGGGAGTGGGAATGAGAGAGGGGGTTGGGAAAGATGGAAGAGGAGAGAAGGAAAGAAGAAGGGGGGAAGAGGAGCTGTATTATGCCTGCCCAAGATATATGTTCAAGGTCATGGTAGATATCTCTGAAAAATGAGAAATGGCAAGTCTGAGTCCTTCCTCAAGTTATAGGAAAGACTCCTGAGTGGGAGAAGAATCAGGAAGCAGTCCACAGAAGCAGTCAGGAGGTGGCTGAAACATGGAGGCATAATCTGGAGAATGAGGGACAGTTGGGGTGGAAAATAGTGAGTATTGCAGGTTCAGATTGTGGAGAACAAAGAATGTATATGGCTTTTTTTTTTAACATTATCCTCAAGAGTAAGGTAGGAAGATGCATCAGAATAGGGTACTGTCTGGTGACATTATGAATATAGAAAAGTTAAAATACTGGCAACTAAGTGAAGTAATGGATAGATCACTGAATTTAGTGTCAGCAAGACCTAAATTCATAATCATAGTCAGTCAGCTACTTGTATGACCTGGTAAAGTCATTTAACCTTGGCCCTCATTTCCTCATCTATTAAATCTCACAGGATAGTGGTTAGGTCCACTTTGCAAACCTAAAAGTACTATACAAATGCTAGTTGATAAAGTGATAGCTGAGAAAGAAATTAGAGGTCAAGAGGTCAGTTGCCTATTACAACATTCCAAGTGTTTCTCTGAATTAGTGTTTCCACTAATCCCTTCAAACTGATGCAGTCTGGGGTGCTAGGAACCCTGAAATGCAAGGGTACAGGGCAGGTCTTCCTCGAAAGAATTAGACAGCTCAAGCCTTCTTTCAGTCACAGATAAGGTTTGTCGTGTAGAAGTGGGTGGAATTCTAAGAATCTGCACTTTTGATGAGGATGAGACTAAAGTACTTTTATACAGAAAAAGTCTGAGAGAAAATCTGGATGGTACCAAAGAGTGGCAAGTATCTTGGAGTGGTTGGAAGATTAGATAATGAAAGGCATGAAGTGGCTAGGGGAGCCACTGTGAAAGGACAGTTAAAAGGACTATTTACTGCTCAAATAGAATTGGAAAGTTCCAGGGCTTCTAGGGCTCCAACTTCCAAACACATGGTCTTTTCCTTTTAGGAGTCCAACACAAATCCCATAACCCTATCACCATAACCCCATCAAAAACCCTCTGATATTTTTCCTTAATACATTCCTTCTTACTATTGCTCCATCCTCATGGGGAGAACTCTCATATTTTTCTCCTTTCTGGAGAAACCCTCTATTTCCTATCTCTGACTTGAATGAAAGCATAGATGGCAAGCTTTTAATTCATTGGATGACATAAACCCAAGTGGAATAGGTAACTTCTTGACACACAAATAGATTTCAATAGATACCATATGGCTACCTTTGCTAACTTTGTACTCTTTAGTGTCATTCCTACTTCCTAAACAATTCAGGAATTGTAATGTTAGGTTCCAAGTGTGGTGGCTTTACAAATATGTAGGGAAAAATGGTCCATTGTCCAGCTGCTTTTCACCCTTGATCCTATCAAAATATCTATGTCCAAACCTGTTACCCTTAAACTAGCCTAGCCCTCCATTGTCTGGCATCTCCAGGTAGCCTCCAGCTATTTCCTACCCTTAATCCCATTCCTGGAGTCAGAGCTCAGTTCCTCAAGATCTCCCCCAAACCCCTCCTTGAGACCACCCCTCGATCCCTCCCACAGTCTTTCTGTATATAAGATCCATCTTGCCTCCATGAAGGGACTGAGATTCAATCTAGCACTGACAGTCTGTGTCAGATTGTTCTGCTCCCCTTGTTCACGACAAACATCACAGATACTCAGGCTCCTTAAGAGTCTACACATTGTTGTGAATCTTTAATAAACTTTGCTTTACTTTGGCTGAGAGAGGCTTGAGTCCAATTCATTCAGCAGGACCCGGTGTGTTGGTATTTTGGGGTCTCAAGCACTCCTAAATCCTAAACCTCAACAGTATAGCTTTAACTCTTACTCATACCCTGATTATAAGGGCCTACTCTATCTCCATGAAATAACTCTATTTAGAATTTTACTTCTCTCTCTAAAAGCCAAGTACCCATGTTTTCAAACTTGCAATTATCCAATTAATTAATTTCAATAAATATTTATAAAGTACCTAATATATGGCAAGCACTATGCTAAGCACTGAGGATACAAAAAGAGGCAAAAGATAGTCCCTGCCCTTGAGAAACTTACAATCTAACAGGGGAGACAACATGCAAACAAATATACAAGAGCTAAATACAGGATAAATAGGCAGTAATTAAAAGAGGAAAAGCACTGGCATTAAAAGAGTTAAGAGAAGGGGTGGCTAGGTGGTGCAGCGAATAAAGCACCAGCCCTGGAATTAGGAGGACCTGAGTTCAAATCCAGTCTCAGACACTTAACTTTCACTAGCCATGTAACCTTGGGCAAGTTGCTTAACTCCAACTGCCCTCCAAAAAAGCAAAAAGAAAAAAAGAGAGAGGTAAAAGATTAGATTTTAGTTGGGACTTAAAGGAAGCCAGGGTGACCAGTAATCAGAGCAGAGGAGAGAAAGCATTCCAGTTGTGAGGGACAGTCAGTGAAAATGTCCAGAGCTGAGAGATGGAGTGTCTTACAGCCAGGAGGCCAATATCACTGTATCAAGAGTACGTGTTACACCATTACCAAGATAAGGTCAAAATGGATACATGGCCTCGATATGAAGAGAGATTTTACGTGAAGAATATGGAATATATTCCTTTAAAGACTTACGGGTAGGTGAACAATTTATAAATAACTGAGAGATTATAGCAAAGTTATGTGTAAAATGGATAATTTCAATTACATTAAATTAAAAAGGCTTTGTACAAATAAAACAAATGTAACCAAGATCAGAAGGAAAGCAGAAAATTGGGGAGGTGGGATTTATAGACAGTTTCTCAGATAAATATCTCATATCTAAAATATATAAAGTAGTTTGTTGAATCTATAGGAATACAAATCATTCCCCGATTGATAAATGGTCAAAGGATATGAACAGGAACTTTTCCAATGAAGAAATCAAAACAATTTATAGTCATATGAAAAAATGTTCTAAATCATTATTGATTGGAAAAATGCAAATTAAAACAATCTTGAGATATCATTTTAGACCTATCAGATTGGCTAAAATGATAGAAAGGGAAAGTGACAAATGCTGGAAGGGATGTAGAAAAATTGGGACATCAGTTCATCATTGGTAGAATTGTGAGCTGATTCAACCATTTTGGAGAGCAATCTGGAATTATGCCCAGAGTTATTAAACTAGCAGATATTCAGAGAAAGAACTGATAAATAGAAGTATGCATAGAATAATTCTACATACATCTACCTATTTGTGTCTAATGGTAACAATCTCTGGGGGTGGTGGGGGGGGAGAGGAGGAAAAGGGGAGAAAAAAATTTGCATGTTAATTTTGTTATATATTTAAAAGGAACAGCAAGTTGTGCATACTAGATTTGCAGTTTCATGTGCAATCATCTTTTTATTGACTAAGGCAAATGCTTGTTTTATTCTATAAATTAACAAATTTAATAATCAAAAAAAGAGTACATGTTGAGGAGTGAAGTATAAGAAGACTGGACAGGTAGGATGGACATGGGTTATGAAGGGTTTTGAATGCCAAACAACATCTTGTAGTTGCTCCTGGAGAAAATTGGGAGCCACTTGGAGTTTATTGGGGTATGGGGAGGGAGAAGCATAATCAGATCTGTGTTTAGGAAAATCACTTTAGTGGCTGAATGAGGAATGGATTAGAATGGAGAGAGACTTGTGGCAGGTAAACCCACCAGCAAGTTATTGCAGTAATCAAGGCTAGAGGTGTTGAGGATCTACACTAGAGTGGTGGCAGTGTCAGGGAAGAGAAGTAGCCATATTCCAGAGGTGTTGCAAAGGTGAAATCAACAGGCCTTGCCAACAGCTTGGATATGGGGGAGTAAGAGAGAGTGAGGAATCTGGTATGCCTCTTAGGTTAAGAGCCGGAGGGAGTCTAAGGATGGTGTTGCCCTCTAAAGTAATATGGAAGATAGGAGTAGGGATTGTTGGAAGGGTGAAGAGAATTAAATTCAGTTTTCCACATACTGAGTTTCAAATGTTTACTAGATAAATTCAAGATATCTGACAGGTACTTTGGAGATGCAAAATTGGAGGTTCATGGAGAGGGTGGGGCAGGAAAGGTAGATTTGAGAATCACTTGTATAGAGATAATAATCAAATCCATGGGAGCTAATGAGATCACCAAGCAAAGCAGTATAGAGAAAGAAGATAAGAGGCTCCTGGACAAAACTCTGAGGGAGTCCTATGATGAGAAGGCATGATCTGGAGGAGGATCCAGCAAAGGAGGCAAAAAAGGAGCAGTCAGATAGGTTGAAGGGATACCAGGAGAGACTGGTGTCCTGAAAACCTGAAGAGAAGAGAATATCAAGGAGGAGAGATTGATCAACAGTATCAAAGTCTGTAAAGAGGTCAAGGAGAATAAGAAAAGGCTATTGAATTTGGAAATCATGGGTATTTTTGAGAGAGCAATAAAATGATAAGGTTAGAAGTCAGATTAAAAGGGAAGCAGAGGGGGAAAAGTGGAGTCACCTATTGTAGACAGCCTTCTTAAGATTAGCTACAGAGGACAGAAGAGAAATGTGATAGAAAGGATAGAAGGTCCAAGAGAGAGTTTTGTTGCTTTATTTTTTCAGCATAGTGTAGCAGCAAGCACCCCAAGCGTCCTCAGGGTGTCTGCCAACACAGGTTCTTAGATCTGCTTTGTTAAAGAAAAGCAACTCAAAATGGGTTAACAAGCCTACTTTAATCAGTCAAATGTGTATCCTTTACCTCATTCAGGGGAAAAAGGTCAGCACCCCGAACTTCAGAATATACAGACAGAATTATCAAGACAGAGAAACAGATCAAGTAGACAGATTTCCAAACTGCCCAACCATTACATCTATATCAAATCAACATCTGGGTTTCAAAGGCGGGGGACTCTTAACAACAGCTTCCCAGAGTTTCATCAAATCACAGAACACTTCTCAAAGTGAGCCCCAAAACAGAGCTACACATCAGGGCTTATATAGCCTTCTCCTGGCTCAGAGAATGTAACAACCTTATTGACTCACTGGCCAATCAAGAAGTATCTACTGAAAAACAAGCCTCCCACCCCAGGCTCCAGGTGCACTTTAGCCTAGGGGCAGGGAAGATCTTTAAAATTTACATTCCCGTTACACATAGGGAAGACATGAGTATTTACAGGAAGTAGGAAACAAGCCAGAAATAGAGAAGGGAGCCAAGGGAAGTTTGAGGAGGGATGAAAAGGTTTGGAAGAGTGAGTTCATAATGGAGTTACAATAGAATTGCCTAGCAGTAGTGAGGGCCCAGGTGAGGTTATGTAACAAATTTATAATGGACCTAGTCAGAACAGTTGTGTGATTTTTCTCAACCTTCATTCAGCAGCACATGTAGAAGTGAAGTTGACAAATGGTGGGAGTGATCCAAGATTGAGGCTTAACTGGGCATAATTGTTGATATGATTAAGGGGGTAGGAATTCAAGAGAGGAGGAAAGTATAGAGTTTAATTGGGTCACCAAGGAGTGAAGGTGGGGAGAAGAGGAGGGAATGGCTAGTGCAGAGGAGGTGACCTGGAAGAGAATTAAGAGATCAGGGGATTGGAGGTGAGCACATTGAGGAAGAGAACTCAAGTTATATAAGGGAAAGTGGAGGGACAAGTGAAAAGTCAATAGAATATGAATGGAGAAGATTTCAGAATTCTTTTTTTTTTTGCTTTATGGAGGTCAATTGGGGTTAAGTGACTTGCCCAAAGGTCACATGGCTAGTTTTTGTGTTGTGTCTGAGGCCAGATTTGAACTGAGGTCCTCCTAACTCCAGGACCCAGTGCTCTATTCACTGCTCCACCTAGCCACCCCAGAGATTTCAAAATTCTTAAGCATGGAGGTGGTACATTTCTGGGTAATGGCAAGATCAAGGGTATGACCATTTTTGCAAGTAGTGGAAATGGAGAGTGGAGGAATAGTTCATGGGAGGAAGGTAAATTGTGGAACTGAATGGTTGGTATATTTGAAGGAGAATCACCATGAAAGTTGAAATCTAGTAAGAGGGCAGAGGCTGGGGAGAAGAGAAACATTTCTTCTTTGCACCAGAGGTTTTTGACTTATCCTATTTGAGAGATTGGACTGGGATTATCTTTGAAACAGCTCCCAAGGCTGGTAGCACTGTCCAAATTAACCAAGGAGCTCCCTTGATTAATCGCCCTTACATTTGCTTGTTTGTATAAATGTTTCACCCCTCCTAGAATGAAAGTTTTTTGGGGCGGGTACAGTATGATTTTATCTTTATATCCCTAGCACATAGCACAATGCTTAGGATTGTTTAGGTACTTAATAAATGTTTGCTGAATTGAACTGAATTATATATTCTGACAAAAAAGGTAGTCATAGTTTTAAGTAACTGACCATATGATTAAGTCAATTAAAAAAACTCTCAATGAAGTCAAGTTTCTTTGGGACCCTCTAACTATTCTAGGATCTCAACATCTCAAAAATCTAGAACACAATGACCTGCTGAAAAGTGCAGGGTTTAATTGGCTGGTTGGTTGTTGCTCTTCATTCTGGAAGAGGACCCAAAATGGCATCACTACGTTAGAGTCAAGTTTCAGTGCATCCAACTGTGGCTGATTAAACCCATATGAGCTCAGAGTGCTCTACCACAGGCCAAGCACAAATAGTCAATGTGAACATTGGGGGTGAGTTCTCCAAATCTGGGCACCTCCCTTTTCTTTTAAACTACGTCAATTCTGCTTTGCTCACAGAATACAGCACCTTCTCTGACGAGGGCACATGGATGGAACCAGTGTCTATGACTTAGCATTTCATTTGAGCAAGGAAACTTATTGGTTCAAACCTAGCTTTCTCTGTACCTTAAAGTCTGGCACAATAAACAGAGTTTTAGCTCTTGAGCCAAAATATTTTTTTAATCCTGCCACTGCTGCAATCTAACTTGGGACATTAGGTAGGTCACTTATCCTTTCTGAGCTTCAACCTCCTCCTTAAAATAAGAGAGTTAGACCTTTAAGGTGCCTTCTATCTGTAAATCTACAATTTTCATCCCCAACTGTTCAAAGTAAGCTTCTTTATTTCAATGGAAATCAAAGTTAAGGGGCTCTACGGTCCCCAGCTGTCAAGTAGTATGAGTAAAGTATGAGTTTATAGGCCAAATTCAATGAATAATAACAGGGATAAATTCCTCTTTAGAATTCTCATGGGTTTAAAAATTAATGAAAAGTGAGGAAGGGAGTTTTTCAAAACTGTTCCTTGGATTTAATTGGGCTCAAAGGCTTTGAAAATTGACAAAGACTTAAGGAGTGGAAGAAAAAGTATTTCTAGAAAAGGGACAAGGTGCTCCCTTCTATTCATTGGTGGCAGCAAGTGAGCAGCCCAGACCTACAGTCAGAAGTTGAAGGCAGAATCCATAGCTTTGACAGAGTTTTGGTCCAAGGTACAGCAGGTCCTCAGTCAAAGCTGGAAATTAGGGTCAAAGCCAGGAAGAACTACCGTGTTTCCCCGATAATAAGACCTATCCCGAAAATAAGCCCTCCCCTTACTGTGTAAGGTTCCTCTAAAAATAAGCCCTCCCCTGAAAATAAGCCCTATTGAGATTGCTACTGTAGTGAAGGTGATCCCCTGCGCTACACGCTACTGTCCCCCCCCCGTGAAACGCACGCCGCGCTCTGAGCTGCATCCAATCAGAGCTGCAGCAGTGAGCGCGTCATCCTGTTCTTCCCCAGTGATTTGCTTATTGAATAAAGGTACATTTTTTTGGTCACATTTACCTGTTTATTAAAATTTCTGTCAATGTTCATTAAAATAAGCCCTCCCCTGAAAATAAGCCCTCTGGTGTTTTTCTGTCCAAAAAAATTAATAAGACAGTGTCTTATTATCGGGGAAACACGGTAGCAGGAAGTTCAGCGATGATCAAACAATGCAGAGGCTGGTGTTTCTACAGTGGAGTCTGGTGGAAAAAGCACTGGACTTGATATCTGCAAAGACTCTGGTTTCAGTCTCATCCCCACCAGATGCATTTTTATTCCCCTAGAAGTTAGGTGGCACGGTGGAAAGACTGGTCCTAGAGTCCAAAAGACCAGAGTTCAAACCCATCCTTAATAGTAATGTGACTCTGGGAGAGTAATCATTTAACTTGTGTCTGCCTCAGTTTCCTCACCTATAAAATGAGGATAATAACAGCACCTACCTCCCAGTGTTGTGAAGACTGAAAGCCAAACAACTAGCAGAAGATCAAAGGAGATATCTGTGAAGCGCTTAGCACAGTATCTTGCACATAGTAGGCACTTCATAAATGTACATTGTCTTCCTTCCTTCCTGTTCCCAGACTTACCCTCCTCTGGCTGATCCTCTTCTGTTTTTCCCCACCCCATCCCCAGCTGCCAGAAGCATTGTCCAAACACTGCCCTTCTCATGCGCCTGGAGAATAAGATGATTACTTAACCAGACTTTTCTCTTTCTCGTTCTTCCTCTGGACAAAAGTGGTCTCGACAGGTAATATTTTCTCAGTCTGCCCACCTGTAAAATGGAAATAACAATGCCTGTAGCTGCTATCACGTGGTGTTTCTGTATCTATCAGAGTAAAAGATATAAGGCACACTGAAAGTTGCAAAGAGCTACATGCTACTATTCATATTATGTTATATACATGTACATACTTGCTGTTGAGCTGTTTCAATTGTAGCCAACTCTTCATGATCCCTTTTGGAGTTTTATTGGGAAAGATGCTAGAGTGGTTTGTCATTTCCTTCTCCAGCTCATTTTGCAGATGAGGAAACTGAGGCAATCGGGGTTAAGTGACTTGGCCCACGTCACAAAGCTAGTGAGAGACCAAGGTCACATTTGAACTCAGGTCTTCCTGACTTCAGGCCTGCACTCTATCTACTGCACCACGTATCTGCCCAAATAAAGCTTTATAAATGTTTTTTGATGAATAAATTGTCCATATTATATAGGTCAACTTTTCTTTTAACATTTTCCCCACAGGCATTCTATGATATTGAATTATATGCCTAATATCAATCTCAAAGACTATCTATATTGCTAGAATGTATCTCCAGTGGGGTATATTGCTCTCCATTCTCCTTCAGTGTTTCACTAAGAATCTTGGGGTGGGGGAATCTTTTGAAAAGACAGAACTAAGTATTGACAGAGCAAAGTCTTGTACTAATAAGCAGATACAATTGTATAACAGGAGACACACTATGAATCAGAAACATGAAGACAGAATGGAATACTGCTGTGACCTTCTAGGTTTCAAATTTTAATGCATATTTCGAAGCATAATTAGTCACTGCCAGGCCGTATTAATGATTTGCTACTTAGTGAGATGGCACCTTACAAGGAAGATGAGTGGAACAGCCAGCAAGTTAGGCAGAACATAACTAGGTATGCATAATATCCAATCCAGTTAATTGTTTTTCTACAGAAAATTTAATTTTATTTAAGCAATAGTAGGGAGAAAGAAAGCAGCATTGAGATATTTCAAGGCTATATGCTCTAGAACAAGATTAAAATAAACTGTTACTGTTGCTCAATCGTTTAGTCCGACTATTTGTGACCCCATAGACTTATGCATGGAATTTTCTTGGCAAAGATAACTGAAGAGGCTTGCCATTTCTTTCTCCAATATGTCCCTACCTTAGGAATTGAGGCAAATAAGGGTTAAATGACTTGCCCAAAGTCACACCACTATTAAGTGTCTGAGGCCTGATTTGAACTTAGATCTTCCTGACTGCAGGTTCTATACACGGTATCACTCAGATTCCCCTGTTAAAATAAATGCAAATACTAAAAAAAAAAAATCCAGATCAATGTTAAATGCATTTTCCCTCTAAGTATCAAAGCCTCTCTGTGACCACCTCTTTTAACTACTTTACTTTGCACACAGTAGGCACTTAATAATTGCTTATTTAATTGAATTAAAATTACACTTCATGGACAAAAATTTTTCTTTTACATTTTAAATGACAAAACAATTAAATTTCTCATCACAAGATAATCTTTTTTCCCCCTTAAATGCTTTAAATGATATAACTTGTTTCATGGTTGCTTGCAACTTGCTACAAGTTTCAGGTTTACAACTTTTGGTTTGGCATCAAGAATCCTTACCTAGCTGCCTGTTTTGTTTTTTGATGCTCATTGATTTCAGTCATGTCCGACTCTTCATGATCTCATTTAGGGTTTTCTTAGCAGAGATACTGAAGTAGTTTGCCATTGCATTTTACAGATGAGGAAACTGAGGTAAACAGGGTTAAGTGACTTGTCCAGGGTCACATAGCTAGTATGTGTCTGAGACCATATTTAACTCAGGTTTTCCTGATTGAAGATCTGATGTTCTATGTCACCTAGCTGTCCTTGCTGCCTCCTTAGCCAACTTAAAGAGGTCTGAAAATAATTTATTACCAATCTAGTTACTCTCAGATGAAATCTGACTTTCTTTTTTCATATACCTTCCTATACTCCTTTTGACATTGTTAAAAAAAAATAAAATAAAATGTGTATTATAGGGGAGTCGCACCTAACTTGGAGCCAAAAATATGTGCGTTTCAATCCTATGTATAACACTAACTGGTCATGTAACCCTGAACAAGTCATTCTAACTTTCTGAAACTCGGTTTCCTCATCTGTGCAATGGCATAATAGTATATACTTAACTAGGTTGTTATGAATAACAAATGAGATTTTATATATATATATATATATATATATATATATATATATAAAGCTCTTTGCAAACAATGTAAAAGTTAACTATTTAAAACAACCCTACAGTCTTTTTGTCTTGTTCTTTTTCTTAACCCCCACACCAATTAATGCAATCACTGCAGGCCCAGACAGTGTAATTAATTCAACCATTCATTAACAAAAGTATGAACTAGGTGGCAATGAGTCCTTCACTAGCTTGGGAGGAATGAAGTACTTTGATCATTAGACAGATGGTTACCACACTAGAAAAGTCTCCATTAGCAGCTGATATATCAGAGATACCTCTAGACTTAAGTATAATGCAGCAAGCCAGTTCAGAACCAGTTTGTGTGTTGGAGGGTTTTTTGTTTGTTTCTTTGGTTTTTTGTTTTTTTTTTTGGGGGGGGGACTTGTTTGTTTAGCGGACTATTTGAGGAATGGTTGAACCCATCAATAAAGGACTACTACAAAAAGAATTGTCTTTGTGTTTGTGTGATAGTAATGGAACATAAAGATCCCCCTGTATTGGCTTGGTTTTCAAATTGATTGTGTTAAAACCCAGAGCTTGTTAATCCCACCTGTGGGATGGACTTGTTGACTTAAAAAGAGAGTCCTGAACTGGGAGGAGCTGGTGACATAGATTTGGAGAGACACAAGAGAGAGGCAGAAGAACTTTTTGGAAGCAGCACCCTCATGGAGGCAGAGAGAGAGACTGAGAGGATTGCTGAGGGCCACTTTGAATTGCCCTGGACTTTTGAGACCTGCCCTGGAGCTGCCAAGGACTGAGGAGACAGCTGTTTTGCTGGTACTTTGTCTGTTTTGATGTTGTTTTGCCAGATTTATCCACTGGTGAAAGACAGTCCTGTTGAAGAAGTCCTGGAACCTGGCTGTTGGCTAAGAGTTCCTGAGACTGTCCTGCAGACAGTGAATACTGTCCACTGGTAAAGGACAGTGCTGTTGTTGCAGGGGTCTGGGAACCTTTCTGTTGGTTCAGAGCTACTGAGACTGTCCTGCAGACAGAGTGAATACTGTCCACTGGTGAAGGACAGTGCTGTTGTTGCAGGGGTCTGGGAACCTTTCTGTTGGTACAGAAGCCCTGAAGAAGGATTTTCTTATTGTATGTTTACAGAAATCCTGGGAGAGGGTTTGGCTAATGTTTTCAGGGGTTCTAGGACTGTTCTACAGACAGAGGATGAATTAATGAAGAGACTGGCAATGTATCTTGTGGCCTTGCTAAGCCTTGTCTCCCCAGGAACTAAGATTGCTGAGAACTTGCCTCGTGTCAAGATGAAGAAAAGACCTCCATTTGGGTATTAAGTGCTGTGCTTAAACCTGATCTAACTCTGGAGTAGATTCAATTGTGATCCAGGGGTGGGGAACTTTTGACCTTTTTGTGTTCTATGGTTGAACAAATGAATGTACTTTACTTAGATTGGAAACTAATCTCCATTTGAGAAGAGGGGCTTTGTGGTGAACTAAATGAAGGTACAGCCTAGGGGTGGAGTAGTATTTAGAACAGGGACTTTGTAATTGATTGAATGAATGGAAGGTCCTGGGGTGGGGTAGTACTTGGAGATTATTTAATCACACTTAGTAAATGCTGTATTTTGAATGATGTCATGTTTTGACCTTCTCTGTTCTTGGTTGGTCACTGAATAAAATGGAGAGCACCTATGCTGGTATTCTGAACCTTGGGAAGTTGCCTTTCCTTGGCATTACATTACATTATGGCATAGTAGGCAAGGAGTACAAAGCATAGTGCTTCTATTTGTTCCAGGACCCATGGCCATTTAGATTGAGATTGTAAGGCCAAGGCTCCTGGAGGGGTGGAATGTGATAGTAATGGAACATAAAGATCCCCCTGTATTGGCTTGGTTTTCAAATTGATTGTGTTAAAACCCAGAGCTTGTTAATCCCACCTGTGGGATGGACTTGTTGACTTAAAAAGAGAGTCCTGAACTGGGTTTTAACACAATCAATTTGAAAACCAAGCCAATACAGGGGGATCTTTATGTTCCATTACTATCACAGTTTGTGAAGGGAGATAGTAGAAGTTTCCATCCACCTCCCCCTGACTAGTTGACAACCTTGCGGCCTTTAAAAGGTGATAAAACCTAAGAGACCTAACAGCATCACTGGTCTGGTTAAACAGCGTCATTAGCAGGATACCAGGGCAGCTAGGTGGCACAATGCATAGAGCATCAGTCCTGGATTCAAATCTGGCCTCAGATACTTACTATCTGTGTGACCCTGGGCAAGTTACTTAACCCCATTTGCCTCAGTTTCCTGGAGTTGAAGAAGGAAATAGCAAACCACTCCCATATCTTTGCCAAGAAAACCCCAAACAGGGTCACAAAGAGTTGGCCATGACTGAAAAACTACTGAACAATGACAAAGCAGGGTATCCCAAACAACAGTGACTGATGACATTGTCTGCACAGAGAGATGAGAGTCATCACACCAAAGACAAATGACATGGCAAGGAAAAGAAGCCTCAGCATTGCCGTCTGCTCAGTCTCCAGCACTAAGCATGATCGGAGACGTGAATAACAAATGAGCAGACCATGAACTCCACTTATTAATTCTTAGGACAAGGTTTTTATAGAGCAATGAGACAAAAAAGACTCAAGTAATCTTATCATTCATTATCTTAGTCTGTCATATTCTGGAAGTAGCATGGCAATAAGGCTTTTGCTCTCTAGACACCAAAAAGTCTTAGGAAAAGTCAGTTAACTCCTTTCACATGCAGTCACATTACAAAGGATGCTCTCGGGAGAGCTGGCTTCAAGGCCAAAGCCAAAGCCACAATCATTGAGGACATTTGCATAGGAGCCAACCACCTAAGAATCAAATATTTTGGCTTTGAACAGCTAAACTCTTGGGGTAGAGCCTATTGGTCTCAGAACTCAAACAACATCCTTTTAAGTGTAACCCATATCAAAAGATCCAAGGAGCAAGCTTAACAAAAAGCAGCATTGCAAAGGGCCTTATATAGAGTACATTGTGAGATTTTTATCTGAGTCCTGAATCAGGCTTCCTTGGCTCCCCACACAGCCTTCCACATGGGCACCAACTATTGAAGCCAAGAAAAGAATGATATTCTTTCTTGGAAATGTCATAAGGACTCCAGGAAGAGAGAAAAAGATTTCCGGTAACCAGGAGCTATGAGACACACAAAGGTTTGCTATCATTTAATATATTTGAGCCCCTTCTCTCCAGGGATCTTAAGAGTGCAAGGGGAGAGGGCACACTTCAGTTTGATGAAACTATTATTGTCTTTGATATATGTTTTTAGTAAATACCCTTTCTGAAAGCTAATTAAGTCTAACTAATAATCAAGACCACACTATATGGGGGCTTATTAGCAGCAGTACTACAAAACACCAGTATCTTAGGAATTCCCCTAGAACCCTCAGGAGAGAGACATGGTAATCCTCTGGGGAGCCAACATAACAGTGGAAGTGGGAGTTGGAGTAGAAGAGATGCAACAATCCTGACAAAAAGTAGGAAGAGGACAGGAAAATACCCTAGGAAGACTCTGTGTCTGTGTTAATTACTGAGCACTAGATTTGGAGTCAAAAGACCTAAACTGAATCCTTGCTTTGCTACATATTATCTGTAAAATCATGTTCAGAGCACTGAAGTGCTCTGACACTTAAGTGTATTCAAACGTAAAATGAAGGGTCTTGGCTAGATCACATTCATATTCCTTTCAGCTCTCAATTCTTTGATCCTGTGATCCTTCCTTTTCTTCTAATCAGAAAAGGGGGCACATGTGGTCAGAGAGTCACATTTCAAAACTGCTCACTCCCCCTTCAGTCAGTCAAAATTCTGAAAATTTAGAGTTGCTGTAAAAGTCACTTTGCAGGAGCCAATCGTAACGTCAGAGGACTGAACTTAATGCATGGCCCCCACGTAGTGACAGAGAGGGGATAGGCTATAGGTATACAATGAGACATACACTGTGAGAGATAGTCGATGCATTCATGTGTTTTCCTTGGCTGTACTTTATTGAAAGGAAGGATTCTACTTGCTGAGGGAGGATAGGGTGGGAGAGTCAGTAGAAAGTGACAGTTATAGATAGATACAGTATATGTTATCATATGTATATTATATATCATATATTATATGTTATATATGCAATGTGTGTATGTGGTATGTGGGTATGTGTGTATGCTACCATTTGGCACAATAAACATAGTGGCTATTTGGCAGGTCCTTGTCTAATTAATAGAACTAGAGATCTCAGTAGCCAAAACTGTATTTACTGAAACTCAAGGCAAAACAATCCACATGGCTCTAGATGGTAATGATGATACTGATCAGGAGGGGAGATTACATTGAAGATGCCCTACCTTGTTGGCAAAATGCTTTGTTTCTGTTCTGTTTTATGCTGCTCTGCAATATATTTGTTGCTCATCAATCAGATAACTTCTAAATCTCCACTTCCTTCAGAGCTGTGAAGAAATGGGCTAATTTTAAAACAGATAAAATATGTGAACTCCAAATAAAAGTTAGATATCACACTTTCATCATAGCAGAACCAACAGAAAAAGTGATAGGGAAAATAAACTAAGCATATCTGGTAAAAACTGAATCCTTGTTAGCATTGTTTAAAAATAATTATTATCAAGAATTAAAATTTAACTAATAAAAATTTAATACACATTTAAAACTATTATAAAACATTTTAATACAAAAATAATAACTTAGTAATTTTATATCCTCTCTATCCTATATTCACTTATATGTGTATATACATATACGTTAGAAAGAGGGAAGGAGGGAGAGGGAGGAGGGAGCGGGAAGATAGTACAAAGATCCGCTAGTCCAACCACTTCATTCCACAATGAAGAAACTGAGGTCACAAATCTAGGAAGGGGAGGAGGGGGAAGGGAGGGAGGAGTAGTATGTTCTAGTATTGAGCTTGAAGCCAGAAATCAGGAAGACCTGGTTTCATACCCCACCCCTTACCCCCTCCCACTTACTAGCTATGAGACCCTTGCCAAGTCACTTAAATTCTGTGTGGCACAGGCACCTCTCTACCACTTAGATTCTAGTCTAATATAAGTGTCTTGAAGACAGTACATTTTTACATTTTCCAATGAATCCCTAGCACCTAGGACAGTCCCAAGAATAGGGTAGGTAATTAATAAATGCTTATTGATTGAACTGAGCTTATGTAGTTCTAAATGGGTTGAGATACACAATGATGAAAGGATACACCCTATAAGTTCTCTATGCTAACAAAATTATAAATCCTGTATGTAGTTATAGGAAAAAGGAAGGAAACAAGAATTTTTAAGGGCCTTCATGGCAGGCATAGTTGAGGAAACTGAGGCACAGAAGGGCATGATAGAACTAGTGTTTTCCTTATTCATCTTCCCTGATTCCCTCCTCCTGTGCAACCCAACTGGCCTCAGCTTCCCTGACCAGCTTCTGAGTTGGGGGGAATAAAAAGTCTCTGGAAAATGTGTTGGGGATCCTCAAACTTGGTGGGTGCCTAAGACTAGTAAGTTGCCAAGCTCTGATGACTTATTGACCAAAGTTTCTAGGTGGAGCTGAGTGGAACCGAGTTCAGAGAAGCTAAAAGCCACTGTATGCATAGTCCATCTCCTTGTCAAGTCAGGGCAATGTAAACCTCCTTCACTCAATGACTCACAAATGCATCCCAAAATTAAGCATGAACTTAGAGTTTTCTGGTGTTACAGACATCCTCCAATAGAGGGATTAAGTCACTTGCCTAGGTCACACAGCTATAAGCATCTAAGGCTAAACTCTAGGCATGGCACTCTGTCCAATGAAACACCTACCTGCCTCAGATGGGATAATAGATTTGGAGCTTGAAGATAGTACAAAGATCATCTAATCCAGCCTCTTCATTCTACAATGAAGAAACTGAGGCCCCAAAACATGAAGAAGCAGAGCCAAGGTTTGAACACAGGTTCTTTAACTCCCAGTCAAGCGTACTTTCTATTGCACCATGCCGTTTGATTTTATGAACATTTTTATTGACATATTAATATGCATCGCATACTTCATGCTCGGCTTGCTTTACATCATTTCATATCCTTACATGTTTGTTAATATTCCTAATTTTTTTAATATGTCCCTCCTTTTGGAGCTCATTAGTTCTACAGAATTATAGGAGCTCAACATTGGAAAAGATTTTAGGGGCAGTAGAGTCTAAGCTCCTCTTACATGCAGAATTCCTTTCCAACATGGCTCACAGATGGCCACCATGCACTAATATTCATTCTTTGGCTTACTGATCCCCAGCTCTTTAGAGGATAAGCACCCTTTAGTAAAATCAAAAGATTTTCCCCACCTCCACATAATAGTAGCTGTGCTATTAATATCCAATGATTGAGAAAATGAATGATGACAAAAGAATCCTATTAATTCAGTACTATATTTAATGAATCCATACTTTAATATCTACAAACATTTGTAAAATGGCATTACATATGATATATAAATGTATGAATACATATTATTATTATTATTATGGAGACATATTTTAGCCAATCAATACTATGAATGTGAATTTATTTATCATACCAAGTTATTTAATGAGATAAATAATAATATAGTAATAGCTTTATATTATATATTACATATATATAATAATATATTATATAATAATATAATAATAGCTCTGTGTCCTGTCCCTCCTCAAGAACAGCCCATATCCTACTTGTTCCAAACTACTGTACTACTTTTCTGTTACTATACTTTAAAGATCTGTGCTTGGCTTTACTTACCAATTTTTAAAACAAATTTTTGCCCAACACCAGATAATTTTAGTAAACTGTCACTTTTTAATATACTTTAAAGGGGCAACTAAGTGGCCCAGTGGATAAAGTACTGGACCTGGAATCAGGAGGACCTGAGTTTAAATCTGACCTCAGACATTTACTAACTATATGATCCTGGGCAAATCACTCAATTCTGTTTGCCTCATTTTTCTCATCTGTAAAATGAAGTGGAGGAGAAAATGGCAAACCACTCCAGTATCTTTGCCAAGAAAACCCAAAATGGGGTCACAGAGAGTTGGACACAACTGAAAAATGACTGAACAACAACAAAAGCAATGCTTTAAAACCTAGAAGGGTAATCCCAGAAAAAGAAAATTACTTCTATAGGGACCTTAGTAGATTAAGACACATGTTTGGCACAAAGATATTAAGAAATATACACAAGTAGTATTGACCAAGTAAGTAAAAGACCAAGAGATCTAGCTTAGAGTTAAGTCATATATCAAATGACTGGCTGCTTAGTGACTCTGTGAACCACAGGTTTTCTTCAGTAGCAGTGCTTCTTTTAATTTCTTTCAAGTTGTGAGCAGATGGATATACTCATGAAAAAACTAATAATTCTATGGAGGTTGAGTATATATAAAATGAGTTTAGTGTTGTAATCAAATTAAACTTGCAACAAAATTAAGCAAACAATATTTAACATGATAGGCTTCATTGTTATTGTGTTTCATGGTAATTAAGCACTTAATGTAAAAAGTAGTCATTTTTGAGACTGAGACAGTCAAACCAAGTACTGCCATTTTTCTCTACCCTTTGTTAGTTCTTAAATAACATTAGATAGTAGAACCACCACCACAGTCAAAAAAAGTATTGCAAATTTTCTCTATCTTTTGTTAGCTCTTAAATACCACATAGTATATGACACTGTTTCTAATTCCCAGCATTCCTTGAGTGTGAGGCTACTTGGTTCCCTACTAAGTCCTGTAATTACATCCCATGAACTTTGCCTACCTCTTCGAACTAGTTTCCTTTGAGATTCAGCTCATGCACCATCTTTTATGTGAAACTTTTCCTTATCTCCCCACAGCTACCTCATATTCATTTTGTATATATCCTACATATATTTTATATGTCCTTTTGTTTCTTCTTAAAGAATTTGTAAGGTCTTTGAGAAGAAAAATTATTGTGTCTTTATCTTTGCATCCCTAGTTCCTAGCAAAGTGCCTGACACATAAGGACACACTTTAAAAAATGCTTCTTAATTAATGACTATCAAACTTTGAATGTGTAAGGTCAAGCATATGCTAGAGCCAGCTCAAAGTGACTTGTAAGAGCTGATTGTTATGTTTTCAGTGTGACTGGTTACATTTATGAAGTCAGCAAACACTACATATTAGGGTTTTTAATTATTGTTTTGTTGATGGTCTAAATTTAAGAAAGTGATGGAAAAATGCTAATAATACCTATTAAACTTAAAAGTATATTTTGTTAAATAGCATTAAGATTTGCAAAACACTTGCAAATCTCATTTGATTCCACAAAAATCTAGTGAGGTAGGTGTTATTATTATCCCCAGTTCACAGATGAAGAAACTGAGGTTTGATCAGTTAAATGATTTACCCAGGCACATAGTTATAAAGTATCTGAGGCAGAATTTGAACTCATCTTACTGACTCCAAGTCTAGCACTCTATCTACTAGTCTGTCAAATTAATCTTAAAGCACAGGTCTGATCATGTCACACCATGACTCCCCCCCCATTCATTCAGTCAAAAAACATTGATTTAGTAACTACTATATAGCAGACACCATGAAAAGCACTAGGGATATAAACATAAAACTAACTATACAAGTAAACTATGTGCAGGTTAAATTGAAACTAGGAAACAGAAAAAAAGTTCTAGAATTAAGAGACATTGGTAAAGGCTTCCTGTAGAAAGTAGCATTTTTAACTGGGATTTTAAGTAAGCAGGGAAGTTAGGAGGTAGAGATGTGAAGCAAGAATATTTCATGGATGCATGAGACATGGCCATTGAACCCTAGTGGCTCCCTATGACCTCCAGGGTTAAATATAAAGTCCTTTCACAATATGGCCCCTTCCTACCTTTTGAAGTCTTCTCATTCCTTATGCATTCCCATGTACTCTGTGATCCAAGGATACTCCTTTCTATTCATCACACAAGACACTCCATCTGATTCTGTGCACTTTCACTGGTTTTTCCTCATTTATGAAATTATCTCCTCCTCATCTCTACTTCCTGGCTTTCTTGGATTCCTTCAAGTCTTAGTTCAATATCTACTTTCCAAATAAAAAGCCTTTCCTTATTCCCCTTAATGCTAATGCCTTCTTTCTGTTGATTACTTCCAATTCATCCTGTATATATCTTGTTGAACATAGAAGTTTTCATATTATCTCCCCCATTAAATTGAGCTCTTTGAGAATAGGGACAGTCTTTTTGTCTTAATAAGTGAGATTATGTGAGTTGCTCCTGAGACAGTGTATACCCACCTATTCACCAAGTGTTATATAATCAACAAATATTTATTTAGTGCCTACCATAATATAAATGACAAAACAATCTCTACTCACAAGGACCTTATATTCTAATGTGGGAGACAATAAGCACATGTATAAAAGTATGTACTGAATAAAAATGAAGAAAATAAATACAAGGTAGTTTAGGAGGAAGGGTACTAGGAGTTTATTAGAGGTCATGGAAAAGTTTGAATTAAAAAAGATAAGTTCTTGTACTGAAACTTGAAATACGATTATCTAGGAAATCTTATTAGACTTGTGTCCAACCTGCATTTTACTTTGAGGCTTTGCTTGTAGATGCTGTCTTCTTTTCAGTTTGAGTCTTGAGCTTCTCTGTCTTTATTGTTGTTGCTTGCTCATTCTCCAGTGTATATCTTAACTTTGGAATTATGTTAGAGGTGGGCTCTGCTCACCAATGTGGGTTGGGGAATGGCTAGCCTGAACTTCTGTAGCTAGATCTGGAGGCCTGAAGGCTTTCAGTCCTTTCAAGGTGGTGTGATCTGGGGAGAGTTCTGGTCATTATTTTCTTGATCCAGTAACCCTCTACATCCTCAAATGCAGCCCTTTGACTGGATCCAAACGTCAACCACCAAATCTCCTTAATAAAAGGATTTGTTCTGTAAAAGTAAGACTCAGTCAAAAGCCTAGAAGGCAATATGTGGCCTCAAGGCTGCAGGTTCTCCATTTCTATCCTGATCTGTGCTTTGGTCCTTACCCCGGTAAGGTCTCTGCTCCCTCACAACTGCAGACCATAACTGTTCCTCTCCACCCTGGAACTGCAACCTGGAACCAAGTAAGGAGCTAAGAAATTGAGCTAAAGGGCTAATGCAAAATGGTGCCAAGTCCTATGCCTGGTGCTAGCAGTGAGGACTCCTGTAATATCTTTCTGACCAGGTGTTTAATTCCCTTACCACTCTTAGATGTGGAGTGTTTTTGGAGCTGTCACTATTGCTTCTGCCAACACCACTGCTGCTGCCTCCATTCCCCACTACTTCCAGTATCGCATGTTCCCAGCCAGCCCAGTGTCTACAGATCTCTTTCTGTCCTTCTAAACTGTCCTCATCTAGAAAAGTGACTGTGACTCCTTTTTGTTGTTTATCCCACTCAGAATTTGATACCTTTTTTTCCAGTTGTTTGGAGAGTTGATTTAAGAGAGTTCAGAAGAAACGGTCATCTGGTTTTGGGTCCAGATTTGGCCACCTTGGTTTTGCCCCCAGAAATAATATTGTCAAGGCATGCAGTAGTCAGAATGTGGGAGACCTTAAATTCTAAGGTGAAGAGTTTATATTTTATTCTAGTCTCAATAGACAGCCACTGAAAGTTTGAGCAAAGGAGTGGTGATCTATGCTTTCAAAAGAATATTTTGGCAATTATGTAAAGAATGGATTGGGGATGGGAGGAGAGACTAGTATTAGGATAACCCATTAGATGAGAGATAATGATGGCCTAGCCTAGGGTGGTGACCATGTGAACAAAGAGTAGGGAAGTGATGCCAGGGATATTACAGGTTGAGAATCAATGAAAATGGATAACTGATAAAATATATTGAGTGAAAAAAGAGACTTGAAGGAGAAAATGGGACTCAGACTGGATTTTGGAGGGTAGAAAAGATTTCCATGGGTGTAAATGAGAAAGACATTCTAGATGTGAACAAAGTCATCAAAGAAGAAATTCATGGGAGGTGTTTGGGATCAGCTTTATTAGAACAGGATATGTGTTGAAAAACTGTGTTCAGAAAGGTTAGAAGGTTTTGTGGATACCCAATTATTGAGGGGTCTGAATACCAGCCTAAGAAGTTTAGATTTTGTCCTGTAGAGAGTGGGAAACCATAAAAGCTTTTTGAGTAGAACAGTAATGGAACTGAAATGTTGTTTTAAAAGGATTCATCTTGTAATGATGTACAGGTTGGAGAAGAACATTAACTTCTTATGGGCCCTTACAAATCAAAGAGGATTCCAGAATTTATTAAGATAGCTCAAGTATCAGATTACCTTTTGCCTAAAGTAGGCAGAAAATTAGGCTTAGCAGGTTTGATTTTTTTTTTAATCATTTGCATTAAGGTAATTACTTTAATTCCCCCCTTCCCTAGATATATCTTTGAATATAATTGTCACTTTTCAAAGGCTAGAATTCAGATAACTAGTCATTTCACTCCAAGAACTTACCAGCTGTCTCCACTAGCAAAGTGAATTAGAGAATTAAGCAATTACCTGCGTAATTAATTCAGTGAAGAAATATTTCAGCCGAAAGTCTGGGCCATCTTCTAATCTCTGGGAAATTAATTAAAGTTTAAGGAGCCTTGAAAATAGTTTTCAGAATTCATTAGGTTGCAAAAGTTGCATTCAGGCCATAAGCTCTGCCTTGTTTCCCTCCTGTTCCCAAATATCGTCTTCCCTACCTCTCTACTCTTCCCACATCCTTCCGCTCTCTGTAACAGGGTAATAAAAAGATACTGTTTTTTATGTATAAAGATAGCACTTAAAATTTGCCATTAGGCAGAGAGTTGTTTTGAATTTTTTTCCAACAGTGAGAATATATTCGCCTATATTTCCCATCTTTCCAGCCATTAATGTTTCGTGAAAGCCTGGCTGCATATGCTGGTAAAATTGCTGACCAGAAGTGAGAGTACTGGCCAAGAATGAAGGAATAAATCCTAGCCATGGAACTGGGCACAGTTTTTAAAAGCTCATGATCTTGACCTCATTAAAGCTGTGCTTCCACTGACCAAATTAGGCAGCATCAGAGACATTACGTTAAAAAATATCACAGAGATTTGCTGATAGAGAGGAGACTCAGGATTTAACCATAAAGGCAGATTCCCATGCAAATACAAGACAAAAGTCATGGAAAGCAATCTATTTGCTGACATTTAGAGCTATCCAAAGGAAAAGTGCGCTACCTTGAGAAGCAATGGGTTCCACCTCACTGGTGGTCTTCAAAAGATGAATGACCATTTGTCAGCTATGATGTAAAGCTATGATGTAAAAACTTATTCAAGTTTAGATTGTACCAGCTTTCCCCTAAGCTCCCTTATAAACTGTAACAGGAAGGGAAGAAATGTTAAAACTTTCTTCCAGGTTGTTTGGTTTGGTTAAGTGGGTCAAAAAAATCCTCCATTCCCTCCCCACTCCCACCGAAAAAGCACCAGCAAACTGGATTTTTATTTTAATCAAAGCTGTAACTTCATCAACATTGGAAGCGTCTGTTGTGGACATTGGTCTACAAATAAAAATTGTCATCTTCTCTACAACTTGGATTATTAGGGTCTAGCTGGAGTACAGAGATTAAGTGACTTCCCATGGACCAAAGATTTGGGATGTGTCAAAAGTGAGAATTAAACCCAGATATTCTGGGCTATGAGGCCAGATCTTTGTGTCCTGAAACTTCTTGCCTCCTTATGGAGAATTTGAAATCCTCGAATAAAAGAGATAAATGGAATCTTAATGATCATCTTTTCCAGTAGTCTCATTTTTTTTCTGAAAAGGAAACTGAAGCCCAGATGGGAGAAATTGAGAGAATTCTTGTCCTTATTTCACCAGAGAAATCACTGTTCTCAACACAAAGAAACAAAAGTCAATCCGTGTGTGTGTGTGAAAGTAAGTCTATATGTGTGTGTGTGCATGTATGAAAGTATATATGTATGTATGTGTGTGTGTATATATATATATATAATAATTTCATTTCCTTCAAAGGAAGATGAGTTCTATCCCTTCCCCTCTCTGAAACTAAAAAAAAAAGGGGGGGGATGGGACAAAAATGAATGTGTATGGAGAAGGCATTGGTAACCAAACTGACACAGTTTTTAAATTTCTCTTATACTGTTCAAATTTAACATTATAAGTGAAAACTGCAAATTTATGGCAAATTCATTTTACCCAACGCTACATGTTGGTTAAAGAGCTCAGATGGAATAAGACCTAAGTTGAAATCCCACCTTTGACACTGACTGCGTGACCCTAAGTAAGTCATTTAATTTCTTAGCACCCTTGGCACCTTCCCACACCTATAAACTACAGCACCAGCATGGGTGTGACACTTTGATTATTTAAAACAATAAAAGAAAAGTTTCTTGAACAATGTAATCACACATTTTACAAGAACAATAATAACAACAAAAGACCTATACATGGAGTTTTCCTGAGCAGTCCCATTATAATTACATAATTCCCCTAAACGCCCCCATACACATTTGCCCGCCTCCTTGTACCTTATAACATATCATATTCAACAAGTATCAGAATGTGTTTCTGGGAATAAAATGGCTACCAAGAAAATCAGCTGAATTAAGACCAACAGGCAACTTTATTCACTATGTTTCAGTTTTTAACCTGAGGTCTATATTTTAGAGGGGCGTCTATGGAATTTCTTGGGGGAAAATACATCTTTAATCTCACTAACTTTTAACTAAAATGTAGCCTTCCCTTCAGCTATTTAAAAACATTCTTCTGAGGAAAACTCCATAGGGTTCACCAGATGACTGAAGAGGTCCATGACCTAAAAACGGTAAAGATTCTTAGATTTGAGAGAGGTCTCCAAAGGGAAGGTCCCATTGATTAATTGAAGGCATGTAAGAAATCCAGAAAAAGGAACAAGTGAAAGGCCCAAAGATAGTCCAATGAATCCCTCACGCTGTACTGGGATCAAAAATTACATGTCTAAGCTAAGATAGTCCAGTGATCTCACCCTGGGGCTGGAATGGAAAAGGCCAGGGAAGGGCCATAGTCAGGAAGGATTCTGTGGAATCTCCAGATTGTACCAACTATCCCCTGGTGACCTTCAGGTCATAGAAAGAAGAGGGAGTCCCCGATCTAGGCCCATCTAGAGACACCCAAGGGAACAGGAAGTAGGAACATCCTATAACAACATGATGAGTCATCATGGTGTTGTTTTTGTAGTTGTCGCTAGTCCTTAATTCTCAAAGAGAACCAATAACATCCCAGGTGATGTCTTGACTTGTCCTTGGATTTAAATGACATAGAGTTGCACCAACTCATCACTTTCACTCTCTCTTCTTGAGTCATCTAAGTTCAGTGGCAGGACAAAAGTCAAGATCACTGGCTGATCCAGGATACAATAGATGACTTTTGTGGCATAGTATAGGAAAAAGAACACTAGATTCAGGATCATGAGACCTAGATTCAAATCCTGGCTCAGCTACTTATCTTACATAAGACAATTAGCTTCTTTGGACTTTGCTTTCCTTAAATATGAATTAGGTGATGCGGTAGATAAGAGTGCAAGCTTGGAATCAGTAAGACTCAAGTTCCAATCTGTCCGCAGATACATGTGACCCTGGGCAGGTCACTTATTCCTGTCTGCCTCAGTTTCTTCATCTGTAAAATGATCTGGAGAAGGAAATGATAAACCACTCCACTCAGTATCTTTGCCAAGAAAAACCCAAAAGGGGTCAAAAAGAGTCAGACAGGACTGAAAATTACTAAACAACAATTCCTCAGGAAAGAATGATCTCTAATATTCCTTCAACTTCTAAATCCGTGCTCCTGTGATACTTCTTATCTTCTGATTCCAAATCTAGGGATTATTCAACCTTGCAATGAGGCCTAATAAACTGTATGGAAGGCGGTGGAAATCATGGGTCAGAGAGGTTTATATCTGGTCATTCAGACATAACTTTTTTTTTTTCAAGAGGACTTGGAAACATCTTTAAAAATATTATGAAATGAAATATTTGTCGAGTGCTTAGCACGGTCCTGGACATAGTACATGCTTTAAAATATTTGTTTCCTCGATCCCTGGCACCCTCCCTCCCTCCTCCCTAATTAAAAATGCATCCCTCAACCAGTAAAAATTCTCAAATATAGACAACTTCTTTAAGTCAAATTGGCACACCCTATCTTTACCTTTGAAAATCTTTTTCATCCAAAAGAAATAAATGTTTCTGGAAATTAATCAATCCCCAATTTCCTTAGGAAGCTGGGAGATAAATGTTCTTCTGATGCCTAACCCTGCCTATTTACCCTGTTTCTTTTTTGTCATTGTTCGGTCATTTGTCATTCATGTCCAACTCTTTGTGACTCCGTTTGGGGTTTGCTTACTGGAATGGATTGCCATTTCCTTTTCCAGCTCATTTTACAGATGAGGGAACTGAGACAAACAGAGTTAAGTGACCAGGGTCACACAGCTAGTAAGTGTCTGAGGCCAGATATGAACTAGGCTATCCCTGAACTAGAATCTAGTCTTCAAAGGTCTAAGTGACTAGACCCATGATTTCACTGGTAGAGGGAATTCCCAGGTAAAAAAAAAAAAAAACAACTCTGTCACTCATTAAATACCCACTCAGGGCCAGATACTGTGCTAGGCATGACACAGAGCATGCAACTATTCCTACTCTCCAGGACTCTCATTCAAATGGGGAAAGGAAGAGACAAAAGTAACAATAATATTAATAGTGAACTTTACAGAGCACTTCCAAAATTTGCCAAGAACTTTACATATATTATTACATTTATCTTCATAACAACTCTCAGGGCTAGGTACAATTATCATCCTCATCTTACACATAAGGAAACTGAGGCAGAAGATAAGTCACATAGCTAGGAAAATAGGAGGCAAGATTTGAACTCATCTTCCTGAAGTCGTCTAGCTTTCTATCCATACCACTACCTACATACATTAAGTAAGTACTAAATTATCACCATGAGGATAAACAAAAATAAGTATGAGGATGTTAAACATAAGGTTGTTAGGGAGGAAAGACACTAGCAATGAGTATTTATTAAGTACTTGCTAGGGACTGGCCAATATACCAGGTCCTAAAGATATAAAAACAAAAATGAAACATTCCCTTTCCTTAAGTAGTTTATAAACTTTTAGACTATTTTCATTCAAAGTGAACTACTGTTTTCCCCCATATATGTCTTATAGCCTCTCTCTTGCCTTCATGCCTTTATTTACATTATTCCTTATGCCCAGAATGCCCTCCCATCCCTTCTTCACTTGATTTGTGTAAGGGTTATGGGATTTAAAGATCTTCCATGCCCCATTGGACGTGCTGACGTAGCAGGAAGGGGCAGAGCAAGCGAAAGCGAAAGCCAGAGAAAGCAAAAGCCAGTCTTCCATGCCCCATTGGATGTGCTGACGTAGCAGGAAGGGGCGGAGCAAGCAAAAGCCAGAGAAAGCGAAAGCCAAGCTAGCGTTCCTGCGGTGGCTGGCGGTGGTGGCAACGGTGGCGGCAGCAGCAGAGGCAGCGGCAGCGCGAAGCCCTTTTTGAGTTAGAACTGCTAAGGACTTTCTGCTAAGGACTCCTGCTGAGGACTGCCAGGGGCCGGAGCTGCTGGGAGCGCGCTTCCAGGATGCTGGGTGGTTTCTGTGCGTGGGGAGAGGAGGACCTTTGCCTGAGGTAGCCTGTTCTGTTTTAAAGGCTTGAAAATGTGGGTGCTTTCTACTTTATCTACCTGTGCCAATGTCATAACTACTCTGAAGGCTTTCACTTTCTGGTTTTGGGACTCAGTCTTTTGGTATCTTAATAAATTTTCCAGCTTATCCCCTTATATGGCAAGCATGATGTATTTTGTGATGGATAATTATATCAGCATATCTGTAATCTCCATAGGCATTGTGAATATGGCATTGCTGATACAATTTGCTGTGTAACCTTCAAAGTCCAACTCATGTTATCTTCTCTAGGAAACTGTCCCTGATCCTGCTGGTTCATAATGAACTTCTCTCTCAGACTTTACCTGAAACTTGTAGGGGATAAGTTTTTAATGCAGCTTATGTAACTTTGTTTTGCTGCTTCTGCTGTCTCTTCTGTGTATTCGTGCTCCATAAGGTCCATGAAGTGTTTGGTGGGCTCTATGGTACCTTGGAGAGGAGAAGTAGATGGACACCTGAGGTAGCTGGGGACTCAACTGTCCCCTGATGCCCTGAAGCTATTTAAGGAGATCTAGAAATAGAAAATTCTTCTGTTGGTCATTTTACAGGTTGGTGTTGTTCATTGGTTGTTCTCAAAGAGGACCTGTGACATCACAAAGAATGATGTCTTCTTGACTTGCATGAGAATCGGATTGAAGTGAGGCAGAGCTTTGCAAAGTTGTGGCCAGGAAATAGTGAAGGAAGAAAACTAATATTTGTATTGAGTTCTAAGGAATTTGTGAGTTGATGCCAAATAGGAAGAACAACTCAGCAGATGTAGAGGAGTGTAGTGGATCCGTGGGAGTGTGAAAAGAGTGAGGAAAGAAGTGGGAGAGGATGCATTGAATGAGAGAGTAAGAGAGATGATGCATGCTAAGAAAAGGAGATGGCTAATTATTACTACTGCTATGTGCTGTTATTTTTCCCTTGCCTACCACCCAAGAGAGACAGACAAACAGGACAGACAGAAAAAGAGAGACAGAGAGAGAAACAGAGACATACAGAGACAGAAAGAGGACAGAGACAGAAAAAAAGAGATGTAAGCAGAGACAGAAAGACAGAAAAAGAGAGACAGAGACACAGAAAAAGAGAGAGAGAGAGAGAGAGAGAGAGAGAGAGAGAGAGAGAGAGAGA
>NW_027185697.1:1635539-1677251 GCF_028583685.1 Petaurus breviceps papuanus | reverse complement strand
AGAGAGAGAGAGAGAGAGAGAGAGAGAGAGAGAGAGAGAGAGAGAGAGACTGTACTTACTATCACAGAAGAGAAATAATGGGAAGCTGCTCATTGTATCTCATCTCATATTACTGAAGTGAGCCTGGATTTGTTTCTAAACTCTTCCTAAGTTTTTTGGATCTCTCCTCCTGACTTTCTTCCTAAGAATGGTGATTTTCTGACATTGGTCCTCTTTTTTTCTCACTTTCAATGAAAAGTCTTTGCTTGAATTTTTTTCTAAATGGAAAGACCAATCCTTGAAGGACCAAGCAGGGACCTCACTGAGCCATTAGTCATCTGACTGACATCTCTGCTGACTTTGCCCAGTGCAAAGTTGCTTTTGATATTATCTGAGCTTCTTTGAAGCCAGAGTTCTGCTCAGAAAATGGCTTTGAAAGCTGCATTATGACCAGAGTAATAGGTAGAGTCAAAGAGGCCAGTCAGAATTAAGGTAAAATCAAACAGTTTCCTCTCAGTTTAATCAATGTCCATCTTCACTAGGGGTGAAGGAGACCCAAGATGATAATGACAGAAATACATAAGAGGTAAGAGTCAGAAGATTACAGGAGTTAAAGGAATAGTATGAAGAGCCCTGGAAAGAAATAAGGAACCAAGAAACTCACAGACACTCATCAATGAGGGGTAGGCAGGCTTTAGAATCAATGCCAGGTATCAACCTTCAAGAGAGAGAGACAATGGATAAAGATCCACCCTTAGAACCTGGAAGACCTGAATTAAAGGTCCACCTCTGACATATACTGGCAATATGACCCTGGGCAAGTCCCTTAACCTCTTGGTGTTCTAGGCAATTGAGAGTATAAGTTTACAAAGAAGGCATCAGTCTGCATTGGTGAAAAGAATCCCTCCCTTGGGAGGTCCCAATATCAGGGAAAGGACAAATCCTGTCCTTCCTAAGTTACCATGTAAAATACCCAAACTAACTACAAAGGACATATAAAGGAAGATGCTATCTGTACCCAGAGAAAGAACTGATGAATAGAAGTATGTATAGAATAATTTTACAGGGGCAAGAAGCCGCTGAGATGCCCAGCACAGTCAGCCAGTGCCACGTGGCAGCTTCACCTCCTGGCCTGCAGAGTGTAGGGGAACCAAGTGACCAGTCTGAGGGGTAATCCCTCTTGCTTTAACCTGCTTGGATCTGGATTGCAGTCTAGGGTGAATTACAATTATCATTTTTCCATGTAGGAATGTAAATAGTTCAACTTTAATAAATTCCTTTTGATTTTTTCCTCTTTACCTTCTCATGCTTCTCTTGCTTCTTGTATTTGAAAGACAAATTTTCTGTTCAGCAAGAATGCTTAAAAGTCCTCTATTTCATTGAATAAACATATCTTCCCCTGAAACATTATATTCAGTTTTGCTGGGCAGCTGATTCTAGGTTTTAATCCCAGCTACTTTGACCTCCAGAATATCATATTCCAAGCCCTTCCATCTCTTAATGTAGAAGCTACTAGATCTTGTGCTATCCTGATTGTGTTTCCACAATACTCAAATTGTTTCTCCCTGACTCCTTGTAATATTTTCTCCTTGATCTGGGAACTCTGGAATTTGGCTATGATATTACTAGGAGTTTTCTTTTTGGGATCTTTTTCAAGAGGTGATTGGTGAATTCTTTCCATTTCTATTTTGTCCTCTGGTTCTAGAATATCAGGGCAATTTTCCTTGAGAATTTCTTGAAGGATGATTTCTAGGCTCTTTTTTCTGATCATGGCTTTCAGGTAGTCCAATAATTTTAAAATGATTTGTCCTGGATCTATTTTCCAGATCAGTGGTTTTGCCAATGGGATATTTCAAATTGCCTCCTATTTTTTCATTTGTTTGGATCTGTTTAATAGTATCTTGATTTCTCATAAAGTCATTAGCTTCCATTTGCTCCAATCTAATTTTGAAGGAATTATTCTCTTCATTGAGTTTTTGAAATTTCTTTTCCATCTGGGCAATTCATCTTTTTTAAGACAGTCTTCTCCTCATTGGCTTTTTGATCCTCTTTTGCCATTTGAGTTAGTCTATTTTTTAAGGTGTTATTTTCTTCAGTCAGGCTGTTCACTCTCTTTTCATGATTTTCTTGCATCATTCACATTTCTCTTCCCAATTTTTCCTCCACTTCTCTTACTTGATTTTCAAAATCCTTCTTGAGCTCCTCCATGGGCCATAAGCAGTTCATATTTTTCTTGGAAGGTTTTGATGCAGGAGACTTTGTTGTCTTCTTCTGGTTCCATGTTTTGATCCTTTTTGTCGCCAGAAAAATGTTTCTATGGTATAATTGTACTTCCTCTGCTTGCTCATCTTGCCAGCCAATTACTTGACTTTTGAGCTCTTTGCCACAGTAGAACTCTGCTTCCAGAGTGGATAGAGCTGCATCCCAAATTGCTGTAGTTTTCGCAGTTGTCAGAGCTATGAGGAGGGCACCATCTCTACAGCCACCAGAAGCTCTGGCACACTGGCATTCCTCACCCCAGGACCACCACCCAAGACTGCAATCGAGATCCTAGTAGGTCAAAGCAAGAGCAAATGGTTGCTTGGTTCCCTTACAATCTTTTGACCAGGAGCTCCAGAGGCAGCTTCAGCCACCTCTTGCCCCATTGGCAGGGGTTGGACCATGCTCTTCTGTCACCCAGTTCCAACAGAGTTCCTTAGCGACATTTTACTTTCTCTTTGGCATGTATGGGTTGAGAAGTCTGGAAACCGCCATAGCTGCTGGTAATTCACTCTCCTGAAGTCTTCTCCAGCCATCTGGGCCATGTGTCTGGGTGGGTGAGGCTCACACAGGACTGAACTTGGCTCGCAGCCTGGTGTGACAGACACTTCTTGTTGGCCTCCCAGGCTACTTTCAGTGAGAAATTTGTTTCTCTCTGTCATTTTGTGGGTTCTATAGCTCTAAAAATTTTTAGAGTCGTTTTTACAGGTATTGGAGGTGACTGTAGTGGGGGCTCAAGCAAGTTCCTGCTTTTATTCTGCCATCTTGGCTCCCAAGTTTTTATCTCTTTATCTAGGACATGCTCATTAACCAAGACTCTGTCCTGGACACTCTACTCTTCTCCTTCTATACTATTTCACTTGGTGATCTCATCAGCTCCCATGGGTAGAAGAGTCTCAGATCTAAGTATCTAAATAAACAATGTTTAATGAGTCTCCTATTACCAACTGCCTTTTTGACATAATGAATTGGACATTCTATAGGTACCTGAAACTTAACATTCCTAAAAGAGAATTTGTTATCCTTCCTTCCAAACCTTCTCCTCTTCTGAATTTCCTTATTATTGTTATGGGTATCATAATCTCCATCTCCCAGACTCAAAGCCTCGGTACTCAACTCTTAAATGACAATCACCTACATAGCCTACCTTTTAACAAGTTCTGGCACTTTCATAATATATCTGTAAATGTCCCCTTCTCTCCTGTAACACTGCCAGCACATTGGTGCAAACTTTAATCACCTAACACTTGGTCTCCCTGCTATCCCATTCCAGTCAGTCCTCTACTCAGCTAACAAAGTGATTCCCCTTAAAACTAGCTCTGACCATATCAGTGTTGTTGTCGTTATTGTTTCCGACATGTTTGACTAGTCATGACCGCATTTGGGGTTTTCTTGGCAAAGTTACTGACGTGGTTTGATCTTCCGTTGTCTCTCTTCCCCTGATGCCCCAGGACCTCATATGATGCCCTCTGTTTTGGCTTTCAAAGCCCTTCACAACCTGAATCTTTCATACCTTTATTGATATCTCATAACACTGTTGTTGCTTGGTTATTTTCAGTCAGGTCTCACTTCATGACCTCATTTCTGGACAAAGATGCTGTAGTAGTTTGTCATTTCTTTCTTTAGTTCATTTTACAGATGAGGAAACAGAGGCAAATGGGGTTAACCTTCTTGTCCAGAGTCATACAACTGTTAAGTGTCTGAAGCCAAATTTGAACTTAGGAACATAAATCTCCCAGACTCCAAGGCCCAGCATTCTTTCCACTGGGCCAACTAGCTGCCCTCTTTGACCATATGCCTTTCCATGATCCAGTTACATGGGCAAGCTTGCAGCTTCTCAAACAAGATACTCCATGGTCTAGACTCCAGGCCTCTTCACTGGTTGTGCCCCATCCTCTCTCCTCTCTCCTCTACCATGTTTCTGCCTTTCTTTGTATATCTACCCCCAGCACCTAGCACAGCGCTGCCCACATAATAAGCACTTAATAAATGTTGGTGAACTGTTCATCTCTCTGAGTGCCTGCCATAGTATTCACAATTGGAACATGATGAATTATTCTTGTCATTATTTTTATTTCAGGTCCAAAAATGCCTTTGACTTTGGCATTGATTTTGGCAATGATGATCCACTGCAACAGACTCAGCAGCAGCCTTACCTTGACCTTTTGTACTCATTCCCATACTTTCTATTGTGCCTAGAATCCTTCCTCAGACTGTCACATAACCTCACTGGGCCTCAGTTTCTTCTTCTGTAAAACTGGAGATACTACTAACATTCGTCTCCCCAAGCTATAGTGAGGATCCAAAAGAAAATGCATCCATTCAGTGAGTGAGCATTTTTTAAACTCTTATTATGTGCCAAGAACTGGGGATCACAGAAGGGGCAAAACCATCTCTGACCACGTATTTGGCAAACCTTAAAATGCTGTATAAATTCCAGTTATTAACATTGTCATCACCATGATTATTACCTACAGCAGAGGCCATGAGATAGTTACATGCCCCCACTTAGAGGGATCACGGTATGGTGAAAAGAGCTGAGCTTACATTGAGAGGTCAGGATTAAAACCCTGCTTCCAGCCATTACTCATGTAAACTAATTCTCACTTCAACAATCATGGAAGTGCCAAGGATGTTACAGGCATTTTGAGAAGTGCTGAGACATACAAAGAGGAGGAAAAATATCAACAGAAGAAATACCTGCCCTCAAGGAGTTTACATTTTACTTCAGGGAAATAATACACACAAAGATAAATAAATGAGAAATAATTTGGACTACTAATTAGGAGGATCAAGAAAGGACTAACTTGACCTCTCAACCTCCATTTCCTTTACTGATACGATAGAAATACCTGTAGTGCTAACCTGTCTGGGTTGTTGTGAAGAATAAAATGAGACAGTCTATGTCAAGTATTTTTGCAAATCTCCAAGCATTTTAAAAATTCCACCTATTATTATCCCATCATTTGCCATCAGACACTATTCCCAGGCAAGGTATGATCTTGCATAAAGAAAGCAGGTTTTACAGCAAATCATATTTAGTCCAGGGTGACAATTTCCAACCACACATACCTTAGAGATTTGGAATAGAAATATGGTATTTATAAATGTTCTCATTGAAGTAATTGTCCAATCAAGTTTCAATTATACTCATTAGGTCATCCTCCCCATTATTTTGTATCATTCTCAGCTAATTTCCCTAACTTGTATTCACATATAGACTCAAATTAATTGAAGCAAAAATCCTTTTGGGGCTTTTTATTATCCATCTTTTATGGTACAATGTCCGTGATTATTCTTATTATTCAAGCTGAATTGCCCAGGAGGGATTTTTTTTCCCTTTATTCTTTTGTTGTTGTTACTGTCTATCAAAAGTTTCTCTTATAAGATTTTAGAAAAGTTAGGACAATGCTTGGCACACAGTAAGCCCTTCATCAAGGCTTATTAATTTGTTCAATTATTCATTTACAAAGAAAAACTGGATTTAGCATATGAAATTACTTCTATGAGGAAAATAAATGAATCTGCTCCTGGCCATGTGACTCACTTCCAACATCATGTTCAATTTGTCCCAAGTATTGAGTTCATCATCAGCAATGAGATATGCCATCCTCACACAACTGAGGTCAGGTATCATGACTCCATAGGTATCGGTGCCCACAACTCCATGAAACAATAATTTTCCCATATCTGTTGACTAGAAACTCAAACGACCATATGTCAAGAATGGAGGGGGGAAAGTATTAGGCACAACTTGTTTGAGCAATAGACAATGTGATCATCTTTACCCTTATCAATTTGTTTAATTCTTTTCCTCATCAAATCAAATCAAGAAATGTTCATAAAACACATATGTACAAGAAATAGTGGTAGATGCTTGATATATAGAAAAAAATGAAATGATGCTTGCCATCTGGGAGCTTACATTCTGATGGAGGAACAGAGTATGTATACAGAGCCATAAAGACAAAACATGTATAACCTAATGCAATTTTAGGAGAGAAAGAGAACCAAGAACTCCTGGAATTAGGAAAGAACTGATGTGGTATCTGACTGGTACTATGAAGGATGGCGAGGATTCTGAGCGATGGAGTTGAGGAGAGAAGGCATTCCAGATGTTGGTTGATTACCTCCCAAACCTCCACTTCCTCTTCCTTCACTATCATCTAAGGGCTTTTAAATCTATTATATTCTGCACTTAGATAATTGATGAATTTTTATGTATATACAGTGTGTCTTCCCAAATAAACTTTAAGCAATTTGAGGAAAAGAATGATGATTGTGATATCTTTGTATCTCTGGTGGGACCTGTCATAGAACATTAAATATAAGTGACTTCTTTCCCAAAATTTTCTCCTTTGTTAGTAGATAAAAAGCATATTCTCAAAACATTGTAATTCAGTAAAGAGTCTAAAGATATGGTGACTTAGTAGCTAATTCTTATCCCTGTCTATCAAGTCAATGGGAGAATCCCCTGAAAATACTTGGGCTCAATGCCCTTTACCCCTTCCCACACATATCTAAACCAAAGGGATCCTAAAAAGGAAATTCTTCTCTTTTGTGCTATAAACATGAAAGATAGGACATTCTTGCCCACATTGCTGCTGACAACCCTAACAAGGAGCAGGATACATACTTCTAGGATTCAAAACAGCATTAAAAATAAGGTAGTAGCATTGTTCCTGCTGAACTTGGAGTCTGGGTTCATATCCTGCCTTTGACACTGACTATGTGACACAGACACAGAAGACAACAACAAAAGAATAAAGGAGGGCAGCTAGGCGGTACAGTGAATAAAGCACCAGCCCTGGAGTCAGGAGGACCTGAGTTCAAATCAGGGTTAGGTTTAGGGTTAATTAATTAACTAATTCCAGCACTAACCCTAACCCTCACTTAACACAAAAAAATAGCCATGTGACCTTGGGCAAGTCACTTAACCCCAACTGCCCTCCAAAAAGAAAAAAAAAAGGAATAAAGGGGAAAAAAATCCATTCTGGGCAATTCAGCTTGAATAATAAGAATAACCACAGACATTGTCCCATAAATGATGGATAATTAAAAGCCCCAAAAGAATTTTTGCTTCAATTAAATTAAGTCTATATGTGAATACAAGTTGGGGAAATTAGCTAAGAATGACACAAAATAATGGGGAGGATGACCTAGGGAGTATAATTGAAACTTGAACAGACAATTACTTCAATGAGAACATTTATATACCGTATTCCTATTCCAAATCTCTAAGGTTGGAAATTGTCACCCTAGACTAAATATGACACAAATTCTGAACCTGAGTTTCCTCATTTGTCAATTTACAAGGTTGGACTAGATGTCCCTTATGGTCCTTTCCAGATCCAGATCAGTGATATTGTAAACACAGAGGCAGGCTACTGGGTCATACAAGCACTGAGTTATTCACTCCACCACGTCCTATAATTACTGTTCACACTTTAGTCTCTGAGTCCTCCAAAACATTAGTAGAGGTGTGGGATTGTGGAGAGAGTAGAGGAGGAAATTACCTGGAAAAGGTTGGGTGTCTTCTTATGTTTTGTATTCAATACTGGTCCCTGTAGCTACCAGAGTAGGATAAGCTCCCAGACTGGGGAAATATCAACAGCAGGTCATTTATTTTTTAACTTTTAACATCAAATGTGATCATTTGTTAAAATATGTTTTTATATTCTTTCTGAATGCAGGTGCCCCTTTGCCTACATGGATTAATTGCCAACAAAAATGAGGTCAGAAGACTGTAGCTGAATGACTCACTTATTTGGAACAAGGACAGTGTTGCCAAGATCCCCTAGAAGGGTGGAAGGATTTTTTTGTCACACACCAGATCAGTCTGTTATAAAGTATGTTCATTGCCTTTATATTCTACAAGGCAATAAAGACTGGGGATGAACTACACTCCAATGTCAGAATGTAACCTAAACACTATGAAAGAATTCCAGCATTAAGCTAATTGTGCCAAGAACAGGATATTTCAGAGCAAGCCAGGGGAAAACCCTTAATTGCTCCCTCATTCTGCGTGGATTTCTTTCAAAGACGAGGCAGCTTTTTATCCTTGCATCAGTTCTAAATACAAAAAGCTCATAAAGTAATGTGTCCCAAGTCTTCCCCTAACTCACAATCTTTCTATGCAGAAATAGGTTTTCTGTGTACTAGATACTTTCTCAAGCATTTTTTTCACTGAGTTGTTCTTTCCTTTCAGATCTGAAGACTCCAACCTGTTTTATCTTACCAATCAACTTGTTCTAATTTTCTATGTCTTCCTGGCTCCCCTTTGGTTAAAATTTATAAACATGTTCCAATTCAGATGTCATGCTCTATTAATAGCAAAGTCTCTTTTACCACTGTTTCAAGTTAATCCAATAATCATTTAGTAAGCTTAAGTTCTTACATTGTGACAGAAAGATGAAACTAAACAGCCCTTATTCACAAGGCCCTTACATGTTATAGCTGGGCTTGGTGGGGTAGATCTTGGAAGACCATGACAGGTCTTCATTAGGTGGATCTTGGTTGACTTTTGGTGTCTAGACTCAATACAAAAAAATTAAATGGACTTGAAGTCAGAAGACCAGATCCTGCCTTCATCCATAACCTGTCATGTAATCTCAAGACGTTTTGTTTTGCTTTGTTTTGTTTTAATTTCTGACTGTTGTCAGAGAAATATATTGATAAAATGAATGTCTTTAAATAAGAATAATCATTCGTGAGGCCACTGGGTGGCAGAGTGGATAACTACTAGAACTGGAGTCAGGTTAGGATTGAGTTCAAATTCTGCCTTGGACACTTGACTATGTGATTTGGTACAAGTCACTTAGCCTCTACCATCTTCAGTTTTCCTTATGTGCAAAATGGGGATTATAATCCTTGTTTTACAGGTTGTTGTGAGTATCTAATCAGATAATATGTGTAAAGTGCTTCACAAACTTTCAAGCAATAATTAAATGCTAGTTATTCTTATTATTATACCACATATTTCATAAGATGGTTGTGAGAATAGATTTCTGGATGCTTATATATGATTTATCACCTAACTTCCAGCCATTGGTCAGGAAACCAAGGCTACCTGGTCACTCACTATCGAAATAAGGTCCTTTACCAAACCCTCTTTACCCTACGGCCTTTCCTCTCTAAATTATTCCCTATTTGGCTTTTATATAGATTGTATATATATGTATATATATATATATATATATATATGCATGTTGTCTTCCCCATTATATTGGGAGCTCCTTAGGATAGGGACTTTTTCCTATTTCTGCATCCTTTATTTTTGTTTCCTATTTCTGTATCCACAGGACCTGGCACATAGTAGACCTTAAATAAATATTTATTGTGTATGTGTGTAAATATATATATATATATATATATATATATATATATATACACACACACATATATGCATGTATATGTATGTGTATATATGTGTGTACATATGTATGTGTGTATATATATATGTAAAATCTCAAAGGCATCTCTTCTTACATAGGTAAGAAGAGGCTAAAACATTTGTATTTGCAGATGATATAACATTCAAAAAACCCATGGGAATGTCAAAAATCAATAAATAATTGAAATGATGGTTTATCAAGAAGGCAAGATATAAGGTAAGCCATAAAAAGGGAACAGCATTACTATATATCATTGGCAGCAATAGCAACCACAGAGAACTTGATAGGGAAATACTTACATTTGCTGGTCAAGTGTATCAACGACTTCCACATTAACCTAATAAGACATGAAAGACCTAAATAGTGACAATTATAAAGTAATAACAATATGTAGAAAGAAAAATAAAACAAGAGATACAACGGATGTGGCTTGGTTGAGCCAATATGGTGAGGTCATAATAATAATTCACATTTATATGGTACTTTAAGGTTTGATCAAGTGATGCCCTTATGAACTTTGAAAGGTCGGAAGATCTGGAGCTCCAATCAGCATTAGTAGCAGTGGCCACCATAGTGCCTGCAGATAGATGTGGAAATAATCACCTGAGCAAAGCAGCAGTTTGGGGGATAGTAATGATCTCCCCACCATGCCCCAACTCATTATGAAGAAAGACACTGATTGTGGACCCTACAATGGCACCCACCTTTGGATTCCCACCAATAGCTACACCTAAGGGAAACATCATGAGACTTCTACAAATAGACTCATTGTGTTTTCTCAACATGTGCACCTTTTGGGTTTAAGAGGTGATTGGGAGCAATTGTTTTATAACTGTATATCCTATCCCTGCATACTAAATATCCTAAAAGTTAAAATGAAGGCTAGCTGACACCATTGGAACCAATGGTCCTGAAGTAGACCACTCTTCTCTGCTGATTTGGCTTGTCAACACAAATTAGAGCTGGGACAACAGCCCTAAGAGGGCACTACAGAGATAAGGCATGTGAGACCCAGAGATATAGTGAATCACTTATGATCACATATGACATCTGTCAGTGATAGCATTTGTATCCAGGGCTCATGACTTCAGGTCTTGTACCCTCTCCCACTATCCTGCTGCTATTCTGGTTGACACTCCTATAGTTAACGGAATTTAGAAAAGACAAATAAACATGATAAAACCCACTGCTGGTGGGCCTGTGGATGGACGGGCAAATTACTAAGCTGCTAGTACAACTATGAATTGGTACCATCTATTTTGGAAACGATATAGCATTATTCAGTAAAACAAGAATGTGTATAACCTTTGAGTCAGTGATCCTGCTACTGGGATGTTTTTAATGGAGGGTTGGTGGGAGGAGCAAACTGAGATCTATCGGTGCAAAAAAAAAAAAACCTACACCATACTGAGCTTTTTCATAACAAGCAAAAGCTGGGAGCCAGACTCTCTGTCCAATAATTTGGGAATGACTAAACAAATGAATAGAGTGGGATTTTTTTTTTTGCCACAAGAAGTGATGAATACAAAGACTACAAAAGAAATATTGCAAGCCATATAAAGTGTTAGCCAGTAAAGGGAGGAGAATCAGAATAACAGCATATACTAACTACCATAAATATGCACAAAGTCTTGAAAAAATAATCAGAAGAAAAAGAGATGAGAAGCAACCATGGAAACAAACGGGACATTTTTGTAACTATCTAGTTACAGATGATATACACTGTGTTTTAAGAAACTGTAAATAACGTAAGTTTACAGTTTCATGTTCAATCTTTCTTTACTTATGTAGTCGGATGTTTGCTTTTGTTGATGGTTACCAAGTTTTGAAATTTGAAAAGCTGCATGTAAGTGGGTGTAAGCCAGCTGCAGTCTATTAGCAACAATCATTCAAATGCAAGAAGTAGAATAAAAGACATTACCAAGACATATGTATGATTGGAAAAGTCGGTGAACTGACCATGTAGCAAGAATGAAAAACAACAGATGGACAGACCAATCAGCCTGCTGGTATCCCCAGGGATATTAAAGAAATAGGAAGAGGGCTACTGGCATATTGAGTATATGTTCTACAGAAAATTTGTGGGGAAATAATGTTCCAGATTGACTGGGAATAGGAAAAAAAGAGGGTTTGCCATTTGGGTGAGCAGAGGGAATGCCCACACCATTGGGATGGGATTTAAAGGAGGATGGGGATTTAAAGTCATAAATGACCTTTGATATCATCTAATCACTTTATCAGTATCAAAGTAAAGAATTAGCAAGCAGGTGGATGTTTGACAATTATTTAAAATCTCGCCTTTTTGGGTCGATCTTTGGTTAAAGATACTTTTGCTTTAGTGAACAGCTGCATAAATTACACTGATATTTTCATAAATAGTTCTGCTTTTATAGAAAACAGCACACTGACTTGGTGCAGTGGTATCCATGAGTGGGTACTACGTGCTCTGAGACTCAAACGGCCTTGCTTATGGGAAGAGCCGATTTGGGAGGATCTGATACACCAGTGTCACCTGCTGGCATCTGTTGCAAGCATAGACTCCTGAGAGGAGTGACCTCCATCTCTAGAAGGCACAGCTTGCTAATTCACTTCTCTTTTAGCAATGGCAAAACATGCTAAGTTAGAAACCAAATGTAGGGGCTCGGATTGGACTTTACCTCATTACATAACAGTGTTTGGGGACTTTGGGGAGAGCTTTGACAAAAGAATCAGACAGGCTGATAATGCTTTAAGCAACAGACCTTAATCATAACACTTTTAAGTCATGTAAGGGAAGATTTAACAAGACACCTGCTGCTGGGAGGACAGAGGGGCAGGAACGAGAACTGTCGTTTCTAACCAGGGAGGTCCCTAGACCACAGGAAACATCAGTCCGTGACCATCAGGTGTCAGGAAGGGGATCGGCAGAGATCGAAAAGAATGATTTCATTTATGAGTTATTTATCACACAGCATCTGGCTTCCCCTTTCCTTAGAAGGTCTCCATCACTCTGTCTATTGGTGGGGACAATAGGTACCCCAAATACTTCCTTATTAACCCGTGAGAGCAAAAACTATCTTTTGCTTTTGTCTTTAACCTCAGTGTTTAACACCATTGTGGGCACTAAATCAAAGCTTGTTGACTGACTGGCCAGGACATCTCACTGACACCTTCATATCAGAATAGCTCCTCAACATGTCTGCAGGGGGGATGGGGAGAGCTGCATATTTCATTAGGATGGGAATGAGGTATTCTCACTCAAGCTTGTCTAATCAGTTTCTCATCACAACCAGGTACACACCTATGATTGGTTAGGGGAGATAAATTTATATAGATATATTTATATAGCACATGCTATGTGCCAGGTTCTGTGCTAAACATTTTACAAATGTATCCTCTTTTATCCTCTCAACAATCTTATGTGATGGGTACTGTTATTATCCACATTTTTCAATTGAGGAAACTGAGGTAAACAAAGAGTAAGTGACTTATCTAGGTCACACAGCTAGTAGGAGGGCTTCTTGCTCAAGCAAGGGTCATGGCCATTTCTAGAAGAGGGAAAGTAAGATTATTACTACTACTGCTACCACCACCATCACTACTACTACTATTACTACCACTACAAATAATAATAATGCTATCATTTCTATAATGCTTCAATGTTGCATGCATATATGTCTACATATATATGTGTGTGGATATATGATATATATGATCCTCACAACAACCTTGTGAGGTAGGTGTCATTGTTCTCCCCATTTTACAGATGAGTTAACTGAGACACAGAGAGGCTAAGTGATTTACCCAGTTAATAAGTATCTGAAGTAGGCATCAAACTCAAGTCTTACATGATTCCAGGTTCCGTGCTATATATCCACTGTGCCCCCTAGCAGCCTCATTAACACTAGCTAGGAGAAAGGAGCATAGCTAAGAGATGTGGACTAGAAGCAGACTATCTCCAAGTGTATCACCAAGGCAATACGCACAGCACCGACAGCGACTATGAAAATGCTGATGTGGTTCTGAATCACAAAATACAACAAACTGTCCATATAGAAGACAGAAGCAAAACATTTATTCAGATTCCAGAAGGTCAAATCTAACACCGGAAAGCTGAATTCATCTTAGCAACAAAGAAGTTAATATACCCTAACACTGCAGGAAGTAACACCATCCCAAAGCCTTCCTGCAAACACTCACAAGTCTAGCTTTCTCCTTGCCTGAGTTGGAAGGAGCTTACTCCCATGGGGTAGGGGGAAGGGATGGAAGGACAGGTTACTAAGGAAATCCTTTAGTTCTCTCTATACTGTGCTACAAATTTCACTTTAATTCTATTATATTTAACTTAATAATTATTTATGGAGCATTTACTGATTGGCAAGGCAATGTAAATATAAGGATTTTGAATCCAATATACAGTGGAAAGTATGCTGGATTTTGAATCAGTGGTCCTTGGTTCAAATCACACCTCTGCCATTTATAACCTGTGGGACCTTGGGCAAGTCACTTGGCTTTTCCTGGCCTTAATTTCCTCAAATCTGTGAAATGAGTGGATTAGATGACTCTAAATCTAAGTTCCTTTAATCCTATTATTATTTCTGGGTCTTAACAATTTGTACACAATATACTGATGAGGTATTTTTCCTGACAACACCTTTCGTTCTTAACAGTGATCAAGGTGTCTCAATAGGAAGTTAAGGTAGAAATGAAAGCCTCAATCCCTACTAGAAATAGAAAACCTGATTCCTGCTTTCATGGATGTCAACTGAAATGTAGATAAAGGGGCCACTATACTTGAAAACATAGTCACTCCAATGTGAGGCAGAGAGACCATTGTCACTACCCTTGTAGCATTAAAATGACCCACAATGAAATGAACTGATTCAGTGGCACAGTATTTATATCTGAGAAAGATATATCTAGTTAGAACTTGTCTGAAAAAGATCTGGGGGTTTTAGTGGACTCAAAGGCCAGTGTGAATCATTGATATGGGAGCCAAAAAAGCCAGAATACTCTTAGACAGCATGTGCAGTCATGGTGTTCATAGAAAGGCATCATAGCATGTATAGTGGATGTACTTCAAATCAGGAAGAACCGGGTTTGAATTCTACCCCATAACTTTACTAGCTCTGTGACCTTGGGCAAGTCACTTCTTGTCTGTGCCTCAAATTCTTCATATATAAGTAATTAGGTTGACCCTGTGGCCTCTATGGTCCCTTTCTTGCTATAAAAGTATGATCCTATGCTCTGATCCATGAATAAGTGTTTATTAATTTGTAGCAGGTGCCATGCTAAGCCCTGGAGATAGAAAACAAAGCAAGCAAAACATGGTCATGTTACTGCACTGTATTATGTTCTGGTGTCATCTTATGAGTTCTGAGCATCACAGGTTAATAAGGACATTAATAAGCTAAGAGAACCCACAGAGAAGAACCTAGAATGGTTAAGTTGTATGAGGACAAACTGAAGAAATTGGCTACGTGTAGTCAACAGAAGAGAAAATTGGTGGTGACAGGATCATCATTCTCAAACATGGGAAGGGCTCAAACATGTGAAAAAGGGAAAAAATTTGTTCCAATTGGCCTCAACAGGCAGCACAAGGAACAATGTATAGAAGCTGCAAAAAGTAAATTTAGGATTGATTCCATTAAATTGAATTCAGCAATGCTGAGATGAGAGAGTGTTACCCAGGTTGATGTGTGGAGTGCTATGTATTTATTATTCCTTTATTTGCTTTAATATGAGTTTGCTGTTTGGTCATTTTCAATCCTGACTCTCCGTGACCCCATTTGAGGTTTTCTTGGCAAAGATACTGGTGTGGTTTGCCCTTTACTTCTCTAGCTCATTTTACATATGAGGAACTGAGGCAAATAGAAGTTAAGTGACTTGCCTAGGGTCACACAGCTAGTACTAGTACATATCTGAGGCCAGATTTAAACTCAGACCTTCCTGATTCCAAACCCAGTGCTCTATCCACTGGGCCCTCTAGCCACCCTTAATATGAGAACTATAATGTTATTAATATTTTCTTTGCCTTAATGTTTTAAATTTGTTTATTTTTTAATGTCTAAAAGTACCATTATTGCAAGTGGCTGGTTTTATGTACTTGGAAATGCATCAACAGGGGCTTAAGAGCTAAAGGGATGAGTAGGATGAGTGTATACCCCCAATAAAACAGGATTACCTCTTGAACCAGTAGGGGCAGTTCTCCTCTGAGAACCTAGATCTGCCAGTGTGAGGGCAGACTGGAAGAAGGGAATGAGTTCAGAACATGAGCAGATGTTAGCATACTTTTCTGTCAGAAGTCTGAGGAGCTAAACTATGGGTGGCTGCCCCATTTCTACATTGCATAATCATATGCAAAATAAACAAAAAGTAAATGAGAGGGGAGGAAGCACTAGCATCTGGCTGAATCAATTCACTAATATTGATTACACACCTACTATGTGCTGGGGACTGTGTTAGAAACACAAAAGAAAATTCCCTCTTTTAAGGAGCTCAAAATCTAATGGGAGACCCAGCACACAAAGAAACGTGCACAGAGTACATAGAAACCATACAAATCGTAGATCATCAAGAGAGGGAAGGACTAGTGTTAAGGGGGATTGGGAAAGGATTTTGGTAGAAGGTAGGATGTCAGTTGAGACTTAAAAGAAGCCAAGAGGTAGAAATGAAGAGAGAGGAAGTTCCAAGCAGGAGACATTGAACATCTCATGTGAGGAATAGCAAGGAGACCAGTGTCACTGGATCACAGAATATATGGGAGCATAAAGAAACATTGATCAACAGGATGATTATGAAGGAAGTGATATCTGACTGAGCTTTGAAAGAAACTAGGAATTATAAGAGGTAGGAATAAAGGAAAATATCTTTACAATTTGAAATCTCTTGAAATTCAATGTAATGCCAAGTGGCACAGGGCCAGCTAAGTGGCACAGTGGATAGAGCACCAGGCCCAGAGTCAAGAACATCCTTCTCCCTGAGTTTATATCTGGCCTTGGACACTTACTAGCAGCATCACCCTTGCAAATCACTTAACCCCATTTGCCTCAGTTTCCTTTTCTATAAAATGAGATGGAAAAGGAAATGGCAAGCCGCTCGTGCATTGTGCCAAGAAAACCCCAAACAGACTGATGAAGAGTTAGACGTGACTGAAACGACTAAATAACGTTCTGCGGTATGTGGTAGCTAGGGAGCACAGCAGATAGATATGAAGCTGAATGCTGCCTTAGAAATCCACCAGCTATGTAACACAAGCAAGGCCCTCATTCTCAGCCTCATTTAATCATCTACTAATGATATTAATTATCTGTTCATTTTAAATTAACAAAATGGGGATAATAAGAGAACCTACGTCACAAAGTAATGTGTGAAAGCCTATGTTCAAAAACCTTCAAGCATTATAAAAATGATTATTTTTATTATTATTTGTTATGATAGTACTGAAGAAGGCAGCTGATAGCAGGAATTCAGAGTTTAGTTTTGGGAGGGCATGAGTCATCAGAGGACAAGTGAGCTGGGGATGTTACAGGGAGATTTTTGTCCAGTTGTTTTCAGTCATGTCTGTCTCCCCTGACTTCAGGCCTGGCACTGTGTCCACTATGCCACCTAGCTACCACAGCTGCTGAATAGCACTGAAGAATGCCACCATGCTGAAAGGATCACCTTCCCAGACTGCCATTCTCTGATAACATGGGAGAAGGATTAAAAAGGAAGGGAAAGGGATAAGTATGCATTAAGCACCTACTATATACCAGGCACTATGCCAAGCACTGGACAAAGATCTCATCTGATCCTTTACAACAGCTCTCTGAGGCAGCTGCTATTATGTTCACCAATTTCCAGTTAAAGAAATTAAGGCAGACAGAGGTTACTTGCTTGCCCAAGGTCACATATCTAGTGAAAGTTTGAGGTCAGATTTGAACTCAGGTTAGAAGCAGAAAAAGAAATGTAGAGGGAGAGGGAGACAGAGACAGAGAAAAATAGAGAGAGACAAAGGGAAAGGCAGAAAGAGACAGAGAGAGAGAGAGAGAGAGAGAGAGAGAGAGAGAGAGAGAGAGAGAGAGAGAGAGAGAGAGAGAGAGAGAGAGAGAGAGAGAGAGAGAGAGAGAGAGAGAGAGAGAGAGAGAGAGAGACAGAAAACAGCCTGTGGATATAGGCAATCAATGATGAAAGCTTCTGGCTGCATCAAGGCACCTAATTGCTTAAACCTCTCTTTCTCAAGGGGAAGAGTTAAGTTAAACTCTTGAGAAGTAAAGCAATGAAGGGCTGCTTCATTCCCCAGATCCCCCTGAAATCATGGGAGAAGGAAACCCTGCTAAACAGTACACCTGAGTCATCTCACCAATATGGACCAACCAACATTTTCAGTAGAAAACCTCACAGAATCCACTCGTCTCAGTCTTTGTGAATGGAGAAAGTAGGGAGCAGAAAACTGAGATCCAACAATGCACAGTTTCAGGACAGAGAGTGAACTCCCAACTCTCCAATCTCTACGTTCCAGAAGCTTTTCCCCAAAAATCTCTTTAAAGGAATTCCCAATTCTACAAAGTCAAAAGTTGATCAATTCTAGAGATCAGTAGATTATCTTATCTCCGTGACAATGGAAACATAGGATCACATGGGTATGTATGTCTGTGTAAATATACATAGGTATTGGGTATATATTAGTTTGATCACATAGTCTAGTGAACTGCTTACCAATACTCGTTTGATAAGACTCATCAATGTATTGATGAATAGTAATGCACTGTTTCTAAGCCCAAATGAGCTGAGTAGTCTGTGCCCAAAGACCCAGGTTTTAAACTTGCCAGATTTTCTACCACTGAGAGTAAAATGAATGCCCTACTTTGGAAAGCCCTTGATTATTTTAACAAGTTTAAGAAAGTGCTAAGTTGTGTTACCATATGTGCTTAGAATACATTCCTAGCACTTAGCATCAGGCTAGTGAGCCATAGGCTGACAGGAATTACCAGTCTCACCACTTAAAATAGCAGCTCTCAAGTTTATAGCACTTTTAACAGCCCTGTAAAGGAGGAATTATCCCTGTTTTACAGATAAAGAACCAAAGGCCTAGGAGGCAAAGAGATTTGCCAGCGATCACAAAGCTAGTAAGGGCTGGATCTGAGACTCGAATCTGAGGCTTCCAACTCCAAATCTCTGTCTGCCATAGCATGCTGCATTCCCTTTAAGTGATGGGATACAGTCATTTTTAGTTTTCAAAAGCAATTTTGCAGTTTTCACAGCTACAACCTATCCAGTCTAACTTCCATTCACTCATGATATGATCAGACTCCAGCTCGTGGAGTATTCTTAGACTTTGGATCTCTTTTTAAAAATTGTATTGTTATTTTCCAAGTTCCCTTCCTCCTTCCACCCCTCCACCCATTAAGAAGACAAGAAATGATACTCATTGTACATATGAATAGACTTCTGATCTTGATATCTCAGTTTCCCTTCTCCATGTAGCAAGCGATACTATACTATGCTCTAACCATGTCCAGAATTCCATAGGAAGACAAAAGTTCAGAGCTAAAAAGCCAGCTAGTCCAACTCAAATCCAAAAAAGGAGTCCTCTCTCTAATATACACTACAAGGAATCATCCAGGCTGTTTGAAGACCTACAAGGAAGGGGAAGCCATCACCAATCAAAGCAGCTCTTTCATTTTTGTGACGTCTCTAATAATTAACTTGCTTTCATTATTATTGTTTCCCTGACATCAAGTCCAAATTTATCCTTTTCAACTTGCATGTGTTATTCATAACTTTGCTCTCCTGAACCAAAGCGAATAAGTCTAATCCTTCCTTCATATGGAAGTCTTTCAAAGACTTATATAGAATTGTAGAAGGGAACTAATTATCCTGTCCTCTTTCCCTCTCCTGAGTTATCTCGTCCTCTGCCTGCTCCTTCTTCAACCAGTCCTCATATGAAATAGGCTCAAGGCCATTCACCATGTTGGTTGCCACACACATGCCCCTGGATATTCTCTAGGTGATCAACTTCTTTCCTAAAATGCAGAACTAAATATAATGCTCCAGTTGATGTCTGTTGGGAGCAAGAGGATGGAGATACAAGCATTTTATCAAGCACCTAGTATGTGCTAAGTGCTTTACTGACATTATCTCATTTGATCTTCATAGTAACCCTGGGAGATAGGTACTTTTATTAGCTCCATTTTACAGTTGAGAAAACTGAGGTAAACTGAGGGTAAGTGACTTGACAAGGGCAACACCATTGGTAAGTGTCGGAGACCAGATTTGAACTCAGGTCTCCCTGACTCCACTGTGCCACCCTGATGCCTAATCTGACCAGGGCAGATTGTAGTAGGACTATCACCTCCTCATTCCATAATGTGATTTCTTTTTAAATTTCACTTTACCATGACCTGAAATTTCATTTGCATAAGTCATGTATGTAGAAATGAACAAGGACTGGGTAAATTTGAATAGACTGAGAGATTACTTTGTGTAATGGAGAGTGCAGTGCAGCTGAAGTCCTGAAGACCTGAGTTTCAATCCTACCTTAGATACTTGCTAGCTGTGTGATTCTAGGCAAGTAACAACCTCCCTGGGCCTCTGTTTCTTCATTTATGTAAAAAAAAAAAAGAAAGTTAGACTAAATGACTTCTAAGTTTCCTTCCAGTTCAAAATCTATGATCATGTCATCCTATGACTATATAGATGGCCTCCCAGTTTGGATGGGTTCAGCCTACATGGCTCTTTTCTCCAAATAGAGTTTTGCAAAATTATTCATGTAATTATTTTAGTCATCCTTTTGCCACCTTATTGATATAGAAATAGCTTCTGCCTCAGTGATAAAAACCTGCTTTGTTTTGTCCAGAGGGAATAAACCAGATGTCATCAAAGGAACAATTACTCCTCATAAAGGAATGGTTGAAGTTTGCACAAACAAACAGAACAATGCCTGCCCAAAATGAATGACCTTGGAGAAAGCAGATTGGGGAATAGACACAGGAGAGCCAAATAAAGACAGATACTGAGACACTAAAGTGGGTAATGGTGAGAGACCAGAGAGAGTCTAGTCCCAAGACAGCAATATGGTGCTTTCTCTCATTCTATAAGCACATAATTGCACATAAGAAAAAAGAAAGAAAGGGAAAAGAGGGAAAAAGTCATTCCAATGATGCCGTCTTTAAGGATCAATCAATTGGCAAGAAGTGGAAAATTGTTTGTCCTTGCACTGGTGGAAGGCAGCCACCAGGGAGAAGCACTCCATCTAATGTTTAGGAAGTTATGGGAATGGGGATGAATGTCCTTTGTTTGAACTTTGCAGGCATTTTCTTCAATTCTTTAAAAAACAAAAACATTTGTCATTCACAGCATGTTTCCAATGTGAGAAGGGAAATGTCTGAGAGCCCCCCAGTGGCTAAAGCCTTGGTAAAGCCATTTTAGAAACTCTAAGGTGTCCCAGTTCAGGATAATAGTTCTTCAGGTAAAAACGGATTCCATTTACAAACCTGGTTTATTTTGTATTCAAACAAATAAGATGGGAGAAACTTGTTCCACATTCAAACCCTCAAAATCATTATAAGCGTTCAATGAATGGCTCATTATGCAAGTTCTCTCCAAGATGTCTTGACCATTTCATTGATGACTTGACAAAATTCAATCCCAGTCCAATGTGATAAAATCTCAAAAGTATTTATTTAAGATTTACTATGTTCAAGACAATTTAGTAGATACTGAGGCTACAAAGGCAAAATGAAAAAAGAGTACCTGCCCTCAAGAAGCTGATATTCTACTTGGGGGAATATAATACAGAAATGTAACCATATGCATGGTAATCTAAAAATCAAAGATTGAGAACTGGAAAGGACCTTGGAGATCATCTAGGGAAATGCCCTCATTTTTCAGATGAGGAAACTGAGGCATAGAGAATTTAAGTGACTTGCTGTAATGCGAATGTAAATTTTAAAGATCTTCCCTGCCCCTAGGCTGATGTGCACCTGAAGCCTGGGGTGGGGGAGGCTTGTTTTTCAGTAGATACTTTTTGATTGGCCAGTGGGTCCAAGAGGTTGTTACATTCTCTGAGCCAGGAGAAGGCTATATAAGCCCTGATGTGTAGCCTTGTTTTGGGGACTCTCTTTGAGAAGTGTTCTGTGATTTGATCTGAATTCTGGGAAGCCGTTGTTGAGAGTCCCCCGGCTTTGAAAAACCCAGAATGTGGAAACCCAGATGTTGACTGGGTATGGATGTAATGGTTGGACAGTTTGGAAATCTGTCTACTTGATGTTTCTGTCTTGATAATTATGCCTGTATACTTTGAGGTTCAGGGTGCTGACCTTTTCTCCTGAACAAGGTAAATGATATATGTCTGACTGATTAAAGTAAGCTTGTTAACCCATTTTGAGTTGCTTTCCTTTAACAAAGCAGATCCAAGAACCTGTGGTAGCTGCAAACCCTGAGGACGCTTGGGGTGCTTGCTGCTACACTTGCTTAATGACAGAAAGGTGAGGTACATAGACAGACCAACAGACAGTCACAGAGACAGACAGACAGACAGACAGATAGATAGATAGATAGATAGATAGATAGATAGATAGATAGATAGATAGACAGACAGACAGACAGACAGACAGACAGACAGACAGATAGATGACTCAGAATTGGAGCTGAAGTCTTTGTGATTCTAACTCCACTGGCCTTCCCATTATACCACACTGCCTTTCAATAAGGAGGAAACACTAACATATACAGGCATGATGAAAGGCATCCTATAAGAAGTGGCATATAAGCCAAATCTAGAGGAAAAGCAGGCATTCTAAGTGGGATGGGTGAGGAAAGAATACATTAGAGGCATGTCTCTACAGTCAGAGGACATGGGTTCAAATTCTATATCTGATTCTTATTACCTGTGTTACCTTGCACAAGTCAGTTAGGCTCCTTGGACCTCAGTTTCCTTAACTGTAAAGGGAAGAGATTGGACAGAATGGCTTCTGAGGTCTCTCTTTGCCTTTTTTCTATCTCAGGCACTTAGTACAGTGCCTGGAACATAGCAGGTGCTTAATAAATATTGATTAACTTGACATGACCTCTAGGTCTGTGATCCTATGTCCTATTAACTAGCCTCTTTGCTAAGGTCCTATGTCCTATTAACTAGCCTCTTTGCTAAGGTCTTCAAGCCTAGTTACGTAATTCTTTATCTGTCCTTCTGAACCTTTTCCCCCCAGTTTCCCAATCTGGATTACTGATTCATCTCATGGATTGTTAGAGAGATCATCTACTCAAATAAATGCCTGCCATTTGACAAATGAGGAAACTAGAGATCAGGATGGTTAAGTGACTTGGGCCAGGCCATAACACTAGCCAGTGGCAGGAATGAGACCAGAACCCAGGTCCCTGGGCTCCCAATACTTTGCTAATCTTGAATTTGGCTTCTTGCTTCCATGACTAGGGCTTGCTCCTCTCTACATGTGCAATGTCCCCCTTGGCCCCACCCTGATCTTGACTTCAGCCTCCTTGATAGAGTATTTATCCATCTTCATCCTGCCTGGCCAACCTCTGTTCCCACAAGTCTCATTGTGAAGGCATCATAGCAAGTCAGTTGGGGAGAAGGTATTTTTGAGAAGAGGAGAGGCACATTTTGTCCTCTAAGCACTTCAATTAATCCAATTCAATCCAATTAACATTTAAACACCTACTATGTACCAGGCGTTATGCCTGGTATATAGTGTCCCTCCAGGAACATGGGGAAATTATAATAAAAACAGTCTCTTCCCTCAAGGAACTTATAATTTGAAGGGGGAGACCAGAAGGCTCACAAAAGGAGACTAGAACCGGTATGGGGGTATCTTCTTCCATGGAGTTAAAATCAGGGAGACAAACACATGCAAAATATAGCAAACTGAGTCTAGTATCTGCCCTCTGAAAAGGAAGGCATTGGGAGGAGTTGGGTACTCAGCCCTCCAATTAGAGGGGACAGGAGGCTGAGGGAGGTAGTGTCAGTCAAGGGATTATCAATCAGAGCAGCATGGTGGTGAGCTTAGAAGTGATTAACTTATCCTAGAAGGGCTATCTTGTTCCATGGAAGTGAAACTCTGTGTTAAGACACAGAATAGAGTGAACAAGCAACTACCTACTATGAAACTGGGTGGCACAGTGGAGTCAGGGTTGAAGACTCAACTTCCTGAGTTCAAATCCAGCCTCAGACACTTACTAGTGTGTCCCTTACTGAGTGACGGTAAGGCAAATCACTTACCCTGTTTCATTCAGTTTCCTCACCTGTATTAGCTGTATTAGCTGGGAAGAAAATAGCAAACCACACCAGTATCTGCCAAGAAAACCCAAAATGGGGTCAGGAAGAGTTGGACACAAGAGAAACCATTGAAACAACTAAACAACACTATGCGTCTATCTCTAGCCACCAATCATGTCAATTAATCAATCATCAAGCATTCATTTGGTTCCTACTATGTACCAGGCACTGTACTAGACCCTGAGAATACAAAGACAGGAACAAAACTGCTTCTGCCCTCAAAGAGCTTATATTTTTATTGGAGAAAGCAATATATGTAGATGCATGCTGAAATAGACATACACAGAAATAAATATAAGGTGAATACAGGTATTGGGATATGGGGGAGCTACTAGTAGCTGGGAGAATCAGGCAAGTTCTTATGCTGGGAATAATATTTGAGCAAGCCTTTAAAAAGAACTAGGAATCTAAAAGGCATAAGTGAGAAAGGCTCATATCACTATAGGCACTGGGAAGAGAGGGGGCAACCTCCATACATAGAAACATGCTTGCCTTAGAAAGCAAGTTAACTTCATTCATTCAGCTAGCTTTTATTTAGTGCCTACTATGTGCCAGGAACTGTGCTGGGGAATATTTGGACTGCTGACATGAGAGTATTCTACAAACTGACTAAAGGAATAAGGGTGAGGGGCAGGGGCCCAGAAAACTTAACTCTTTATTATGCCACCATGTAAAAGCTACTGGGAGTAGGGAGGTGCCAGATCTTCTAGGTCAGGTAAGTCTTTGTATAATATATTCTGGGAATTGAAATTATACCAGTCAAACTGGTTTTCATCAGGTTATACTGTCTGTGTTCCACTATGATTCACTTGAAGAAGGGCATTGATGAACTAAGGAACACCCCCCCCCCAAAAAAAAAGTCAAACAGGCCCTGTTCTCAGTGAGTTTTCAATTTCAGAGGAGGGGTGTAAATCCACATATGTTAACTTCCAATTGTGATCATAGCCATATGGGCACTACATTCAGTGAGTTAGTTCAGAACCTATTCAAGCCTTTTGCTTGTTTTACCTCTTACCTCTGTCATTTCAGAAATCCTCCTCAGGAAGAACTGTCTGGACCAGCATCCATATAATTTTGGCTTTAACATATCTTCAGTGTGGTCATTGTTGTTTCTGTTAAGTTGTTTCATTTGTTTCCAACTCTTTGTGATCCCATTTGGGGTTTTCTTGGCAGAGATACTGGAATGGTTTGCCATTTCCTTCTCCAGCTCATTCTATAGATGAGGAAAGTGATGCAAACAGGGTGACTTGCTCAGGGTCATACAGTTAGTAAGTGCCTGAGACAAGATTTCAACTCAGGTCCTCTGGACTCCAAGGCCAGCACTGTATTCACTGTGGTCATAGACACGTCATTTCAGAAACAGAAAGGATTCAAGCAAGCATGAATGACCCAAACAGACCCCAAAAAGTGATCATCCTCCCTGAAGACCCTCCAAAGAAGAGGAATCCACTAGCAATGATAATAGTTAACATTTATATATCACCTACTATGCACAGGCACAGTTACCTAGGGAGGCTTCAGCAGCTTTCCAAGGGGCTTGAAATATCAGACATAAAAATCCTCCAATCTTCTAACAGGCCATTCTGGAATTTTGTGTGGGCTCAGTGTCAACTTTGCCAGTCTATAGGTTCTATGATCCATCTTTGTGAACATCAGGACTCTGGCCAGGTCCAACTCTTTTGGAATTTCTCCCACTTGTCTCAATTTCTAACAGATTGCCAGTAGTCATTCTGTGCTCACATTTGCAATTTAGAAAATTCATCCTTATGCTGATCTAAAAATCTTTCTCTTTGCAACACTCATTTCTCCTAGTACTGCCCTTTGTCCACTATAATGACCTTTTAGTTCTATTCTCTGAAACCAAAGAGAAAACGATATCTATGTGTATATCATTAGATAGATGATAGATTAGATAGAGAGAGACTACACATACACATACACATACATACACACACACACACACACACAAAGAGTTACATAGTTATTGTTTTCCATATAAAATGCCATCAAATATTTGAGGACTAATATCATGCCCTCTCACCTGAAAAAAAAAGTCTAACTTCCAGATTAATTCTCTCTAGCTCCTCAATTCATTCTTTATAATGTCATGTTTTCTAGATCTCTCTAGAAATCTATTTTGATTAATCCACTCTGGCCATTCCTTAGTTCATCAATGCCCTTCTTCAAGTGAATCACAGTAGAACACAGACAGTGTAAGCTGGCAAAAAACAGTTTGACTGGTACAATTTCAACTCCCAGAATGCATTATGCTAAGACTTAACTGACCTAGAAGATCTGGCACCTCCCTATTCCCAGCAGGTTTTACATTGTAGCATAGTAAAGAGTTAAGTTTCCTGGGTCCCTGCCCCTCATTCTTATTCCTTTAGTCAATTTGTAGAATGCTCTCATGTCAGGAGTCCAAATAATTCACATTCTTCAGGTCTCCTTTAGTACCACATCAGCTCTTTATTCAAAAACTCTATGTACAAGTAAAATGACTTAGCCACAACAAAAATATAATTTAAGGGGACAGCTAGACAGCATAGTGGATAGAGTGCCAAGCTCGGAGTCAGGAAGACTCATCTTTCTGAATTCAAATCATATGAGTCTCTATGTGTTTATATATATATGTGTGTGTGTGTGTGTGTGTATTTTCACACTTTATATCCACTTGTATTCGTTGTCTTTATATATAGTATAAGTATTATATATAAACAAAACTTATATAAAATAATAATTACAAATACAATATATATACAGGATATATTTATGTGCTTACATGCACATACATGCACAATTGTTTTCCTGTTAGAATAGATGTTCCTTTCAGGTAAGGATTGTTTCGTTCATTGTATCTGTGCCCAAGGGACTAGTCAGAGCCTGGCATATAGTAGATTCTTTTTTTTTTTTTTCAGTTTCTCTGCAGATTTATTTCAGTAAACAATGACATCTTGCAATCAGAAAGCAAAACAATCTTAATTTCACGTTTTTGAGAGGGGGAGGGTGGTATAGAAGGAAAACCCCTTTCCTAAAAGTCATTTCTTTCGTCATTCTAAGTGAACATAAACACACTAAAAATGCTGAGATAAATCGATGATGGCCCTGGATTAGTCTAAAAGTTTGTCACTGGCCAGCAGAAGCATCTAACAGGTGACTGGCTACCCAAACTCCAAAGAGTTCCTCCTAAGCCTTATTAAGACATCCATTTTGACAGAAAACAAAAACCAATTAGCCAACACACAGCATGGCCGAAGATCGGGCATGAGCAGGGGAGTGTCAGGCTCCTGCAGGGCAGTCCAGTGAGCCCCCCAGGCCGTCCTCCCACGTTTGATACTGGCCACTTCTGTCTCCTTCCAGATCAGAGTCCTTCACCTAACCTAAAAACAGCACGTACAACAAGAGCTAGCATTGAGTTTCAGGTTTTTTTGAACGACCGAATTATGCGTTTACTTCAAACAGGCCCAATAAACTGAAGAGGGGCCTGTGCTAAGAGAGCGAGTTAGGAGCACCGGCTTCTCATCCACGGTGCCGAGTTGCTCTACAGCCACAGACACACAGGGAGGTTAAGAAGACAGGAATTCAATGCTCTCACAGATTTCTCGGATCCCGGCTGCGCCCGCTCTGGGGTCTGGCTTTGTTTGTGTTTTGTAAAGGCTTCCCAAACTAAACCCCAGGAGCCCAGCAGGACCAGACCCGCTTGGTGTCACTTGTCCCAGGGTCACGCTCTGCTGCCCAGAGGTTCACACGCTTCACTCCGACCAAGGTCCAAGGGCTTGGAATCCCGGCGTGCGGCTCATTCCCGGGCTATGCTTCTCAGGACATATTTGACTGTGTAGGCAAAGGCGGCGAAGCCAACTATGACGAACAGGTTGGCCAGAGCGCCTCCCAAGAGTCCGTGGTTGCGGTTGGCCTGCTGCAGGCCCGCGTGGTGGGGGCCAGCCATGGGCACGTGCCCGTTCAGGAGCTGAAGCCCGTTCTGACCGTGGTGAGTGTCCCCATCGGGGACCACGTCTGGCAATGGGAGGGGCTGGGGTCGACTGCTGAGTTCATCTTGTGCTTTCTGCTTCTGTTTTATTTCCTCCACCACTTCAGGAAACAGTTCACAAAAAACTTTGTCTTTTAAGTTAAACTCCAAACTCTGTGCAGCAAGTTGTCTTTTTGTGTAGTCTGAAGTTTCTATGCTGCCCAATGTGGGGCCCTTTTCCACCATAAAGCTGAGCAGACCCGTCAAGATTGTTGAGACTGACCAAGCTGGATTCCATGTATCAGGGTGGAAATCAGTGACTGAAAGACATAACCTTGTGTTACATTTAAATCTTCCATTGGGAGTTATCATATAAATACTAGGAGGTTTAAAAGGAAATTCTCTGGGGAAAATTAGTTTTCCATGATAATAGCCACCTTCATAAGGAGTCATCTCAGGTCCCCGGACGACATAGTGCCATTCCAGAATGTTCGAAGGGAGGGGCTCAGCACAAATATAAGGCACTGGGTCTTTTTTGATTCGAAGGTAGTCTTGTTTAAGCCTCTGGGTTGCTGTTGTCGGTGCCCTCTTATTACTGGTGTTGCTCATCCAGGGCCGGGCTGTGGGGCCGCTGCCGGAGTGGGAGTGGGGAAGCCCGAGGCGCCCGCCGCGGGCCCAACAGTCACGTCACGTCTCGGGACCTGGGGGGGGGGGGGGGTTGCCCCGGCGGGGGGGGGGCGGGGGGGCCGGGAGTCCCGCCGCGACCCCGGCGATTGTGACCGCGGCCCCGCCCCGCCCACCTCTCCCTCCGCCGCCGCCGGGGTCGCTCCGCCCGCCGGGAAGGCTAAGGAAGGAGGGCGGGCGGGCGGTGGAGCCGAGCTGAGGCGGAGTCGAGGCCGGGCCGGGCCGGGGAGCCGCCGCCACCACTGCGGTCCGGGAGCGGGCCCGGCACACCCTCAATCGCCGCCGCCACCGCCACCGCTCCGGCTTCCAACCATATAGTAGATTCTTAATACTTGTTCATTGATTGATCTCAGAGATCATTTCATTTAACCCATTCATTTTATAAATGAGCAAACAATGAGCGGTTCGCTCATCCAAGGTCACTCAGGTATGAAGTTGTTGCACTGAGATTCAAACTCTAGTCCTCTGAGTCAAAATCTAATTTGCTTTCCAATATACCAAATTGCCACAAAAAAAAAAAAATAAAAAAACAACTACTATTTAGAATAATAGATTTAGGGCTGGAAGGAATTTTAAAGGTCACCTAGTCCAACAGACTGATTTTACAGAAGGACACATTGGGGCCCAGACAGCTAAAGTGATTTGCCTGAAAATTGAAAGAAGGTAGAAAGGTTGATCTGGGCTACTAACTTCCATTGCCTAATCCAATCCAGCATTCTTTCTGCTGAGACAAGTTGTCTCAATGATGTTTCTAAATGAACTTCGATTTTATCAGTCACTGTACAACTGTACATTAACTTCAGAAATAATATTATATAGATAAAAAATAATAGTATACAGATAAAAACAGTATATGGGTGAAACATGTTCTTAATACTTAATTGAATAAATGAACGTTTGTCTTTTAATGGATTTATATATGCATGGATGCCTTACAATGGTTCCCTGGCCTACAAAACATCATTTGAAAGCATGCTTTAGGCTTGCATGCACAGCTTCATCTGAATCACTGAGAAAATGTTGAGCTGGATAGGGCCTAGAAGAGAACTCTATAATCTAAAACTAATGCCTTCCCTCTTTATTGATGCTAATCTATTCATCAGCACTCTTTAGATACTACTTTCACTATGAATTTTCCAAGCTTAACTATTATATGATTCATATATATTGCATACATGCATACCACAAAATATTTTGTTACAGCTTTTCTGAAATCACAATATAACATGTCTATACTAGTTCCAAATTCTAGTAATATAATAACTTCCCCCTAAAAATTTAGAAAGAAAATGAGTTTGCTTGGCATGACTTTTTCTTAGTGAACCAATAGTGATTCCTTTTGATCATCCTTTTCCATGTTCCTTCATTCAGTATTTATTAAGTATTGTCTAGAAATAAAAAGGCAAAAATCAGAAATACATGTCCATAAATAAATAGATACAAATCTTTATACAAAGATATATTTTGTAGGGTGAAGAGGGAACTAGCAATTGTGGTGATAAGGATAAGTCTCACATAGGAAGCAACATCTGAGCTGTCTCAAAGGAAGCTAATATTTTTAAGAGGTGGAAGTAAGGAAGGGTCTATGTTCTAGGCTTGGGGGTACAGCATGAGCAAAAACACAGAGATGGGAGATGGAACATCACCATCAATGGTGAAGAGCAGAAAAAATAGTTTGACTGGAATGTAGAGGGCATAAAGAAGACAAACATGCAATGAGTTTTAAAAGGTAGCCTAGACAGAGTTTCTTAAGGATTTGAAATGTTGGAGGAATTTTTGAATCATCTAAGAACCCATTCTAAAATTTTACATGAAATCAACATCAAACTTAACAGCCTATAGCTTCCATGATCCTTCTTTTAGAAAATCAGTACATGTGTGAGTATCTAATCTTCTGGAATTTCTCCCATTTATCTTGAGTTCTCACTGATTGCCAACAGTCATTATATCCACCCATTTCCAAGTTCAGGACATATAAACCTGGAAACTTTAACTCATTTCAAATGTCTAGCTGCAATCTTAGCATGTTTTTCAATTTTCACCCAAGGACGTTCATTCTTTCCCTTCCATTTTTTAAATTATTTTCCATGATAGAGAGAAGGGGAGTTCAATTAGGTATGCTTTCTGCCTGTTGTCTATTAACATTATATCATCTGCTTCAAACAATGGATCTGGCCATTCCTTATTCACCTTCTTTCTTGGAATATAGCTAAATGGAAAAAAAATTCATTGTTCTTAATGATTTTTCAAAAGTCTGAGTGCAGCTCATTATGGGCTCTAGCCTTCCTAAACTGTTCTTTCAAGTTGGCCCACCTCGTTTGTATTTGTCCTCAGGTATGTGCCTCTCCTTCCATCTTTTTGTAAATATGCCTTTTTGTACATACCCTCTCTTTTCTTTTGTGATAATAAGAGCCCCAAATTGAATTTCCTCTAACAAACGTGTGATTTTTCATAGAAGCTATTTCAAGGTATTATCTATTCATACCTGTTCTTCAACCACATAAATGATTCAGGACTGATCACCACAGGGAAGGACATAGAAAACACAACAGAAAACACTGTTGCAACCTAGGACAAAAACAACGTTCATCTGAACTTGAAATTACAAATGTTGGGTTGTTTTTGTTTTTTGGTGGCTAATACCATGCAAATGGAAAAGTTCAGGAAAAGATATCTGACTGGTCAAAATACTGAGATAGCCTCCATATGGACTAAAATGAATAGGTCTACAGCCAGGGCAGACAAAGGATGATGAGAGAGATAATTGAAATATGGAAAATTAAAAATGGAATATGGGTTCATTACCCATATCACAAAGAACCCAGATTATAAAGGCAGGGAAAAGGTAGCTTCATACAGATATGAAAACTATTTAGCATATGTATATTAGCATAATATGTATGCCAAGAGATTGTAAAGGGTAAAGATGGAATGATAACAATGGACATTGATATAGCACTTCCCAATCTGAAGTGTTTTATAAACATTTTCTCAGTCCTCTCAACAGTCCTATTATGTATAATCAGTATTATTACCTTTATTTTACAGCCAAAGAAACAAGGTTCAGTGAGACTGAGTGACTTCCTCACTGATGACAGGTGTCACAAAAATGACAACAGGCAGTGTCACTTTGGTGTGACAGTGCTGATGTCACAGAAGTGGGATTAAAACCCAGGGCTTTCTTGACTCAAAGTTCAGGGTTCTTCCTGCTATTCCATGTTGCCTCTCACATCAATAATTTTGAGGAATATGCAAAGAAATTCACAGATAATATAGGAATGATGGGTTTGTGAGGTATAATAATTGTTTGTATCTGAGGAAGAGAGACACATTTCACACTGAAAAGAGAAAAAAATCCCCCTTTTGGTTTAAACCTGCGATTTCATCAGTATAAGGACCTCCCAATATTAAAACTCCCTCTACTGATGCAAATCCTTAGCTGGTACATTAGCAAGAACACTGACTTTGTAGTCAGAAGATTTGAATCTTGACTCTATTGTTTCTCCTAGTATGGTCAAAGGTATGTGACAACTTTTCTGGACCTCTGTTTCTGTATATATGTCCTAAGTGACCCTTCTTGTTCTAAACCTATAATTCTATGAACATCAGCTGAGAGAGTTGAATGGGCCAGAGAGTGTCTTGCTCATGATCATGCAGCAACTGTATGTTGAAGACAATATTTTAATGTCTTTCTGACTCCAAGTCAGGCCTTCCAGCCACCAGATCATACTGTATCTTCAGGAATCTATGTAAATAAAATTTATTGAAGTTAAAATAGCGAATACAGCTGGAGGGAAGTCAAGCTATGAAACACCAACATAAGATTCTTTTTATCCTCATCTGGGACATGCCATAACATTGACAGGTCCATCTAGGTACTGGTCAGTTCTTGCAGGAAAAGAGGCTGCTCAGTTCTTCCAGGTAAACAGTCTGACCTGAGTATTTAGTTCCTGAATATTTTGGTCTCCCTAGTGTTAGAGTTAGGAGGACAAAAAAAGCTGGAGTCCTTAAAAAAAAGTTGGAGTTGGAATTCTAGGCCATATGAACAATAAGATGGAGGCCTAGCCACTTTCTCTAATCCCCACAAACTCTCAGATCTCAGCTCGCTCCAAAATAGAAATTATGCATCAAAAATAAAGAAACTTTGGCTGGCTCCAAAGCCTAGGACACCCAGAAGCCAAAAGAAGGTTAAAAAAGAAAAAAACATAAAACCAATGCTCACTGACCTTGAGCTCATTCAGAAGCTCTTCCCTTTTCATGATCCCAATAGTGAGGCTGCACCAGCAGGACCCAAGGACACTACACACAAGTCCCCAAAATCCTAGTCCCCCCTTCTCTTCCAAGTGCCATGGAGGCTCTGGCTCTGGGTTACAGAAGATTACTTGGTCAATAATACACAGAAGAGTAGCAGGTAGCAACCATTCAAGAACAAAAGTTTGCTGGGGTCCACAATACTGTGGCACCAATGCCAGGGTCCACAACCCCATGGTCCTGCCTGGCACAGCAGTTCTAGGACCAGAGAGAGTGTGACAGGATGCCATGTGTGGAGAGTGCTATGCAGCACTCCAATAATCCTGAGAGAAAGAGACCAGCATCTAGCTGGGACCAATTGTGACCACTCAAAAGTCACTTAGGGCAGAGACCTAAGCTGGTGAACTATGAATTGTCCAGCCTTTGAGGCTTTGGCATCCAGCCTTCAAGGAATCATAATCAGGGAGGAGGGAGTCAAGAAGTGAATAAGGAAAATAAGGTGAGAGACTTAAAATACCAAAGATTTCAAGAAGAAGAAATCTCAAAGACCTTAAAATAAACAAATTAAGTTAATAGGGAAAATGATAATAGAAGAAACTATGAACTCCAGGTCTAGTGAATGAGTTGAAGCATCTATAAATAAATATTTCAAAATGAAGAAAAATGATCCAACACTCGATGAGAAAGAAGATCCTGTGAAATTTGAGAACGTGGAACAATAACACATGGTTTCTGATTGGTTTAAAAGATAATTAAGAATTGGGGAGGCTAGGTGGTGCAGTGAATAGAGCACTGGCCCTGGAGTCAGAAGGACCTGAGTTCAAATTCGGCCTCAGACACTTAACACAAAAACTAGCCATGTGACCTTGGGCAAGTCACTTAACTCCAACTGCCCTCCAAAAAGCAAAAAACAACAAAAAAAAAGAATTAAGAATTATAGAAATGGAATTGTCTTGTGCAGCAAAAGTAATGAACAGAATATTCCAGTCCCAGGAATATTAGATGACTTACCCCGGGTCACATAGATATTATGTCTGATTTGAATTCATGATTCCACTGATTCCACTTTACCACAAGTTAGAAGCAATCTCATGTGTCATCTATCCAAAAATCATACCTCAAACAGGAATCCTCTACACAATATCCCTCTACCTGACAAATATTGATGAATCTATTCTGAAAGTCTTACAATGGATAAGCAACTCACTATTTCTCCAGAGAGTCCATTTGATTTTCAGATCAGTATAATTATTCTAAGGGCAGTTAGTGTGATCCAGTGGATACAGCAGGCTCATGCCTTAAGTCAGGAAAACCTGAGTTTGGCCTCAGATACTTACTAGCTATTTGACTCTTGGCAAGTCATTGTTAAATGTTTGCCTCAGTTTCCTCATCTATAAAATGAGCTGGGAAAGAAATGGCAAACACTCCAGTATCTTTGCCAAGAAAATCCCAAATGGGATCACAAAGAGTCTGGAGTGACTGAACAACAATTAACCTAAAATTTTCCCTATTTTAACTTCAAATTTGATGTGCTGCAATTTCTTCTCACTGATCCTACTTTTGTTTTCTGGAATAACTCGAACAAATCCAATCCTTCTTTCTGATGAAGGTCTTTTGAATATTTGAGAGAGCTGTCATATCCTCCCTAAATCCTCTCTCCTCTGGGCTAACCATTGCCATTTGCTTCCAACATCCCTCACATGATAGAGTCTGAATTCCTCTTGGAGATGCCCATCTCATCAAAGTCCCAGTAAAATATGGTTCCCAAAATTGAACAATTCAATTTAATAAGCATTTTTAAGCATGTATAGCATCCAAGTTATCATGTTAGGTACTGGAAGGGTTGGAGTGGAGGAGAGAGAAGTTGTACAAAATGAAAGTGATTTCCCTCAAGGACAAAAAGATTTCACTTTCCAGATATGACCTGACTGGATATGAGCCCAGTGGATTTATCACCTCCTTTACTCCGGATATGTTGATACTTAAAGCACCTATATCTCATTGCTGTGAGTATTCTATCTAATACTATAGGCTGTAGCACATCAAAACTGACCACTCTGTACAATGCTTGGCAATGTGTTCCATAGGTAGACTGGTCAAAAGTCCTAGTAATTTTCTGTTAAATCTCTTAGTATTTCATGAATACTGATTAAGCCCATGAGCTTTCTATTATTAACCATCTTTCTTGATACTTAACCAGCTATTTTTATTTGCCCGCAGTCGTGCATAGGAGGCAACTAGATGATACACTGGATAAAATCGGAGGACTTGAGGTTAGGAAGACCCTAGTTCATATCCTGCCTCTGACATTTATTAGCCACACATCCCAAAGCAAGTAACTTAATCTTTCTTGATTACAATTTCATCATCTTTAAAATGGGGATAGTACCTACCTCCCAGGGTTATTGTGAGGACCAAATGAGATAACATGTGCGTAGAACTTTGCAAACCTATGTAAATGCTAGTCACAGTCATTGTCAAAGTTGCTGTCATCATCATAGTAGTAGTAATTGTAACAGCAAGAACCCTAGCATACCCAGGATGGTTCTTTCATCTGCTTTACTGAAGGAAAGCAACTTTAAAGGGGTCGACAATCTTTAATTAATTAATTTAATTTATATATATGTGTGTGTGTGTGTATACATATATGTATATATGGTGTATGTGTGTATGTGTATATACATGCTCTAAATATGAACCTTTGTTGTACGAAGACTATTTGAGACCATTAAAAAAAAAATTCCCAAAGGCAACAGAACTGGCTCTCATTTCATTCTGGGCCCAGATCATTATCCATTTGCAATCTCTTATAAAAGCTTATAAAACATGACACATATATTACCTAATTTAGTTCTCACAACTCTTTGGGGGTAGTAGTAGTAGTATATACCAGAACCTACAGATGTTGTCATCTCCATTTTATAAATGGGGAAACTAAGACTAAGAAATGTAAAATGACTTGTCAAGGATCATTCAGTTAATTTTTGATGTAGAATCTGAACCCAAATTTTCCTGACTATACAATGCTTTATCTATGATACCATGCTGGCTCTCGGCCATGATTTATCCCAAATGAACACATACCCAATAAAGACAACTATTTCCTTTATTCTGTGCTCACAAACTGCCCCTTTAAGAGTGAGTTATAAAATTTTACTATGAATTGATGCTTAAGTCTAAGGGCTATAGGAAGGAAAGAGACAAGTATTTATTAAGCACCTACCATGGGCCAGGAACTGGACTAAGTTCTTTACAAATAGAATGGTAGTTACCTTCTTACGATTGGTAATATAAATGTTGTCTTGTACTAAGATCTTTAGGTTTCTTGATTTGTTTCTCTCCACTCTTCACAATGTTTTACATATTTTTGAGTCTATAAACACTTTCTGCCCTTTTTTCCTCATTGTTGTCTTCATTAATATCTTCCTGTGTAGGGGCAGCCAGGTGGCTCAGCAAGTAAGAGCACCGGCTCCAGTGTCGGGATGACCTGGGGATCAAATCTGGGCTCAGATACTTAGTACCACACCCAGAAATAATTGGCTGTGTAACCTTGAGCAAGTTATTTAACCCTGATTGCTTTAAAAAAAATCTTCCTGTGAAGGAATGGGTAGCTGTGCATTATTTTCTTAATGAGCCCTAAGTAAGAATGGAATATTACAGAGATACTCACTTGTGATTCCTGATCTGTTGAATTAGCTATACAGTTCAAAAAGGTTATATGTTACTTGGTTAATGTATCAGTAGGCCTAAAACACAAAACAAAAACAAAAACAAAAACAAAAAACAACCCAGCAAATTAATAGTAATAATTAATTATTCAGTGAGGGTGTGCAGTATCTGGATTGCTGACCAGGTAGCACTCTCCTTGGCCTATCAGTTCCCAAAGTGGATGATACTGCCCCCTGAGGAGTAGTGGAATGATCCAGGGGTTAGTAGAAGCCTTGGGTGCAATTAAGGGAGAGAGTGTTGAATAAAAATAAGAAGGTGGTAAAAGTATAAAGAAAGAAGAGATGAAAATTTTTAGGAAAAAAACATTTGTGCGTGTTTCATCTGTCGTGTAATGGAGTTAAAGTTGTAATGATTACATTATTTCCCACATAAACACACAAAATGCAAGTTATAACCCATCAGTGGTCAAGTTCGCTGACAGATCTTAACAAGCAAGTGTTGCAGGTGAGCATGTCACATATTGTTGGAAAGTCCAGCATGCATCAGTAGGAATATGTACCTATAATGACTCGTTTACAATATGATACTATATGGTTACATGATGCAATATTGCATCATCAAAATTTAAATGCAGGGAAAACTCCACAAATTTAAAATAAATTATTAAATTTAAGATGTCATTTTTTTTAATTTACACTTTTTTGAAATGACACAAATTTCCAAAAGAAAAAATAACAGAAAACATTAAAGGGTTAAAGAAAGCAGGGGTTTTTTTGAGGGGCAGGGAATCTGAGTAATTTTTTTTTTTTAAGGAGGTGGTAAGCCAAATAAGTTTGGGAACTTCTGGTCTATACAAGTATGTCTCTCAGTTACTCTGGCACAGAATACCAGATAACTACCAGAAGGTCCTCAGTATGAAAATGTCTTTGTAGCTCCTGTGCCAAAGAAGCTGAACTACAGCCATAGCAGCAAGAAATTCAAAGCCTTCCTAGTTATCTCAGGAGTTACCTAACATATGACAAAAGAATATTATAAAAATATTAAAAATATAAAATATTTTCTACTAACACATCTCTGGAGTACCCACTAGCCTCACCTATCTCTGGTCATGACTTTTACCCCTCCCCAATACCATCTGCATGCAAGCAAGCTCATGTTCACACACACACACACAGACGCACAATAAAATGCAGTCCCACAATATACTATAATAAGAAAATTTGAATAATGTGAAAACAAAAGGAAAAGGTCGTGTTCCTGTATTGTGCTAACCTGATTGTGTCCCCTACTCTTAAATAACATCAAGGAAATTTTAAAATGTGTTAGAGATCCTCCTCTTAGCATAGAAACTACAGCAGATATCTGTAATAGTCTCCTCTGGCAACTATGTTCCATGTCCTTTCCAGTTTTGCTTTTCTTCTATACCTCATCACCCATCCAATCATTTCATCCTTCTTCACTGTCAAAGGTAGGAGGAAGAAATTACCCAACTACCTCACCTGTCCTCATGGAAAAGGGATAAGGGGACTGTTGTTTGTCTGGCAACCAAGCTCTGGATCACCAGACATGACAATCAAAATCTGGAGAAGAACAGTTGGGGGAAAAATGCCTTCTTGTTGCTCACACAACCAAGCAGCTTCTCATCACAGGATTCAGGCTCTTCCCTTTGTTTATGTTAGTCTTCCTTTATGCTCTATGGTCTGGGTCCCCTCATCAGCACTTATCACAGCCATTTTCAATCAGTGACTGATAGTCTGTAGTGACAGTAGCAATGGTCCCAGCCACTCTCATCACTCATATAGAAGTCTGGAAATCTCAGTCTCAAAGCCAACTGTAGCTTGTCTGCATAGTAATCGGTAAGTCTGGGGCCAGTGTTAAGTGACACTATCCCCTGTGGGGGTTAGGAATTCTGAATCTAAAGGGCAGCAGATGGAATAGGGGAACGAATTCTGCATGTCACTCTGCAGACCTTGGGCCTCCTTCTTTTCTATCCATTTGCTTCATACCCTATCCTGTGTTTGAGCCAGAGTCTTCTCTGTCCTAGATCTTACTGTGTCAAACTCAAATAAAAATAGGATTCATTAACCCATACATAAGGATTCCTGAAAGCTGAATATTGATTTAGCTTTTAAATGTAATCTTATGAAAGTTTGATTGTACTTTTATTTATTTTGTTAAATATCTCCCAATTACATTTTAGCACTAGTAATTCCCATTTACTTATATAGCTGGTTCAGTCACACTTGGGGGTGTTGTGAGCTGCATACAGCCCATGGCCCCCATGTTTGACACCTCTGTTGTAGAGAATCAAGGCAATTCCATTTCCAGTGGTGACTCATGAATACCATTTTCCTCTGAGAAAACATCCATGGCCCATGAGTCCCCGTAGAGATGGAACCATACTAAAGAAGCCTATATAAGAATTATCTCGGGGCGGCTAGGTGGTGCAGTGAGTAGAACGCTGGCCCCAGAGTCAGGAGGACCCGAGTTCGGTTCCGGCCTCAGACACTTAACACCTACACAAAAAAAAAAAAACTATCCGTGTAACCTTGGGCAAGTTACTTAACTCCAATTGCCCTCCAAAAGGCAAAAGAAACCCAAAAACAAAAAAAAGAATTATCTAGAAGTGGGGCGGCCAGATAGAACAACAAATAAGAGCACAAGAGACCCACTCCTCCCATCTGGAAATCACTCTCCTATAGAAGCCATAAAATCAATCATGGAAAATTTTCCTCTCTTGGTTATCAATCAGTAGACATGTATTAAGCACCTACTATATGCCAGACATTGTTCTAGACTCTGAGAATATCAGTACACAACATTCCATTCTCACAATGAGCTTAGATCCTATTTAACTTGCTCACTGCTCAGAAAAGCTGGAGGGCCAATGGCAAAGCCATACTCCTAAATGTAACGTGTACTAAATAGATCATTTGAATGTCTTTTCCTAAAGAACTCTCTCCCTATATTTTCTGGTGACCAGATGCCTCATTCCCTTTGTGCTGTCTTGGCTCAACTTTGTAAGCAGAGCTAAGGCTCTGGACAGGTATGTGGAGATCTAGAGCATAACCTGCAAAGGGAGGGAAATAGGTCAGCATTGAAATGTACTTTTCACTGAAATCACATATTCTTAGGTTGAAAAAATTCTGCTCATCACAACACATTGTCCCTTATTCTGTAACAAGCTCCACATGCTACACTGAAGGCTGAATCTCTGGAAGTCAGGATACAGAAAAAGAGTAATTTTTAAGTTTAACATAAATGTATCTTTCAAACTTTGTTCTTCTTTACAAATGGCAATGTCCATTCTCTGCATGGACATGTTGAATGTATGTATATATGTGTGAATAATAAGAGCCAATAGTTATAATTTATATAATTAGCTATATGTATGTGTGCATGTATATGTGTGTGCGTGCGTGTGTGTATGTATATGTGTGTCTGTACATGTGTGAGTGTGTGTGTTTTCCATCAGGGACAACATCTTGGTCACTGAAATAAGATTATAACAGAATCATAAAACATTCAATCTAGAAGAAAATCTAGAAATTAGAAGGAATAATGTCACCAATTTCAAGCTGGAAAAGACCCTTAGACATTATTTAATTATTCACCTCATTTTAGAGACAAGGAAACTGAGATCTAGAGACATTAAGTAATTTGTCCAAAGGCATATAGACAGTCAATAACTGAGACAGATTTGAACCCATGTCTCCTGACATCAAAGCCAGTGCATTATGCCACCTCATCAAATCCAATCCCTTTACTTTACATATAAAGAAACTGAGGCAAAATAGGATGAAATAACGTACCTAAAATCCCACAGTTTCTAGATTGCAACGCTTGGATTTAGATGAAAACCCAGGGATTCTTATCCCAAGCCCAGTGTTCTTTGCCCTCAGCAGAGCAGCATTCCCAAGCAGACATCTAATTTACAGAGAGATTAGATAGATGATTGTGATAGTAATGGCAATTAAAGATTCCCCTGTATTGGCTTGGTTTTCAAACTGATTGTGTTAAAACCCAGAGCTTGTTAATCCCACCTGTGGGATGGACTTTTTGATGTGAAAAGAAAGTCCTGAACTGGGAGGAGCTGGTGACGTAGATTTGGAGGCACAAGAGAGAGAGGCAGAAGGACCTTTCTGGAAGCAGCACCTCGTGGAGAGAGAGAGACTAAGAGAATTGCTGGTGGCCGCTTTGAATTGCCCTGGACTTTTGAGACCTGCCCCCTGAGCTGCCAAGGACTGAGGAGACATGGCTGTTTTGCTGGTACTTTGTCTGTCTGTTTTGATGTTGTTTTGCCAGATTTGTCCGCTGGTGAAAGACAGTCCTGTTGTTGAAGAAGTCCTGGAACCTGGCTTTTGGTTAAGAAGCCCTGAGACTGTCCTGCAGACAGAGAGTGAATACTGTCCACTGGCGAAGGACAGTGCTGTTGTTGCAGAGGTCTGGAGACTGTCCTGCAGACAGAATGAATACTGTCCACTGGTGAAGGACAGTGCTGTTGTTGCAGGGGTCTGGAGACTGTCCTGCAGACAGAGTGAATACTGTCCACTGGTGAAGGACAGTGCTGTTGTTGCAGGGGTCTGGGAACCTTTCTGTTGGTTCAGAAGCCCTGAAGAAGGATTTTCTTGTTGTATGTTTACAGAAATCCTGGGAGAGGGCTTTGCTAATGTGTTCAGGGGTTCTAGGACTGTTCTACAGACAGAAGATGAATTCATGAAGGGACTGGCAATGTATCTTGTGGCCTTGCTGAGCCTTGTCTCCCCAGGAACTAAGATTGCTGAGAACTTGCCTGTGTTAAGATGAAGAAAAGACCTCCATTTGGGTATTAAGTGCTGTGCTTAAACTTGATGTAACTCTGGGGTAGATTCAATTGTGATCCAGGGGTGGGGAACTTTTGACCTTATGTTTGGAAACTAATCTCCATTTGAGAAGAGGGGCTTTGTGGTGGACTTAATTAAGGTATAGCCTAGGGGTGGAGAAGTATTTAGAACCGAGACTTTGTAATTGATTGAATGATTGGAAGGTCCTGGGGTGGGGTAGTCCTTGGAGATTATTTAATCACACTTAGTAAATGCTGTATTTTGGAATGATATCATGTTTTTATCTTCTCTGTTCTTGGTTTGTCACTGAATAAAATGGAGAGCACCTATGCTGGTATTTTGAACCTGGGAAGTTGCCTTTCCTTGGCATTATATTACAATGATAGATGATAGATAGATAGATAGATAGATAGATAGATAGATAGATAGATAGAT
>NW_027185697.1:1588148-1635529 GCF_028583685.1 Petaurus breviceps papuanus | reverse complement strand
GATAGATAGATAGATAGATAGATAGATAGATAGATAGATAGATAGATAGATAGATAGATAGATAGATCTGTATAGAGTTAAAGTTATTCAGAGGTGCATTGGTGAATTGGTGAAATGACTGGAGATCAGTGGACACTGACCTTCATCTGAGAATATCTGTCTAAGGCCCCATCTATGTTGATCAATATAGAGAATGTATCAGGAAAAGACAGGACCTTCCCCTTTAATAAATAACGAAGCCACTAATCATACACAGATATAGTTCGAGTCCTGTTTGTATCCAGCCACTTGTTACCTTTATGAAGATCTCAAAAACATTTGCTTTGCCACACCCATCAATAAGTCACTGACAATATCCCAGCTAACCCAGAGGCTTAGGCCAGATGGTATTAAAAAAACGCACACACAACAGTAACAACAGGTGGAAGATGATGGATATGCTCGTGGGTTAGACTGAACATTTTAACAACCCCAGAAACACTGCCTCCACCATCCTGATTCCATTATCTGGATATAGGAAACATGAATCAATTGTTTAGCCTGGAGAAGAGATGACAAAGAGAGGATATGACAGCTGTCCTCCAGTATTTGAAGGATTGTCATGCAGAAGAAGGATTACACTTGTTCAGCCTGGCCCTGGAGGGCAGAACAAGGAGTAATGGGTGGAGGTTTCAGAGAAACAGATGGAGGCATGATATAAGGGAAAGTTGCTGCCAATTGCCACTTTCCCAAAGTTGAATGGGATGCATTAGGTTTTCCTGCATTACAGTTGTTTAGTCATTTCAGTTGTGTCATCATGACCCCATTTGGCACTTTCTCGGCACAGATACTTAAGTGGTTTGCCATTTCCGTCTCCAGCTTATTTTACAGATGACGAAACTGAGGCAAACGGGGTTAAATAACTTGCCCTGGGTCACACAGGTATTAAATATCAGAGGCCAGATTTGAACTGAGGAACATGAGTCTTCCTGGCCCTCTATTCACTGCACCACCTAACTGCCCTTCCTTCATTAGAGGTCATTAAAGTCCCTTTTAAGCAAAGACTAGATGGTCGCTCTTTGGAGATATTACAGAAGGAATTTCCATTTTGATAAGGGTTGAAACAAATAACTTCTAAAGTCCCTTCACAATCCAATATTCTGTGACATTACTTCAGGGGGATAAGAAGGTTACCTTCCCAAACATATCTTAGTGTTTATTTTTTAAATCTGCCTTGGCAAGGACTAGATCTGTGATTTCATTAGAGCTGCTTAAAAGGGATGAACCACTTGAAAGAGGGCTGAAATTCCCTCTACCAATACAGGGAGGCAGTTTCTCTGCAACATGGAGAGAATTGTCTCAGAACTCAGAGTTACCCAGAACACTGACTAAGGCAGTGTCCTGACCTTGTCCTGGGCAATACAGAAGCAAAGCTTGAACACAGGTCTTCTGGGTAACATGGTTGGTTTTCCAAGTACTAACCCACAGTGACTCTCTGTGTTAATGATCACACACATACACACACACACACACACACACACACATATCATTGACTGATATGTCTGATTTGGTGGTTCCGCTACTGAAAAACTCACCTAAGTCAGTACTGCTTGCACTATAGACATAATAAAAGTTAACATTTATATAGTCCTCACTATGTGTCAAGCACTGTGTTAAGTTCTTTCCAAACATTAGTTCATTTGATCTCCAAAACATCCGAGAGAGGTATTATTATTATCCCCATTTTACAGGTGAAGAAACTGAGGCAATCAGAAAAAAAGCAACTTGCCCAGAGTGACATAGTTAGTAAGAGTCTGAGACTGCATCTGAACTAGGGTCTTCATGACTTCAGGCCTGGCACTTTATCCATGGCACCATCTCATGGCAAAGCTCTGTGCTAGGTGTGGCGAGAAGGAAGAATTAAAAAAGAAAACAGAAAAGACAGGTCCTGTCCTCAAGAAGCTTACAATATAGTGAAGGGGACAAGGCCCAGAGGCATTAAAATTCCTTTGGAACACTTACCAAGATGTAAATAAGTACACATGTATTTATTATAGAGTGAGTGTATAAGTGCTGAGGGCACTGAAGTCAAGTATTCATTACATTTTGATGAGGGGAATGACAGGAAATGGTGAGGCTCTAAAGCAAGGGAACTTAACACAGGGCCTAAGAACCAGTGGATGTTAACTGGATCTTGACATACTTGCTTTCCCCTTCATTCAGTCTGTTTTATTTTATGCATGTAAAAATAGGATTCTGAGAAGGGGTTTATAAGCTCCACCAAACTGTCAAAGGGGCCAGAACATAAAATGGTTAAGAACTCCTACTCTATAGGAAATTAGATGTTTTGTATTTTTTTTCTAGTAGTAAAAGAATATATATATTTCCTTTAAGGAATCAAGTTCCAAAAAGGAATTCAATACTGATCAAAGCACAAAGTCAGAATACTGTCATCTTCTTCCAATGAAAAGGCTCAGAAAGTGTAACTGTCCCATGTTCCCTCTGGGAAGGGCTTTCACTGCTCCATGACACTTGTAAAGATCACGATGCCAAGTCTTCAGCAGAGAAACCCTAGTGCTCTTGGTATACATGATACCAAACATCTATGAGAGTGTAAAGAAAGAACTTACAACCCACCCTCCCCAGAGGGCCTACAAAGAATTGGTTAGGAGAAGTATAAATAAAGGGTATCACCTAGGACATATATACCTGAAAAGAAAAGTGGGTGAGTCATCGAGTACGATCAAGAGGGACCTGGGTTCAAATCCTTCCATAGGCATTTTCTAGTGTATGACCCTAGAAAAGGCACTTAGCCTTTTTCTGCCTCAGTTATTTTCATCATTAAAATGACTTCCTATGTTCCTTTCAGCTCTAAATCTATTATTCTATGTTATAAAGCAAGGTCAAGAGGGCTAGGAAAAGGTCCCCAGAATTTTGGAAGAACCCTCAAAGGGGGATTTGCAGAACAACACAGATGAGAGTTTCATAAAATGACAGAGGCATATATTTGTTGAAATTTGCAACACTGGGAAAAGTAGCCATGATAATGAAATCACATATTCCTCAAAGAATACAAGAATGGAAGTAGAATAGGTCAAAAAAGGAAAAAGAAGAGGAGAGGGAGGAAAGAGGAAGAGGAGGAGAAGAATTGATAATAATACAAGTAACAATGTGTCATTGACTATCATTTTAAAGTACTGCCATGTAAAATATTGTCATCCATCTCTTTAATTGTATAGAAGTTGAAAGGTCAGTCAACAGAAGTTGGTCCCACCCACTGCTCCCCATTGTGGCCCATTGACAGTTATGAACATTGTATCTCTGTGCTTCTCTAAACTCTTATTGTCTTATGTGATTGACTCTTTAACTGTTGAACTCTAAAATCAATGTATCCATAAATATAGCCTCTCATCAAGAAAATTGGCATTTCCCCCCATTTTTGTCTTGGAAGCATTTGTTTCTCTCTTTTTTGGCCAATATTGGCCCATAATGTAACTCTATTGATGAGCAATTCATGTCAGAAAGCCTGAAAAGGTTTCTATTTGAAAATTATGACAGCCCTTAAATGAGGAAGTCAATATGCCTGGTACTCAAATTGGCCTTAAGTCTCAGTGCTAGACAATTCTCACAAATGATATCTCAACAGCAGCCAGTATTCTGCTGGAATCCAAGCTACACACCCGGGAAGCTGATATTTAAAAATGTTTTAAACCACTTCAAAAGACATACAAACTACAATGTTTCATCCAAAACCTGTGAAGCCTTTTCTAACTATTCCAGCTGTCCCAATCTCAACCTGTCCCAATGCTCCAAATCCCTTCTAATATATGGAATATAATTTAGCATTCAATTATTCTAGTAGCATGTAAGTTCCTTGAGAATAGTGACTTTTCATTTTTGTATTCATGTCCCTGAGAACCTAGTACAATATCTGGCTTTTCCTTGGCCACCGTAACCCTAGGTGGCTTGTCCCTCCCCTCCCTTATAATGGGAGTTCCTTTAGGGGAGGGGCTATTTTTGCTTTTGGCAGCCAGGTGGCACAGTGGATAGAGCATCAGGCTTGGAATCAAGAAGACTCATCTCCCTGAGTTCAAATCTGACCTCAGACATTTACTAGCTGTGTAACCTAAGCAAGTCACTTAACCTTGTTTACCTCAGTTTCCTCTTCTATAAAATGAGCTGGAGTGGGAAATGCAGATCATTCGAATATCTTTTCCAAGAAAGCGTCCAAGGTATGAAGAGTCAGACATGACTAAACAACATCTTTGCTTTTGTGGATGCACTCCCAGTGTTTTGCAGTGTCTTCCTTCTCATCCTGTTTAACAATTATTCCCATCTTCCCTAAGAGATGATTTTGCATGGCAGACAGAGAACCAGATTAAAGCCAGGAGGATATGCTTTCAAGTCCCGCCTCTGAATCATGTTGGCTGTGTGACCCTGGGCAAGTCCTTTAACTTGTCAAAGCTCTAAAAAAGTGCTCTAAGACTGTCAATTGTGTCGAAGGGGTGACCTGAATTAACAGAAGGAACTTCCTCACCTGGAAGTCCCTTGTACCAGTGAAATAACAGTGTCAGTCACTATCCACTCACAAACCCTCCTTATAGCCTTCTCAGATTGGCAGTCTTTTATCAGAGTCTTTAGGATAGTTTTCTCTCCCTACATGACAAACCCACTTCCTTTTCTGATCATAGATTTCCTTCATGTTACTTTTTATATATTTTTGCACACACATGAAACCCCTAAATCTCAAGAATTACTGACATAGAATTCAAGTTTTCCCTTGAGTTAAAGAAGTCACAAAATCATCTATAAAGAATGGGGAGAGAAAAGAAATCCCTTTGTTCTTTCTTCCTCCTTTTACCTAACTGAAATGAAGACTCACATGTCTATGGTCTATTACAGTTTACAAAGTGATTTCTTCACAATTCCATGAGTTGGGTCGTGGAAGGCAAGATTTCATGGCCGGAGTACTTGACTCCAAGTTAGAAAACCCTGGCAGCTAGGTGCCAGGTTACACAGCTAACTTGTAAAAAATGTTATTTCTTCTCTGCTTCAATCCACCAACAAACAGGAAAGACTATCATAAGTACAATGCTTGTGTTCATTGGGATCATTAGAGGACACTTCAGTCAGGTGCTCCTTATGCTTCCACCACCAAGTACTCAAGTACTGTGCAAATATACAGTATTTGTGCACATTAGGAGGAAGCAGTGCTAGGTGGGCATTGTTATTTGTCCTTTATTTTTTAGGAGAACCCATGACATCATGGGTGATATCTTGACTTATGCATGAACTGCACGTAAGTGAGGTAGAATTGCACAAAGTATCCCACCTCACTCTCTCTTCCTGAGTCATGGAAAGTCCAGGGGCAAGACAAAAGTCAAAATGACTGCCAATGGCCCAGGATTCAGTGGATAACCTTGTGGTCTTCAATATCTGACCAAACTCTAGCCACTCCACAGCACCTGTTTCTACCACCATCGGGGCAAACTGTTCTCATCCACCTGTTCTGATGGGAAAAGTCTTCCCATGCTCGGGGATGACATTACCTGGACTCACCAAAGGGTTTGAGTTTTCTAAGTTACCCTCAAGCTGGTTTGGTCCATTTGCTGAGATACTTTACCAGGGTGTGTGAATGCTTAAGCCTCTCAGAGTCACAGGTGAGAGCTGGGTGAAGGCAGATCCCAAAGTTAAATAAGCAGCCCTGAAAAAGGGGGAACCTTCACATCAGAGGTGCCAGACCTCAATGACCACTCTGCACATTAAGAGGAAGGAGTGCTGGGTGGGCAAGATTGGAAGGAGCACGAGCAGTGTTGCTCCCAACATGTAAATCTAACCTATTGTCAAGGATTAGAAATCAGACGGTTTTAATTCCGGCTTATCTACTTATAAATTGTGTGACCTTAGTTAGGTAATTTAAACCCAACAATCAGTCAGGTAACAAGCATTTCTATTTCATTTTTTTGTTGTTGTTTCATTATCTTTAAAACAGAATCAAGGCTCCCAGAATTGGAAGAGACATACAAAGGGCACTTTGTCCAACTGAAGAGGCAAGGTGAGCCCCTCTGTGAGGAGTAAGGTTATACAAACCAAGGCCCCAACTCAGTATGGCCTTTCTATTACCTGGGGTGTTTGGGAACAGAGGATCCTGAGAACGTGAGGGCTGCTCTTCTCCTGGGACCCAGGCCACATCCTTGAGAAGAGATATGATAACTGTCCAGCTCCTAGAATTAGCCATTCCAAGAAAACATCGCTCTTAGGGGGGGCCTAGGCAGGATTGGCCTCTGTCCCAGGCCTCACACAAAATACAATCCTTGCTAAAAACACCTGGCAGTATGCCTTCTTTGTTCTCAGCACTACTTAAAACTGTAAGATTCAGACCCCAAATTGGAATCTCACTCATGGAGGAGACGTCCTGCCTGGGACCCTCCCAAGAGGGACCCTGACGGCTGTACAGGGATTCCCCAGCTTGTGTGGTCAGGTGTTGGTGCTTTCCCACATCAGTGATGATAGTAAATATGTGTGTATGTGTGTGTGTGTGTATGTGTGTGTGTTAATCACAGTTGCTCTTATCTTACTATTCCTAAGCCTTTTACTCTGTTATCTCCGGTTTCCTTCCCATTCACCTATATTCTAAATAAACTATATTGGAGCTTTTGAAGTGCTGAGTGTTAGGTTAATGTGAATCCTGAACCTCCTTAATCAGACACCAACCTGTACCTGACAGAGTCTTCCCTCCCCAACAGCTGAGCAATCATTCAACTCTCACTTCAGGACCTCTAGTGAGAGCACTATCCATCACCTCCCAAAGCAACTCATTCCATTTCCTCATGACTCTACTTACTAAGAAGTGATTTTTTTTTCTTTCTGACCTCAAGCCTACATTTGCTTTTATTCATCTTTCACCACTTCATCCACATTCTACCCTCTGAAAAAAAATCAAGAAGGAAGGGTGGTGAGGTGCAAAGAGAACTGGCTTTGAACTCAAAAGATCTGAGTTTGAATACCAGTTCAGCTACTTATAAGCAACATAGTATAGTGGTCCTGGAATCAGTAAGACCTGGTTTCACATCCAGTCCCAGACATTTAATGTCTCTGTGCCTCAGCTTCCTTAATTGTAAAATGAAATGTTTGGACTGGATAATTTCTTAAGTCCCTTCCAGTTTTTAACCCTTTGGTAAGTCACTAAACCTTCATGAATCTCAACTGCCTCATCTGTTAAATGGGAGGATTGAACTAGATATCCAGAACAAAATCTATTCTGCTCATCATTCTTTCATGAGAAAGTTCTTTATATAATTGAGGAAAATTACCATGCTACTCCTCAAGTCTTCTCTTTTCTATACTAAAAATATACGATTCTCCCAACCAGTGCAAAGACAGATGCTCTCCTTTCGCCATCCTGGTTGTTCAACATCTAGATGCTCTTAACTTATCAACACCTTTCCTAAAATGTGGGGGTGGGGGAGTGGTGTGACCAGAGAAGAGTCATTCAGCATCCTTCATTGTATCCTAGGCAAACACTAACAGCAACAGGAATAATAATGCTTACTTTTCTTATGCAACAAAGCTATTTGGTGTTAGATATGAAAATGCCTTGAAAACCGTGAAAGTAAAATGTTGTGGGTTGGAGTAAGAAAGTGACTAAAAGAAAGAATGAGAATTGACTGTCTTAAAAGTTAGGAAGCCATTGTGGATTTTTTAAAAAGTATGTACTTAGTAATCAATATTATGTTACAAGTAATCATCACTTAATTTTCTGCACTTAAAAAGAGAATAAATATTTTGTCAAAGTTTTTGTTTAAACAAGCAGTTAACAAGGCCTTATTAAAGAATGCCATGTGCTTATCCTAATTCTGAGTATTTGCCGAAACATGAAAACTTTGTGAAAAGAAGATATTATGTGGAATTAACAGTATGGTCTATAATTAATTCAAAATTGTTTAAGCAATAAAAACTTCTCTTAATAGAACATTAAATGCCTAATAAATGTCAATGTGTCTTCGGTGCACTTAGTAAGATAGATAAAAAGCAAAATGGCATCTTTAATATGTTCTCACTTACAGTTAGGGTAGAGAAAGTCAGGCCTATTCAGTTATTCCAACATGATTTCTATTTGCTTTGCTAGGATGTAGAACTCATAGAAACAATCGATAAGAAGACCCAAGGTCACAAGTGACATGACTAAAGCAGCAGAGGAAAGGACACAAGATCTGAAGGAGCAGATTCACTGAATTACAGAATAGAACAGATGAAAGCCACCCCAGCAACCACAGAGTCTAATCTATTCCCAAACAAGTCTCCTCTGCAACATGCCAGACAAATGGTCAATCAGCCTTTGGCTATGGATGTAGAAGCAACTTCCTCCTGTAGCAGCTGCCCAGTCCACTACTGGACAGCTTGTATTGAATTACTGAAAAACTCAGTTTGCTTCCATATACTTATTTGACCTGTCTCGTGATTTTAGCTGATTTTTCCTAGTTCTGTCCTCCAGGATCAAGGAGAACAAGCCTAGCTCCTTTGCTAAGCTGAAAACTTTGCAAGTACATGAAGAAGTCCTGGCTAGACAATATTCCATCCTCCGCATGACTCCCAGAATGAAATCAAAAAGCACCAGTCTCACTATGTCATTCCCCTGTTCATTAAATGCCCAGTGTTTCCTTATTTCCTCTAGGGCAATACAAACTCTACACACTCACAAGTTTACCCAAACTGATCTTCTTTCTGTTTCCCATAAACAACCTTCTGTCTTCCTCTACCATACCTTTCTCCAGACCTAGAATGCTCCCCTACTCACCTTAGCTTCTTAGAATCCCAAGTTTCCTTCAAAACATTTCCTACATGAGGCGTTTCCTATTCTTTCCAGTTGCTAACATCTGGACCACCCTCTACCAAAATCACCTTTTTTTTTTTTAATTTGGAGTTGCATTTTTCTCTTCCCCTTTATAATATAAGCACCTTGAAAGCAGAGAAGATTTCTTTAAAGAATTGGCATCTCTGGTTCTTATCACAGTAGCTGGAACATTTCTTAAAGGACAAATTTAGTTGATTGATTGTTTGAAAGTTATGAAAGTTGAAATAAAATATGAGATCGATGTGAGTCAAAAATCTATTAAAATAGCCAAGAAAATTAATGCAAAAATAGGCTTAATTTAGAGAAACATACTGTTCAGGCTTATGCAGGTGATCATCTGATTGTAATTTGTCCCAGTTAAATTAGATCTGAGGTATTATGCTCAGTTCTTGGCACCACATCTTAGGAAGGATATTGAGAAAATGGAGAATACCTGAAAGAAACAGACCCTTGAAATACTCTGGCTAGCTGGAGAACTAGGGCAGAATGTAGAATGGCAGATGCAGACTATGTTTTCAAATAAGGGAAAATAATAGAACAGACCAACTATTGGACATTGAGCTTGATTTTGATTCTTGGCAAAAATCTGGAAAATATTACTATAAGGATGGCTCCAAAAGGAAGCAGTCATTGCAGAAACCTAACACAGCTTCATCAGGAATCAAGTGTGTTGTTATAAAATCATTTCCTTTGTTCAAAAATGTACTGCTAAACCATGGCAAGTGGCATAAATGGAGTTTATAGAAATTTTAGCAAAACAATTGATAGTATATTTCATGTTTTTGTGGAACAAGAAATCTTGGCTTCATGACTGGTAATGTTGAGGTTTGGGGTTTAGGGGTGCTTGGGACCCCAAAATACCAACACGCCAGGTCCTGCCCAAACGAATTCAACTCAAGTCTTCTCTCAGCCAAGGAAAACAAAGTTTATTAAAGATTTGCCATAATGGGTAGACTCTTATAGAGCCTAAGTATTTGTGATACTTGTATTGAAGAGCAGACCAGAACAATATGACAAAGACTGAGTCTGAGCTAGATTGAATCTGAGTGGTTTCATATAGGCATCTTGTATACAGGAAGTCTGTGGGAGGGATCTAGGGGGTGGTCTAGTAGCCTGGGAGGAGGCATCTAGGGAGGATCTAGAGGAGGAAATCTAAGGAGGATCTTGATAAGACTGAGGTCAGACTCCATGGACCAAGAGAATGGGATTTTGATGGGATCAAGAGTGGGAAACAGCAATCAAAGGTTTAAAAGACAATGGAGGGCTAAGCTAGTTTAAGAGTAACAGATTTGGTCACAGATTTTTTTGTTGTTGTTTTTGGAGGGCAACTGGGGTTAAATAACTTGCCCAAGGCCACATGGCTAGTTTTTGTCTTAAGTGTCTGAGGTCAGATCTGAACTCAGGTCCTCCTGACTCCAGGGCCAGTGCTCCATGCACTGTGCCACCTAGCCACCAAAATATCTAGTCATAGATATTTTGATAGGATTGAGGGTGGGTGGTAGCTACAGGCTACCGGGAGATAACAGACAATGGAAGGCCAGGCTAGGTTAAGGGTAACAAAGATTCACTCATAATAATAACGGAAGGCTTTTGGTCTCTGGGGAATATCACATCAAGTGAGAAGATTCAAGGGATTCAAGGGGTTCCCAGAGCCTATACCCCATCACAGGCATCTATATCCTATCAATAACTGCCCATCCCCTACTTCAGGAGGGACCACAGTCAAACTTCATTTTACTCCCAACTATCTTCTACTCCTCCCCACAGTATATCACACTTTCTAACTCCCCTTTTTATGGTGCCTTCCATTCTAATGAGAATGGAAGCTCTTTTAGGGTGTGGACTGTCTTATTCACTTGCATTTGTATCCCCAGCATATAGACCAGGGTTTGGCATATAGTAATAAGAAGTGCTTGAAAATCTGGTTTTTAACTCCAACACTCAACTGAAACTTCCTCTCTCTAAAGTTACCAATGATTTTTAAACTTTTAAATCCAGTGGCCTTTTCTCAGCCTTGATCCTTCCTGACTTCTGCAGAAGTTGATAGTGTTCATATCTCTCTACTCCTGGATGCCCTCGACTCAAAAGATTTCTGTGGCTCTAATCAATCCTGGTTCTCCTCCCACATATCTGATTGTTCTTTCTCAGTCCCCTTTGATGGTTTTTCATCCATGTCATTTCAACTAACTGTGTTAGTTAGCAAAGTTCTGTCCTATTTCTTCTTTTCTCCTGTACCCAGCCCAAACTCTCTTCGAAGTTCCAGTCTCACGCCACCATCTGTTGTTTAGATATCTCAAACAACAAATCCAAGACAAAAACTCTCTCTTCTTCCAATCATGAAGGCTTGCTACTACAATCACATCTTTAACTCTTCTCTCTCTGACTTCCCTCACACATTCAATCTTTTGATAAATCTTCTCCTTTCTACCTTCATGACTTTTCTCTTACATGTTCTCTACTCTCCATTCACACAGCCCCAATCCTGGTTCAAACCCTCCTTGCTACATCTCCTGGCCTATTCCATAACCTTCTCATTGGTCCATCTACCTCAAATTTCTCTTATCTCCAAGACTTCCTCCACCAAACTAATAAGACTATTTTTCTTTTTAGAAAAATAGTTCTAACCATATCATCTCCCTGCTTAATGAGTTCCAGTGGCTATCACCTCCAAGATCAAATACAAAATCCTCTGTTTGGCATTTACAAATTCATGACCTAGACCCTTCCTACCTTTCTGGTCATCTATTATCTTGCTTTCTTTCTGGGACTTGATATTCCAGCAATCTTGGTCTCCTTGCAGTTCAAAACTCAAAGACAACATTCCATCTCTTGTCTCCATGTCTTGGCACTAACCATATTCCAAGCCTAGAATGCTCTGCCCATCCACACCCACCTCTTATTCTTCATTTCCCTAATTACTTTCAAGACTCAACTCAAACCCCACCTGCTTACAGAGAATTTTTCCCACCTGCTGCTGATGTCTTCCCCTTTCAAAGTGCCTTATATCTACTCTGCATGTGGCTTGCATATACCTAGTCGATTATAGGAAACCACCACTATTAGTATGTAGGCTCCTTGAGAAAAGGGACTATTAAAAGGGAGGGGGGAGGGGGGGAAGACAGCTAGGTGATGCAGTGAATAGAGCCCAAGCCCTAGAGTCAGGAGGACTTGAATTCAAATCCAGCCTCAGACACTTGACACTCACTCTAGCTGTGTGACCTTGGGCAAGTCACTTAACCCGAATTGCCTTGATTAAAAAAGAGAAAAGGGACTACAGTTTTCTTTTCCTTGAACCCTTAGTACTTAGCATGGTGTCTGGCACATAATAAGCGCTTAACAAATGCTTATTGACTTGATTTTACATGTCTGTCTATATCTATCCATCTGTCTATCTATTGTTTATGTTCACCTATCTGTCCATTTACCTATCACTTATCTCTCATCTATGCATCATCTAATATCTAAGTTTACTTATCTATCTACTCATTTTTCATGTTTTTATCATCAACATTTGAGGCCATTAATCTATCATTTATTTATCAATCTTTCTATCTATAACATACATGACTCTTGACCTACTAATTGTTTGAAGAAGAGATTTATTTTATCTGGGAAGCAGGTCTCTGCTGAAGTGACCCTGGGATCTGTGCTGTTTATCATATTTTGTTGTTCTTTGGTTGTTTAGTTATGTCCTACTCTTTGTGACCCCGTGGACCACACTATCCATGTGGTTTTCTTAGCAAAGATACTAGAGTGGTTTGTCACTTCCTTTCTCCAGTAGATTAAGTCAAATAGAAATTGTGACTTGACCAGTATCACACATCTAGTAAGTGCCTGAGGCCAGATTCAAACCAGGTTCCTGATTTCAGCCTCAGCACTCTGTGAACTGAATCACCAAGCTGCCTCCAATGCCATGCTGTTTAACATGTTTATAATAACATGAATAAAGTCATACATGGAATACTTTTCAAATTTGCAAATGGCAAAATCTGGAACAGAGAGATACACACAAGAAGACAAGCAAAGATTAAAAAGCTTCAAATTAAAGTCTAATAAGAGCAAAAGCAGGGGGCGGCCAGGTAGCACTGCGAGTAAGAGCACCAGCTCCAGTGTTGAGAAGACCTGGAGATCGAATCCCGGGCTCAGACACTTAGCACCCACCCAGAAACACCTGGCCGTGTAACCTTGAGCAAGTTACTTAACCCCGATTGCTTTAAAAAGAGAGAGAGCAAAAGCAATGCCTTACCTATGTTCAAAAAAAAAATCTAAGTACAAGATGGGAAGTTATGGCTACACAGAAGTTTACCTGGGAAATAGCTGGGAGTTTTAACAGGCTGCAAACTCAAACCAAGTCAAGTGTAATATGTCAGACAAGTTTATTACAACAATATGGCATGTGAAGAGAAGCGTGATGTCTAGGCCTATAGAGGTAATAGACCTGCCATACTGTGCACTGGCCAGGATGTCTCTATATTATTGTGTTCAGTCTTAGGTACAATATTTTAATAAGGACATTAATAAGGTTGTAGAGAATTCTGAGAATGTGCAGAATGGGCACAGACCTACAGTTTATGCTATTTGAGAATTGCTTGAAGGAACTGTTGGTGTTTAGAATAGAAAAAAGACTTGTGGAAATATTTAGACTGTCTTCAAATATATGAAGGGCTATCACAGCAACGAGGGAGGAGACTTGCTCTGTCACCCTGATGGCAGAACCAGAAGTATATGGCAGAAATCGCAGAGAGGAAAATTTAAGATTCATTAAAAAAAAAAAGCCTTAATAATTATTATCCAAAAGGGGACTATACTGAAGGTTACCCATAAAGAGGGTTAGGGTTGCTCTGGGGACCCCAAAATACCAACATGCCGGGTCCTGCTGAAGGAATTCGACTCAAGTCTTCTCAGCCAAAGAAAAGTAAAGTTTATTAAAAGTTCACTTGTACTGGACACAGGGTAAGTCTGTGCTAGGTGCTCTCACATCACATGAAGGGAAGATGGGTTCTAATATACAGAAGGCTGGGTGAGGAATCTAGGTGTGGCCTAGAGGAGGACTTTGGGGAGGGTCTTCAGAAGTCAGAAGAGTTCAATGAATGATTAAGGGTGGGAAGTTGCTGGAGGCTACCTGGAGGCAATGGTGGGCTAGGCCAGTTCAAGGGTGGATTGATATTTTGATAGGCTCAAGGGTGGGAAGTCTAGTAACAGAGGTCTGGGCCCAGTCACAATGTAAGGCTTATGGCCTCATGCAAATGCCTCATCAAATGGGATGATTTAATCAGAGTTCAAGGGGGGGGGGGGGTCGGTTCCCAGAGCCTGTACCTCATCAATAATGCCTCAAGAGGTGGTGGGTACTGGAAGTTTTCAAGGAAGGATTAGATAATGACCTAGAACATAGCATATGGAACAGATTTTTATTCAGTTCAGAAGCTAACCCTAAACGCCCTTCTCAGTTGTATATAAATTTTGATGACTAACTTGGGGTTTACTGGCTAGATTTTTCTCAAAGACCAGACCTTAAACCCAATTCAATCTGGATCTTATTGATTGGACAATGGGTCCCTGCCCTACCTAAGCACCACTTAATGGTTATTTTGGGGGCCTTCCGGGCTCAGAGATAATGTAAATAGTAACTGTTTCTCTTTTGACCAGCAACCCTGAGGGTCTTCCCCTCCGGGTTAGATTTTTTTTTCCCCAAAGGGGCCATCCTTTGACTCCCCTTTTTTTTTTTTATTTCAACCCTTAAGGTTTATTTAATACCATTTCCTTCCATTCTACACAACAAAAATACAAACACAACATTATCTAAAATGCTACAAAGATACAAAACTCAACACAGACATTTTCCAGTATTGACTGTACAATAAAAGCCAAGAATGCAAATTACATTTTGCAAAATTAACCTGCTAGCTTTTCAAGGGGCCACAGCCTCAGAGGGCTGGCTCCTTGAAGAGGCAGCACACAGGGGCTGGCCCACAACTTCCTTACCAATTTCTGAGGTGGGCACTGGTGTGTTTAAAGAACCATTTACAGCAATGAGTAAAGGAGGGGTATGAAAAATCTGTACTCCTTCCCAAGGTCTTTTGGCCCTGAAAATCAGCAGAAAAAAGATTCAAAGCAGCACAATGACTGCTGGCCTAGCTTTAGCAGGAGATAAAGTGGACATGCATAAGCTCATGTCCTAAGAATCAGCCTGGCCAAAAAGCAACCATCAAGCCTTCATACTTATGAAAAATTTATTTAGTAAGAAGGAAAAAAAAAATGCTGCCATTTTGGCATGGGCGGAACTTCAGCAGCTTGATCTCTGTTTTGCTTGGTTTGCCTCTGCTGGTTTCCTGATTTTCTCAGAAGTTGCTAAGAGCTGAGCTTTCTGTTTGGGCCAGAAAAAAAGAGAGCCTTATTTAGGCTGCAGTTCTTGAACCTTAAATATTCCTGTGAGCCAAAAATCAGTCCAGAGAAATGAATCAAATTTGCTGTTTAGAAGCCTTCAAGGGCAAGGAGACATCCAATGCATTAAATAAACCTTTGGCAGCCAAGTGCTTGATTCCCATTTTTCTCTCCCCCACCCTCAGTACGATGCTTTAATATTGTGAGCGATCATATTTATGTTACAAAGTGAGAACAGCTGCCTTGCTTTATTGGGAAGAATTGGAGCGGGATCGTGGGCGGACAGGAGACCCGCACCTAGGGCAGCGGGACCCTCTCACGCATGGGGTGATGTACGCCACATCGAGGGTGGGGGCAACATCCTTCTGGGTAGGGCCTGGGCCAGGGAGCGGCACTGCAGCCACTGTCATCTCCTGACCCTCCATCCAGGCGCTTTGATGTCTCTTCAGCCTCATCTGGATTTTCCAACTGCACATCCCCAGGGCCTTCGGATAGATGTGCCCATTTTTCCACGGGCACAGCGATCACTTTAATTTTCCCGTATTCCCATGATGTGATCGTGTCAGATTCCTAGCAGGCCTTCCAAGATGTACTCCCAGTGGGTTTGGGTGAAGGACTCGGTCTCTTCCTTCCCTTTTCGGTGGCTTCGCTTTGGAGCGGGCGCCTCCTGCTGTCATGCCTTCTCCCAGAGGGGCCAGGAGACCCCGAGGAGCTGCTGCAGCTGGGGCTGGGGGGCGGGGGAGGAGTGCTGCAGAAGGAGGTGCCGGACCCCGTGCCGGACCCCCTGCCGGGGCCGGACCCGCTGCACCCCTTCCCAGATCCGTCTCCACCACGTCCTTGACTCTTTGGTGGCCCCTGTATCCTCACCCTTGGCATCGGCTCCATCTTTGCGTTCGGTGGGGGATGGAGCCCGGCGGCCTTTGCATTATTTTCCTGGGCTCCCAGCACGCCCTGCTTTCCCCTTCCCCCTCCGTCCCTGTTCCCTTTCCTCGGCGGTCCGAGCACCTGGATAAGGGCTCACTCACCCGAGGTCTGCCTTCCAGCTCCCTGACGGGACGGGCTCCACAGAGCGGCCCGTTAACGGGACAAGACGCTCCTCCGCGACGTTCGCCACGCGGGAGCCTGGCCTTACCTTTCCTCCCGTCCGAAACCTGACGAGGAGGCCTCGGCGCCGAAGCCCATCGTGCGGGCCCCCTCCAAGGTCTGCCACGGCTACTACGACCCCGTCCGGGAGGCCAGCCGCGCCTCCCCCAGGGCCGCTCCCAGGCCTTCTCCGGACGCCCACACGGAAGCGTGGAAGAGGAAGAGAAGGTGGGAGAGCTTCCGGTGGAAAGGAGCCTCACGCGCTCCGGCTCCATGGGGGTTCAGGCCGCAACCTTCCCGGCATCCTCTGCGGTCTCGCCAGCACGCGCAAGCAGGGATGGGGTGGGGGGGAGGGGGCGCACCGCCCCCCCCCGGCTCCCCCCCCCCCCCGCCCCTGCGAGAAGCTGCGGGGGTATAGAGGCTGCAGCGGCCCGGACATCAGCAAGGACGAAGAAGACTCGTATAGGCGTAGAGCTAGGAAGAGGGAGTCAATTTCCGCCTCCGCCCGGGACCCCCAGAAGTCCGGGAGTGTCGGAGATCCCCGGCAAGCCGAAGTGGGAGCCCGTGGTTGGGGTCTCGTGGTGTGAAGGCCCCCGAACACTCCTGTGCTTCCCTGCCCCGCCGGCATGGCCAGGACGCAACAGCCGTGAGTGACAGCGGGGTTTGCAGAGCGCCTCTGGGGTGGGGATAGGCTCCGGGAGGGGCTCCCCATCTCCCCCCCCCCCCAGCACCCTGTTTTAACTCTGACTCACTTCTTACAGAGGCCTATTCACACTCAAAGTGAGAACTAAGAGACCTTAGTTAAAGGCCAAGGCCTCCCATTGTGTTCTGGGCCATCTCCAGTCATCCAGATCGATACCTGACCATTGGACGAAGATGACTCTGGAGGAGCAGGTGAGGCTGGGGCCCAGCACAGCCCTGCCTCACTTAAATCCAATTGCAAACCATGTCACCATCTCCCTGATGTCGTGGCCCTCTTCAAGAACCAAGGACGAACCACAGCGATTCTGAAAAGTCTTCAGATGTGTTTTAGAAGAGCCATATTCCTGTAATGTGTCTTCCTCGAAGTTAAGCAATCCCAAATAATTCCCTCCAGCAACATCCTTTCAAAGAAAGGAGATGATAAAGCATTCTGTAATCAGCACAAACTAGAGTATACCTAGACAATAGCAAAAACGGATAAAGAGTTGGGAAAAACAGATTACAAACTTGGCTATATTGAATGAAAGGCAGCTTCAATTATCTAGACTGGTTCTCTCTCTCTGATGTGTGTGTTTGTGTGTGTGCACACACCATCGGTCTGTCTGTCTATCTCCCCCCTCCTCTTCCTCCTCCACATTCCTCTCATCCTCTTTTTTCCCCTTAGGACTTTTGTTGCCCCCTACTTGTTTGCTAGAGTTGTTTCTAAAATAGAAAAAAAAAAGTTCCAAAACTTTAGCCTTTGATTTTCCTCAATCTTGACTGTTCTAGCTTTTCCAAAAAAGAATTTTCACTGTTTTTCAGTTCATTTAAATGTTAGCCAGATTTCTATAGCACAGAAATTGGGCTATCCACTAGACAAAATCAGCATGCCTTCATGCTCTCAGATAGGATCTGACTTTTTGAGGCTGGTTCCTGTTCTTTCCCCTCATTTTTGTCTCTTCCTATTCTTCTCTAAAACTCCCAGAGTGGGATAAAAGGAGAGGGAGGGGAGTTCGAAAACAATAGTTCCCAAATAATCGACTATTTGCAATGGCTCAGATGAGCATCTGGTTTGCTGTCTTTTTTTCCCTAAATTAAAAACAACTTGAGAACAGAGTTCCTATTTGCTTCAACATAACTATATACTACAGCATCATATACACCAAGGACTTGAGGAATTAGGTTCTAATGGGAAACAGAAATGCATTATTCCTATCACAACTACAGTCACCCAGCAACATATGAATATTAAACAGACAACCTGTGCCAGATCTCTTATTGTTAAATGTTTGGTTTTTTAATATACACAGCTAATCTGAAGTCTTGTCATGTCAAGTCAAGTCAACAAATGTTTATCGTGTGCCAGGAACTGTGCTAAGTGCTGGGGAGACAAAAGAAAGGCCAAAATTGGTCATTCCTTGCTCTCAAGGTGCTCACAATCTAATGGGAGAAACAACATGAAAACAATATATGAGGACAAATGGGAGATAATTGACAGAGGGAAGGGGCTAACTTGGGGTGGGGGGACTGAAAGTGTTCACACAGAAGTTAAGATTTTAGCCATAACTTGAAGGAAGCCAGGGAATCCAAGAGACAGAGATAAGAAAGGAGAGAATTCTGGCCATGAGAGACAATCAATGAAAATGCATGGGTCTAGAAGATGAAATGTTTTATTGGAGGTCAGAGTTAGGAGAATGCAGAGTATTGTTTTTGAGTCATGTCTGACTCTTCCTGACCCTATTTGGTGTTTTCTTAGCAAAGGTACTAGAGTGATTTGCCATTTCTTTCTCTAGCTTATTTTACAGAAAAGGAAATTGAGGCAGATGGGGGTAAGCGAGTTGACCAGGGTCACATAGTAAGTGTCTGAGGCTGAAATTGAACTCATGAATATTAGTCTTCCTTTCTCCTGTCCCAGTATTCTATCCACTGCACCACCTAGATGCTAGAATGCAGAGTAAATGGATAAAATAAGTTGTAAGAGAATTGACCAGATAATGGAGGACTTTGAAAGCTAGACTTACTGATAGGTTGATTTAAAGTAGAAACAATATAGTCCAGAGATTTCATTTAGTGGTTTATGCAACTGAGGCTCAGGAAGGTTCAGTTACTTCCCCAAGGTCATAAAATTACTAAATTACTCAAATAAAACTTGAACACTGATCTTTTCACTATGCTTCCTAATACATCAACTTTTCAAAGACTAGGAGAATTCACCAATGGAGATATTCACTCTGGTGATGAAGATTGCAATCCAGCCACTTTCCTATCCTGTGTGACTCTTGTCTATATCTTCACATAATATCATCCCAGGAAGTCTATCCATTATACTGAGGGTATTTCTTAGGTGCCTTCCTTATTTTAAGGATACCAATGGATCCATGATCTTTCCAGAACCTACCCAAGATAGCCAGTTGGGGAGAACAGTCACTCTTCTGATGGTGCCCTCCCCTTTTTGTCCAGGATGATTGAATATTCACATGACTTGAATGAGAAAGGAATTAATAGTTCTATTCTTTCTCTTAATGTGAAAGAACACTAGGTCTTCCTATCTGCCTTGCCACTACACACTCTAGTCTCCCTGTAGTCTCCTTGACTTATACAATCTTTGGACATTCTGTGTCTTGTCAGCTTTTTCACAACTGATTTCATATTCCTTGAATATAACTAAGGAACTTGTCATCTGGTCCACAGTTAGACCCTTAGAACTTGTGGATCTTTCTGTCCACTCTACAGCTGAATTTTCTTTTGTGTGTTCTCCAATTAGAGTAAGAGCTTCTTGAGAGAAAAGACTTTCATTTTTTTCTATCCTTGTCCCCAGCCCTTAGCACAGTAGGTGGCCCATAATTAATATTTAATAAATGTTTTAATTGACTGATTCATCTCTATCCTCTCTGTCCTCCTGGTTACCATATTCCCAGAAATTCCATTTTTCTCACTAATATGCTTTTTGATGGTGCCCTTTAAATCGCTTTCCCTTCTCAAGAATGATTCTTTGTTCCATCAACATCATGCTTTTCATCTCACTGTTAACAATGCTTCAAAACAATATTTCCCATGGAAGAAAAATACTGGTGTTGCATGTTCACACTATGGTATTAGGAGTTGACATGCAGGCCTTTCCTAAAATTAGGTTTCCATAAGAAAGAGGGAGCAAGAACACCAGGCATCCTAAGAAGAAAGAGAAGAAGGACCCTGAGGTTGGAAGCAGGGAGAATACAGAAAAGAAGCCTTGGGGCACTGAAGAGAACCTCAGTTATCATCACGATTTTTCCGAGTTCAGATCTTCTTAACTAAAAGCAGTCCAGTTCACCTCTGTAGTGTTCCCTAGCTGGCCTGCATGACCTAGAGTTATTCCTTTACTCTATTTATAATGAAGGCTAATGAATCACCAGGGCCTACTGTCTACCGACAAAAGCAAAATTGATAAAATTGGGGGGAGGAGGTGGAGCACTTGTTAAGAATATGTAAGGAGCTCATAAATCCCAGTGTCTCCTCAGAAGGGAGACAGGGAGTGGAGTGCACAAGAAAACCCAGTGCCAAGATCGTCTTGCTTCCCAGAACAAAAAAAGAATTTCTCGAATGTCTCTGTTCAGTTTTTTAATTGTATATTTAGGAAATAGCCCTCTCTCTCCACAGAAGCTCAGGGCTGGAAAGCCCCTGAAAGGTCATTGAGCTCAGCCCCTAACTCAACAAGAATCCTTTCAACAACTTACCTGAGTCACTGCATGACAACCATTGCTGGAAGATCTCCAAGGAACAGAAAACCACCACTTTTGTAGGCAGCTCCTACTTTGGACAGCTCCTCTTGTTTGGAAGAGTTTCCTGATATTGATTCAGGATTTTCCTCTCTGAAACTTTCATCCATTTTTCCAGCGCCAAACAGAACAAGTCTAATTCTTCTTCAAAAATATAGTTCTTCATATCCTTGGTTATCATCCCCTCCCCCAAGCCTCTTCTAGTCTATTCTTCCTTTAACTTCTCTTTTCTCCCTTTCCTTCCTCCTACTCTGATTATACACTCATGGTTTACAGATAAGTCTGGTTTTTCCTTGACAGATGAAATAGCATAGTGGATAAAATGTGGGTCTTGGCAATATGGCCCAGTGAAAATGACAAAGGTTATGGAGTCAAAACACCTGGATCCAAATTCCAATCCCTTCCCCTTGCTACCTGTGTTACATTCAGAAAGTCACAACTCTTTTGAATTTCCATTTCCTCATCCACAAAATTGGGAGAAGGGTATTTGATAGAATCTCTGGTCCCTTCCAATTTGGGAGCCATAATCTTATGAACCTCAGGTTAAGTTCAAATCCTGTCTCTGAAACTTTCTGACCTTGTTATCAAGGCAAAATGGCACACCTCTCTGAACCTCAGTTTTGTCATCTGTAAAATGGACACAATGACACCCATTGTATGGAACCCACAGAGTTGGAGTAAAGATCCTTGAGATGAGGAACATAGAGTGTTTTGCAAATTTTAAAGAGTCACATAAATGACCATTTTATCCATAGCCATCTTCCTAAAAGCTATTCTCTGGAACCTTCTACCAAGCTGAAAAGATTTTAAGTGAGGGTCCAAAGATAAGTTATATCTGTTTCCCAAGAGAAGCCTAGGTAAAGATATCTTATCATCCACCAAGATGTAGAGAGAATTCAATCTATGTTGATAGCAAGTCAACACTTGAAGGAAAAAAAATTACATAGCCCTAAAGGAACAGAAACTAAAATTTTTCTGAGTAGGAACTATGCCATATTTCATTTTCTGAATCCCTTTTGTGAGCACAGTATAGTTTACACATTGGAACTATGGATAGGGACAGTGACTGGACCTGTAAATCCTTTGGCATTGGAATCTGCTAGTTGAGGAAAAACCCACTATGGGTGTAAAATGATGCCTTTTCTGCAATTTGTAACTGTTTATAACATGAAAAAGTGAAATGACTTATCTAGGATTATACAGCCAGTATGTGTCTGACTTGGGATTTGAACTCAGGTTATTGTGGCTTTGAGGACAGGTCTTTATCCACTATACCATCCTTGAAATAGCAGGCACTTGCTCTTTTCATTGAATTGATTTATATTTTTTCCTCAAACTCCTTCAGTACCACCACCACTCCAGCTAAGGACTTCGCCTCTTACTTAAGTGAGAAAATTGAGAACATGTGTAATAAGATCATTTTTCTCCTGTATGTCTCAAAATCTCATGACATCAGCCTCAATTCTCTCTTCTTTTTAACCACCCCCTGACAAGGAGATGACCTTCTCCTTGCCAAGACCAGCCCCTCTACATGAATCTCTGATTTAATCCTCTCCTGTCTTCTCCAGTAGATTATCCCTTAAATATCTCCCTCTCACTCTCTCTGTCTCTGACTCTCTCTCTTTCTCTTTTTCTCCTTGTCTTTCTCTGTCTCTGTGTATCTCTCTGCCTCTTTGTCTGTCTGTCTTTCTGTGTCTCTGTCTCTCTCTGTCTCTGTGTGTGTGTCTTTCTGTCTCTGTCTTTCTCTGTCTCTGTCTCTGTCTATCTCTGTCAGTCTCTTTCTCTATCTCTCTCTCTGTCTCTCTCTCTCTCTCTGTCTCTCAAAGCTAAATGCAGAAGAGTTTGAAAGGGAGGGTACTTATAATTGGTGGAATCAGGAAAGATGTAATACAGAGGATGGTGCTCATGCCCTGTCTTGACAGAAGTGAGGGATTCTAATTAAACAAATGACAACAAGTTCAAAGATGGGAGATGAAGTGTGTGTGAGTGAGAGAGGAATAGAGAGGTCAGTTTTGCTGGATCACAGAGTGTGGGAGGAGGAGTAATGTCCAATGACACCAGGAAGATTAGGATGGAGATAGATATATGGTGAATGACTTTAGGAACTAAACAGCAGAGTATATATTTGATTGCAGAGGCAATAGAAAGTCTTAAAGTTGATTTAGTAAAGAAATGATGAGGTCAAACCTACACTTAAAGCAAATCACTTTTGTAGCAACGTGCATGATAAAATGGAATAGAGAAAGACTTGAGGCAGGAAGACCAATGAGGAAGGCGTTTCAATAATCTAGCTGAGAGGGATGAAAGTTTGAACTAAGGTGGTAGCTATGTAAGTAGAAGGAGGGGTCAGATATGAGAGATGTGAAGGTAGAAATGGCATGATTTCGCAACTTGGTGGATATGTGGAATAAGAGGATGTGAGGGGTTGATGTTAAGACTCAGATGACAAATCCACGAGCCGGGAAACCTGGTGATGCTTCCAGCAGAAGGAGAAAATTTTGGAAGAGGAGGCAGCTAGGTGGCAATGGTTGAAGGCTGCTGATGATGATGATGGTGGCCACGGTGGTGGCGGTAGTGGTGATGATGGTGATCATGGTCGTGGTGGAGGTGATTGGGGAAAGTATGGCATGAAGGGTTCAGACATTTATTCATTCTGTTGAAATGTTGGACTAGGGCTCCCCTGTCCATGCCGATAGGCAACTTATCTACACCCCTATACTTAACAGAGAATTGGCCTGAGGCACAGAGATGTCAAACAGCTTGTTCATCATGCATAGCTAATCTATTTCTGAGGCAGAACTTGAATCTATATCTTTATGACTCCAAGGCCAATAGTCTATCCACTACACACACACACACACACACACACTGCCTCTGCTTTGCACATAGTAGGTATGCAATATATTTTTTTCTGGAAATGAATCATTTCAATTACTGTTTGGAGATCTCAATGCACAGGAAGAAAAGCCAGTGGAAATTAGTTATTCATGGCTCCAGGCAAGAAGAAAAAAGAAAGGCAAGGTAGTTTAGCTATTTTCTGAAACCTGTAATCCAAATGACCCTCCCATGTGACAGATAATCATACTTCTTTCTATTTTTGTGTGTACAAATTTATGAAATTGACATCCCTAGAGCTATAGAGAAAGGGGCACCAGAATGTGAGGAGATCAGCAGGCAGAGGGGCCTTCATAAAGCAGCATCATGGAATCAAACCTGAGGGTCACTAACATAATACTGTATCTCCTTGTTTGATCACTGTAATTAAGGAAAGGACAAAATTAACCTACACACCTCACATTCTGCTCCTGGCTATAATAGGAAGGCTTAGCTGAGTTAATTAAAATGCTATCAGACAGCTTAGCTGTTTAATTAGAGGGAAAGTGCCAGGTGTAAAGGGAAAGCATCTTCTTGCTTCAAGGTGCTCACTGTCTCAATGCAAGTTTGGCAATGATCTGGTTTTTCTGAGCCACAACAGGAAGTAAAAATAACTGCCTAATACAGAAGCTAATGACATCAATGAGCCTTTGCAAAGAGATTCAGAAAATCTTCAATCCTAAATGATTCCCATTGAGTGAAATGCATATATCTCTTTACCAGAAGCCCTTACAGTCCAAGGAATTAGTTAGTGAACATAGCAGAGCACTAAAGAACACTGGAGAAGAGTGACTTCTTTAGGTCAGAACAAGTAGATGGTTCTTAACTTCACCTATGTATAAGACCACAGCTCTTGACAAATATCCATGAGATGAGGGAACAAGACTAAGTTGTTCTAAATTCTAATAAGTTCTAAGATATATTCCATCTCTATTGAGTTTACCCCACCCCCACCAAACAAACAAACAAAAGTAGGAAAATGTTGGATAATCCAAGGAGATCTAGGCACTGGGATTTGGATTCTAGCCTCTGCAATGCCTTTTTTTCCAGGTCTCATGCTCCATGGCTCAACATTTACCTCTGGGAAAGAGATCATCCGTCATTATTCAGGGAGGTCACTTATATTTTCAGCCTCCTTTTTAAAGATTGTCTACAACTTTCAGTGGCTCCCTATTACCCCTAGGATAAAATGTCTCTGGCAAACCTTTTACAATCTGACTCCAGCCTAACTTGCTGGACAAATGTTTCATGATTCTTCCTCACCTACCCTTCTTACCAAAATGGCCTATTGTCATCTATAAAGACCATCCCCTCTCCTACCTTTTGCATAAGCCAGCCACCATGCCTTTTCCCCCTTTTTTTCTGTATCTTGGAGCTTCTAGATCCCTTCAAGGCTCAGTCCTAGTACCGCTTCCTACAGGAAGGAATGAGTGTTGTGCCTTCTCCCGTTAAAAAAACTTTGTATTTATTTTATATTTATATATCTGTGAACATATTAAGCATTCTCCCCACTTCTGTTCACCCATCTGAAACTCCTAAAAAGAAGCATTTATTTATCTCTTTCTCTGTATCCCCAGTGTCTGGCACTTAGTAGGCACTTAATAAATGTTTGTTGGATTGAATTAAGTATTCTGCTCTGTAGACTCAGGCCCTGACTGCCTTTGCTTCCAGTTCCTGTGGGTACATTCTAATTGTCACAAGTATAACAGTCATCTTTGGGAGCCCACTCCAATCAAATCCAGGAAGAAAACAATTTTGAAGCCCAGGTAAGTATACCTTAATGCTCCAGGCCTAACCCTGGTCCTGCAGATTGCAGCTCAGAAATACTAGCATCATCCTCCACCCCACAAAAGCAGTCTGCCTGCTAACAGCAGCAGCTTTCAGGGACAGCTAGTCCACAGGTTTTGTCTAAGTGTTTTTTTCTTTAATGAAACCAGCTTGGTGCCAATGGTATTTGTGATATGACAAAATAATGACTGGCTGCACTAAACTAGAATGTCCCCGTTTCCAACTTTCAGGAAAAATAAATACAGCCGCAAAGCCAAGTATTATATTTCCAACCAGCAGGATATTTGACATAAAGCAGAGAACTTCTCAGCAGGGGAGGAAGATTTTCCATGCAACATGAGAAGTGTTATTATCATCATTGTTACCCAGAAAGAAACTCTTACTAGACACACTTCAAAAGTTTGGTCCCACCTTCCTCAGTCAGAAAAGACAGGCTGTGTCTCTCACCAGGCGAGCTTTGAGATCAGGTAGAAGGGTGGCTGCTTGCTCTGGTCTCATAGGATCTTATAGTTCTTTGCTTCCAAATAACTCTCCCATGCACTCTCTGATGTTCGAATTTCTCTTGGGAAGCCTTCCATTCATTAGGTAGAGATTAGGCAAATATATCTGGAAAGCAGAGACCCTAGAGACCATCACGTCCAATGCTTTCATTTTATAGTTGATAAAACTGAGGTCTAGAGAATCTAAATGTCATGTCAAAGGTCACACAGGAAATAAGAAGGGACCTGAGAGGTCATAAAGTCCAAGTGCTTTATTTTACAGATTTGGAAGCAGAGGCTAAGTATCATACAAGGAGGAAGGGAAAGAACTGAGATCATAAATTTAAAACTTAAAGATAGGTCATCTCATCCAGCTCCCTCCTTGTACAGATAAGGAAACTGAGGCCAAGAAGTTAATTATCTTTCCCAAGGTCCATTTAACATTCCAGAGGCATTCTTCATTTTCTTGTCACATAGATACTATTGGAACACCTAGGCTATTGTCCAGTTCATATTTCACTTTTATCATGTGATGAGGAAGTTAGATAGAGCAGTGAGTGAAGCACTGGACCCCAAATCAAAGAACCCTGAGTTCACATCCTGCCTCAGATATTTACTAGCTGCGTAATATTGTCCCAAATTTTCTACCTGTCTCAGTTTCTTTATTTGTAAAATGGGGTTAATAATAAAACCTACCTGCCAGGGTTATGAAGAGAAAATAAGACTATTAATAAAATGTGCTGCAGATCTTGAAGAGCTACATAAAGCAGGAGCTATTATTATCAATCCATTTCATTTTTTTAGTTTTACTTGGCTCTGATGATAACCTTTACTCTCTTCCTTTTTTAGAGTTCCCAATTTGTAATAAATTACACCCTGCTCACACCCACCATTTGCCTCTACATTGCTCTCTGAATGATGCTTCCTTTTAATTATTTAGGGACTGTGGTCCTGCCTGACACACAGCCATACAACTCAGAATATCACCATTAAAGAAAATGATTCTGTTTCAGGGAAAAGTCAAGAGACATTAAAGAAGTTTTATAATTTCCCAAATAAAATCCAACTCTCTCTCCCTATTTAATATTAGGCACAAATGTGTATTTGTTTGTACTGTCCATCTGAGATATAGATACCAGTGGATGAGCTGTCTAATCCTGTCCAGCTAAGCATATCTGGTAATCTAGAGACAATAGGCACTTGTCATCCACTTGGCCACTTTGGATCATGCCCTCATGTTATAACCAGCTCACACAAGTTTAGGTCAGATCTTTTTTGAGTGGTTGTAGATCTTTTTCAAGAGACTCATCAGTATGCTAGTATTTGATGCCCATACTTCCAAGTCAATAGCATCCACAATGAAGAACACATGTCACATATAAAAAGTTCAAGAGACATAATTTCTGGGTAATTAATCTTTTTATTAATCATTCTAGCAATAATTAATAAAAGGAGTCAGTGGCATTCTCAACTGCCAAAGTTCCTCAATGGAACCCACTCAATATTTGTATGCCCTTGGAAGAGCAGGTGTTCCTGAGGGTGGTAATCAACTCCGCTTGGTTAATAAATAATGAGAATGAACATTATAATGAGAAGTGGCTTATTCTGAGGGTCTGGGGGACATGAGTCCAATCATTGAGTTTTGGACAAGAGACTTATCTTCTATCCAGACTATTCTACTTACAGTAGCTCAGAACCTGGCTGAGTGAAATACATTGGAGCAGAATTCACCTTAGATTAAATTTTTGTAAGGTTCTCTAGTTGGGTGTACAACTCCAAGATTTCATTTCATCATCTACCTTGCCCTTCAGAGAACTAATCTTTGACCTACTCTCCAAAGAGGAAAGGGAAAAATCCTGAATCTCCCCAATATTTGGTTATTTAATAATCATTTTTCTCACACATGAAGGAATTTGCCTTCCACATGAAATCTCTCCCATTGGGACTCTGCTTTGGGCCTGCTATATCACTATGGCAGATATCTTTGGCCAACACACCTTTCTTTGTATTATACCTCACTTGAGATCCAATCAGAGGGGCACTTGACAAGGTTCTTTTTTTTTTTAACGAAGCTGAAATTATTTTGAGGCAGGTTGAAAGAATATGTTCATGGCAGATTTTTGCTTTGTTCAATCACATGCTTTCTAATAATCAAAAAACAATGAGCACAATATGACCTTCTGTTCTCTGTATGTTTTAGTCAATTGTGTGATGGGAAAGATGACCTTTACACATCTTTCTCTTTGAGAGAGGTTTATTCCTTGAGGGCCTATTGTGGAATATCACCGTTTAATATTAACACCATCATCAAGAATGCCCTCAATATAAATTTAGGGGGAGCTAGAGAGACAGACAGACAGAGACAGAGATGGAGACAGAGATATCAGTTAGAGAGAGTAGATAATAAATGTATAGATATTGATGAGAAAGTCATACAGATGAGCTGTTGGTGGTATCCTCTGAATTGCCTTTTTTTCCCCACAGTAATAAGGTACAATTAAGATCACAGATTTAGAGCAGGAAGAGTCCCAAAAAACATCTAGTCTAACCTCCATTTCATTTTATTTCTATTATGATGCTTGGCATATAATAGGTGCTTAATAAATGCTTGGCATCTTGACTTGCAGACTTAATATTTTTTTTTCAGTTAACAAGCATTTATTTTCTCCCTTACCTATGCCCAACTGAAAAAAAAAAGTCAAAAAATAAAACCCTTGTAACATATGTGCAAAAGCAAATTAGATGAGGAAACAGTTCCAGGAGGTAACATGACTTGTGACCCAGATCACAGAAGTAGCAAGTAGAAGAGTCAGGATTATAAGCCCAGGTCCTCTGCTTCTGAATGGAGAATTCTTCCCATTGAACCATCACATTCATCATCTTCACTTATATCGAACACATTGTGAAGTTAGCCCTCAAAGTTTTCTTGTGCCTGGCTGAATCCCTTCTGGAATGAGTCTATCCTATATGTTCTTTTTACCTAATCAAGTTTTTTTTTTTCTCCTCATGTTTATTCTCCTGGATTCCATTTCTAACTTTCTTTATAAGCACATCTGGGACTGGTGATTAGAATCCAAATGTGGTGGCTCTTCAAGTCACTCTCCATAAATATTGACTTACCTAGAACACATTTTGTTTTAATTCCCACTAAAAATTCCCACTAAAAGGCAACTTGACATGGCAGAGCCATAGGAAAGTTCAGAAACATGGGTTTTAGTCCTTTGTCTACTAAAAACAAGCTGTGTGACCTTAGGCAAGTCATTTGACTTCTTTAAGGCTCAGTTTCCACATATGTAAAATGAGAAGATTGGCTCAAATAATCTCTAAGGTCTCTTCCAGATCAAAGATTCTAGAAGTCTATAGATAACTGATATCAGGTCTTTCCTTAAGTAGATTTTAATGGAAACAAAGGCTTTGAACATCTGAATAAAGACTAGAAAGATGTGCTATGGGGTAGGAGAAGAGACAAAAGGTAGGAAGAAAATTAGGATGGTTTAAAACAAACTTTTTCACCTATGACTTCCCTTTCACATCCATCAGAGCTACTAACTCTAGAAATTTGGATTCTCTTCCTATGTGTCCATCCAGTCCTTCTCAACCTGTGCATCCCCCAACGCTACATCCTAATCCCTTTACTTGCTCTCTATTTCTGCCTCTCTGTTTCTCTCAATCTCTGTCTAGATTAGAAAGTCCTTCAGGGCAGAGACTATCACTTGCCTCTTTTTCTCCAGTTGTCCTGATTTAAATCTGGCCACTGGACCCAGATGGCTCTGGAGGTGAAATGCTGATGATTTTGCACAACCCTCCCTCATTTAAATCCAATTTACTTGCATGTCTTGGTATCACCTCCCTGATGTCATGGTCCTCTTCAAGAATGAAGGACAAACATTAGCAGTCCACAGTGCCTGGCACATAGTAGAAAATAAGTATTTATTGATAAGTTGACACTCTCTCTCTCTTTCTCTCTCTCTCTCTCTCTCTCTCTCTCTCTCTCTCTCTCTCTCTCTTTCTCTCTCTCACTCCCCCTTTCTCTCCTTCCTTCCCTTCCTCCTTCTATCCCTTCCCTCCCACCCTCCCTTTAGTGATCTCATCAACTTTCTTGGGTTCCTTTAGCATTTCTTAATTTATGATTCTCAAGTACATAGAGTCCATCTCCTATAAAGACAAGCTAAAGCAATTTAGTATGTTGAGCCTACAGCTGAAAAGATGTAAAGAAATCATGACAACTGTCTTCACATATTTGAAGAATTGTCACATGATAGACATATTAGATTTGTACTGTTTGCCTTCAATGGGCAGAATTCAAAGTAATGAGTGGAAGATGCAAAGAGTTAGCCTAGGCTTGATGTCAGGAAAAATCTGCTAACAATGAGAGCTGTCCAACAACAGAATAGATTGAGAAGGCAGTAGATTTCTCCATCCCTGAAGGCTATCGGGCAAAGACTAGCTGACCTCTTGGCAGATTTGTAATAGGAATATGACTTGAAATAAATGCCATCTGAGGTTACTTCTAACTTTGAGGTTCTGGAATGCTGCAAATTCAGAAACAAGCCCTGCATTGATACAAGAGTAGACTAGTTAACCTCTGAAATTTCTTCTTTTAGTTTCTTCACAGGGTGTTGAGAGGATCAAATGAGATGATATTTATAAAAGCACTCAGCACAGTGCCTGGAACATAGTAGGCATTATATAAATGCTTATTTCCTCTCTCTCCCCTTTGCTAAGGTTGTGCAAATCTGATGATAGCACATTATAAAGTTCTTTTGCACATTGAAAGATCATGTTTAAATTCTCCAAGTAAAAATAGGGAAAAAAATGTGCAATTTAACATCAAAGCAGAAATCTGGGTTAATGTGCTGAGGATAGAGCCAGCAATATTTTCAGCAGTCAAATATTTGTTTATGGCATGAAATTTTTGGTGAGTCATATTGCTCTGTGGGTATTTTTTTTAATTACAGGCATTTTAATATATGAGGTTAATTTTCTATACCTTTTGTGATTACTGCTGATTTTGTTTCCCTCTTTAATTATGTGATCTCATTTGTACTTTCCATAATTACAGTATCTCTCTCCTCCATTGTTTGGGGTAAAATTGGAATGATTAGTCCTACAACTTGAAGCTGAAGAGTGAGCATTTATTAATTTTTAAAAATAATAATAAAATAAGCCTCCCAACTGATATGATTGTGTGTGACACAGAATGCCCCATTTCCTTTGCTTGCTAATGCCAGTGGCCTTGGCTACTCAAGCCACAATAGCAGGACAAATACGGTGCTGAATTAAGAATGATTAATTACATGAATTACATTTCTAATACAAAACTGTTAGCAAATTTTCCTATGGATTAAAACTTCCCTCTGAGTTTTCAGAGTCCTCTGAGTCATATGCCCAGGCTGGTCATCATAAGTTCCTTACCCACTCTGTTCACACCTCTAACAGATATTTGACATATACCCAAATGTAAAGCAAAGCATAAGCAGCTTTCTAGAGAGAGGATTGCTGCTGTGAACAGTTTTAAGGTTCTGATCACATAGTATAGTGAACTCTCTATTTATTCAGCAGAACATTCACAGAAACCAAAGTACAGCATTCACAATAACTAACAACTTATCACTAAAGTGGCCACATAGTTTTAAGCAAAAGATATCATTCAGTAAATCCTTGACTCAAATCATCCTTAAGGAGAAAGCCTCCTTAAGGGACACAAAGTTCAAAGGTCAAAGTTCTCTACCCCTAGGTCACATTGTCTTAATCTCTCAATCAAAAAGCCTTCTTTCTTCTTGATTGGAGACTAGTTTCCAATCATCTTTAACTCAATCATCTTAAGAGGTACAAGGTACAAGAGTACAAAGTTCTCCCACCCCTAGGCCACAGTAAATCATGATCTCAGTCAGCATTAAGTACCCAAGAAGAGGTCTCTTCATCTTGACTTGAAGCTGGCTACCAAATTCCATGGTTCCTCTTCCATGGGTCCAACTCCTGTCTGAATCTACCCTATCATCACCTGGATTCACAGGTAGCAGCTCTTAGTTCCTAGTCCAGTTCCTTGTCCAGTTCCTCATCCAGTTTCATATTGAATTTCATGGTGTCCAATCTACCTCAAGTCCTTCACAGTTTCTGTTTCTGGGAAGACAGAGCTTAACAGAGCCACAATAACATTCATACACCTTGCTGGCACCATCATCAATTCACTATCTGCCTGTGAAATCAACACAGACCCACCAACAAGGTCTGAGAACTCAACACACATCACCAGTACAGTCCCAGGACCTCCAAAACCCTTCTCTAGGACTTCTATAAACAGACAACAAGAAAATCCTCCTTCAGGGCTCCCAGTAAAATCCCAAGACTTCTGTACAAAGTATCACAAACAAAAATCAACACAGAGAGAACAAACAGACTGCTGGCCTCCACAATCTTTCCCCTTCTTGGTTCTGCTCTCTCCCAGCTTGGGTTTCTCCTTATATATGTTCATTAGCTCCTCCCTGTTCTATCCCTTCCTGTTGCATCAGCAAGTTCCTACCACTGTGGGTTTCACAAGTTCTGTTTCTTAACAAAGACTTGATATAATCAAGGGCAAGGCTCAACTGAAACAAGGTACTAAGTACTTCTTTGCTTGCCATTACAACAAATCCCCTAATATGGAAGCACCAAGGTGGGAGATGCCAGAGACTTCTTTCTGGGAGAAGACATTCTGCATTGGCCCACCACATTATTGGGATTAGCCTCTTTCCTTTGGCTGCCTCTGTCTTTAAATCTACCTAAGGCTCAGTTGCTCTCTTTCCAGTAATGTCCAGAGATGAAGGACTCATTTACTCACACAAGAGGCACCATGAAGTAAGCTGAGAAAGGAAGGGTCACTTTCCCTATTCCCTGTTGTCCTGTGGCCTCAAGACATGGGCTTTGAGTATTGCTCCTTTTTATTACCTCTTTTTACTTCTAGCTTCAGAGAGTAGAGTCTCATCTCAAATTAAAGAGACCCAAGGGCATGGATTCTAAACCAGATATTGCAGTTAAATGGGAGGAACATTTTTATGTTGGAACTTGATGGAACTGATGCCATGTAGGAACTGAGTTAAGCTGTGAATCTAATCCCCTTCACCTCTCCAGATACTGAGGTAGTGTAAGAGGAATTATTTCCCCAAGATATAGGGAAGAAATTATGTATGTTTGTTTTTGTTATAGCTTTGAAGTAAATGTTTCATTATAGAAATTAATCTAATGTAAGTGGTTAAATGGAACTGGGAGTTTAGACCCTAAAATCGAGGGAAACACAATCAATGGGGTATTAAGCCAATGGCAGAGACAAGGAACCCCACAACACCCTAAGAATACCAAATAACTCTGGGGAGAGACTAAATGTAACAGACCCAGCTTTAAGGGAGTGGAAACCAGAGAAGCACTGTTACATAGCTAATCATTGAAAAGAGAGAGGGGAAGATTTGAAGTAGGGAAGAAGATGAATGAAGATAGGTCGAGTGAATTCAGGGAAATAATAGATCATCAGACTATCTGTCAAATTTAATTCATGAAGAAATGTAAGCTCCTTAAGGATGGGAACTGATTAATCTGTAGTCCTGATTACCCAGATCCTAGTAGGGTACCTAGCATAGATGGAGTTTAAATGTTTATTGATTTGTTGACTGATAAAGTTGCTTGTAGCTAGAATAACTGAAACAAAAGAGTGTCTAATGAATTTTTCTGTTTAATGTAGTCATTTAAAATGAAAATCCTTTCTCTTTGAAGCCTTGATAGAAAGGGAGTCAACATAGCTTTCATGAGTGTAACACTGGCCTGGGGAGTTGGGTTCTAATCTTATCTCTGTCACTACCTAATGGTGTGACTTGAGGCAAGTGACACACAACATATTTTTTTTCCAGTTTCCTCATCTATAAAATAATCTACTGGCTTCTGTTGTTGAGGTCAGAGTTATGAGAGTTGGTTCAGATTTTTGAAAGAATTCAATCAGACCTTCTCTTTAGCCAAAGGGAGCTTTATTAACACAAAAGCATGTGGGCCTGATATTCAGCAAGGAGCTAAACAAAAGGCCATCGTATTGGAAAAGGACCAGACTTATATACCCAGAAAGTTACACACCCTGTAAGACAATGACATAATTTTAGGGCTCCTCAGGGGGTTGGAGATTTTAGGGACTGGATGAGGAAGGGGAATAACACAAGATAAGGCTGCTGGTATCTTTGAAGACCCAGCATGGGGGGGGGGGGGTGACAAGGGATTCCATAGTCTCGAACAAGGGGGAAGTTTTATGGCATTTCAAGATAAGAGACTTTAGGATGCTCTCAGGCTCAGGAGGGCCTCCCAAGGGACTGAGACATCAACTTTTAATATTATATTTAACCCTTAGGGCACCTCTGTATTCACATCATTTCTACTAGAAAAGCAGCCCTTAATATTATACTTAGGGCACCTTTGCCCAACATCTTAGAGAAACTGTCAGACACACTCACTGAATCCAGGTCTTGATGACTCCGATCTCAGGAATTATACCACACTGCCACTGAATGGCCTTCCATGAACCAAACATATCTTACAATTATTGTCCTCTATAACAATTAAAAATTATAACGTTCTTCTCCAAGCTCCCCAAAATGGGTGTAAATGGGTTATCTGCATTCACCATGTAAGAATCACCTAAACAACTGTTCTTGCTACCTAATCCCAGCCCTGCCAGTCCCCAACTCTATTAAGAGCCAGAATTCTCAGGATCTTCTAGACAAAGTGCCTGGAAACTACATCCACTAATTACAGATCCAATTGTACTTTGGGAGTCATGCAAGCCATTTTTTATCTTGATTCTTCACTCAATGGTGCTGGACTATTCAGGTCACATTCTCCTAACCAAATTTCTTCTTGTAGGAGCCAAATCTAAAAGTTAACAGAAGTATGGAAGTTGGACCCCTTTTTCAGGGAAGGAACTGACTTTGAATTAGGGAGTTACTGTCCCAGTAATAAAAAGAACTCTGTCTCCTCAAGATATTTCACTTGACTTTGGGGAGCTATAGTTGTGGGACAAATGGTGACAGTACTATTCATAAAAAAATAAAACCTACCTCCTCAAATGAGTTTAATTTGTGAAGTAGCTAGGTGACATTGGTGGATAAGGAGCTGAACTTGAAGTTAGGAAGGTCTGACATCACAGCCTGTCTCAGATCCTTAGTCGTCATGTGTAAGCCTCAAGAAATCATTGAAATGTGAATCAGCCTGTTTGCTGATCTTGCTGGAGAGGCCATGCATGGTATTGAGAAAAGAATACATTGCAGGCATGAAGAAGTATTTGTTTAAATGCTCGTTGTTGACAGGGGGAGGCTATGGAAAACTATATAGAGGAACAGCTAACAGACCAGAAATGAGAGCAGAGAGGGCACAAGGGATCATCTTATCTACCTCTGATCGAATTGGGGCAGCCTATTCTCCCTACTCCAACCATTCATTCCAAAAAAACTAAAATGTGACTTGAAAGCAGGTGTTAACTTACAAGATTGCCAAGGATGGGAGAGCTGAGCAGGCAGATTTCCCACACACACACCATTAATTTCCCCATAGCAAGCAGAGGTTTTCAAAAACCATTCTATTCACATTAAAGCTGAGCTCACCATACCTGGTTCAATTCAATTCATCTCAACAAACAAGTATTAAGAATCCACTAAATGTTTCACATACTGTGTTAGGTAGACCCTGAAGAAACCAGGGTGAAAGGGGGTGGGGGAGGGACAAGGAATGGCTGTGTGTTTTATAAGCCTTCAAAAGTCTTTCCTTTAAGGATTTGGTTGGTCTTGACACAGATGAGGGATGATTGTTAAGGACCATGGGGTTTCTAGTACCAAGAGCCTTTTTACAATGCTGTTCAAACTTTTCCACTGTGTTTTCTTCAAATCCTTTAGTTTATCCAAAACTAGAGAATTGTAAGACTACAACTGCTTAGAGTACCACCACTGCTTCACCAAAAACACAAAACAAATGCTTTTAAAGTCAATATGGTGGATTTTTAGACTCACACCCACCTTTTTATTGGTATTCTAACAAACCATGCTTTTCTTTGGTTGAAAGAAGGCTTGGGTGAAATTCATTAAGGCAGGACCTGCATGTCACTATTTTGGGGTCCCAGCACCCCTACACCTCAACAGAAGGAGAGAGCTTCCTGTGTGGAGATGAACAACTCAAAAAAGGGGCAGGTAATTTTCCAGGGATTATTTACAAATCAGTCACTACATACTACAGAGGCATTGCTTGCAATCCTTCTAACCTCTTAGCAAACATTTCTGGATAGGTTAGCAGCTCTGAACATGGAAAAAAAAAAAGACCATCCTCCCCTCCTTTCTCACCTTCTGTGAAGGCAACAAAGATGGTTCCACACCTGCTCATTGACCTACCCCTAGATTAGCACATACACAACCCATTTTTTTTCTGGGAAAGCTTAATTGAATCCCTTCTGTCTCAAATTTATTTCCTGTCATTAAAGTTGTAGTTCAAATTTGCTGGAATTAAGGGCCTTTGGAATTTAAATTCCATTTGTTGATAGCAAGGTTGCTATGACAACTGCATTAATCTAAATCTCTTTAGAGGCTGGCTGTATCTTCTTGCATATTCATTTCCAGTGGAGGCACTCACACAAATACTTTAACTTGAATATTGTCTCTTGTCTCCAAACACCCACCTACTGAGAATAGGAAAATTTTCAGTCCCTCCTCCAGATTGGGGAATGTTGGTAGTGGGTCCATTGATCCCATTGGCCAATGATGATAGAAACAGAATCATCCAGTTGGCAAGTAAGTGTCTTTCAAAAGATCTTCCTAGGCCAAGGTTTCTTAACATATTTTTTTTCTATGTCTTCAAAGGCAATTTGGTGAAGCCTACAGACCCTTTTTCAAAGTAATGTTTTTAAAAGCACAAAATACATAGCATTAAAAAGAAAACGAATTATATTGAAATACAATTATCAAAGTAAAAAAAATTCACAGATCCCAGGTTAAGAGTAAAGGAAATATACATTTATTAGTTGCCTACTAAGTAGTATGCTAAGTGTTTTACAAATATTGTCTTATATGATCCTCACAACAACATCAGAATTTACGTGTTATAATTATCCTGATTTTACAATAGAGGAAACTGAGGCAGACAGAAATTAAGTGACTTGGCCAAGGTCATATAGAGAGTAAGTGTTGGAGGCAAGATTTGAACTCAGGATTCTCTTGACGTCAGGCCCAGTACTCTATCCACTATACCACGTAGTTACCTCTAAGACCCCTTGCTCTTAGAGGAGTTAGATTTGAATCCCAGCTTTGTTCCTTACTATCAGTGAGACCTTGAGCATGACATCTGCTTGGCCATATTTGTTTGGCCATGCTTCTTTGGGGGAGGGGAGGAAGAAAAGGAGGACTAGGTGGAGAAATCTATAAAGTAAGAGGCTAGCTGACAATTGGGGAGACTTTCACCCTAAATCTATGATCTTATTACTACTAGATAGGGGGTTAGAATTCTAGTTTATTACCTAAGGTTTTTCTTGGTCATCCTAGCACTTCCCTTCTGACATCACCTTCAAATGGACTGAATGGGTCTTCACTCAAAGTGAGTACCTGAAAATACCTTAGCTTATAAGGTCCAGGGTCCCCCAGTGCATCCAGGAACAGCTCCAGTCATTCTGATGAATATCTGGCCACTGGACCTAGATGGCTCCAGAGGAGAAAGTGAGGCCGGTCACCTTACACAGCCCTCACTCAAATCCAAGTCCACTGCAAGTCATGTCATCATTCCCCTGATGTCATGGTCCTATTCAAGAATGAAGGACAGACACAGCATCAAATGGATCTAGTTAGTTACATGTTATCTTCCCCACTGGAACATGAACACATCAAGGGCAGGGGATATTTTTGCTTTTTGCTGTAGCCCCCGTATTTTAGTGGAGTATTTGAAACATCATAAGCTCTTAGTAAATGTTTATTTCCCCATCTTGCTCCTTTATTCCCTGCATCTTCCCAAAACACGAGATCTGACTATATCAGCCCCTCGTTCCATCAATTCTGGTGACTCAATATGACATCCCAAATCAAATAGAAAACCTTCTGTTTAGCTTTCAAACCTCTCTGTGACCTAGAACCTTCCTAGGTCTCCAGTCTGCTTATCCATCTCTCTCCTCCCCACAGTTGGTGATACAGAGACACTGACCTGTTGACAGTTCCTCAAACACCACACCTCATGTCCAGACTCTGGTCATTTTCACTGGTTGGCTTCCATGCCTGAAACTGTCTCTGTTCTCATCTCTGCCTGGGAGCTTCCCTGGCTTCCTTTAAGTCTCACCTTCTGTGAGAAGCCTTTCCCAGTCCTTAATCTTAGCATCTTCCATCTAGTGGGAGGGAAATCCCTCTACTCCCTCTATCTCTAATTTGTCTTGTCTATATCTTATTTGTTCAGTTATTTCTTCCACAATTAGGTTAGGGAAGTGGTTAGGGATGTGGAGCCTCTGTGATCTGGAAAATCCATGTAAAAGTAGGTCTCAGCTTCCTCATCTGAAAAACAAGAGAATTTGACTAGATGATCTGAAGGTTTCTTTCTTTTTTAAACCTATAACTCTGTGACCTCTAAACCTGTGATGCTATGAATCTATGACATCTAAAGTCCCTCTAAGATCTAAATCTGTGACCTTATGAGGTGAATGTTGAAGCAGAGTTTGGAGTTCCTGAAAATATTGGGCCTTTAACCCACCTCTTGAACAAAGTGATAATCTGTGTGTTGCATGTCTCAGGAAGAGGATCATGGGTTCTTAGAGCTAGGAGGATTCTTAGCACTAAAAAATGGTCCAACCCTTCCTCACTGTACACACAAGGAAACTGAGTCACAGAGAAGGGAAGCAATCTGCCCTGCTTTCAACTGACTAATTAATGACATGGCCAAGATTGGAAGTCAGGTCTACTGCCTGATAGCCACTAAGAGTATGTATGTACTGATGCTCTTCCTGTGTGCCATGGGACGACGCCCAAGTTTCAGACAGATTTAAAAGTGCAATTTGTATCAAAGACTTTGGAGGACTTGTGATCTAGGACTGGGGTGGGGTGGTCATGACAGCACTAGGAGTGTTACACCCTATTAAATGTAGTCACCAAGTCAAATCAGTGCTCAGACACATTCTAGTTAAGCCACATGCAAAGTGAATTTATGCACATGCATGATCCTATCAGAATTTGACTCAACCAGTATAGCTGAGATTACTGTAATTACTTGACTCTATCACATTTGCAATTACATAAATGTTTATCTTGGGGTCCTGAGAACAGGAAACAAAGGACATGCTCTGAGTGATACTATCTCACAGCTAGAGATAAGCAGAGACAGCAATGGGCTGGTTGGCTACCTGATAAGTACCTTGTCTGAGGTTCAGATCAAGAATCAGGGGCAGCTAGGGGACACAGTAAATAGAGTCAGTAAATGGAGTCAGGAGGAGCTGAATTCAAATTTGACCTCAAACATTTAACACTTACTAGCTGTGTGAACTTTGGCAAGTTGCTTAACCTCAATTTCCTTGCCTTCTCCCCTCCCAAAAACAAAAACAAAAAGAATAATCAGGGAAAGACAGACCAGGTGGGAGGTCTGTAGTTCACAGATAGAAGTTAAGACCCAAGGAATCCAGATACAAGAAACCAAAGGGACCAAAGAACTGGATGACCCAGATAGGGGAGAGTGAAACAGAACAAATTTTCCAGCTAAGGGTGAGAAGCAGCCAAGTGGAGTGTCTTGTGCCTTTGAAATGTCTGAGCTGTGTGACTCTGGGCAAGTCACTGGCATCTCTAAGAGTCCTAATTTCTTCATCTTTAATATAAAAGCATTAAATGAAATTATCTTTGATCATTTCTGGTTCTAAATCTATAACTCCATGATGAGTGGAGCAGATGTACTGGGGAGAGGCATTCTTTCTGACCAGAAGTAAGTGGTAACTCTCAGACAGGTTAGAGACCACCTATGGGTAATGGAAGTTCGGTGGCAGGTGGTTAATTACATGCTGACAAATAGCCACCCATTGATCAAGGTGAAAAGTCTGTGCATTGAATGTCTCAGGAAAAGAATCATAGGCCTGCAGATTACCCCTAAAGAGAGGCTCCAGACCTCCCTCCTTGTATGCACGGGGAGACTGAGTCATGTAAAAGGGAAGTGACCTGCTCTACTCTCAAACAGCTGATGAGTGGTATAGTCAGGACTGGAAGTCTGGGGGCCAGAAGAGTCCAGACATTCAGCACAGCATTATGGCACACCAGTGCCTCACCAAATCTCTGAGCTGGAAGGGACCATTGATCTCCCCCTGGTCTAACCTATATCTGAGGAAAAATCTCTTCTCCCACTCAGCTGGCCAATGGTATTCCAGGTTTAATTTAAAGAATTCCTTTGAGAGGAAGCCCATTTCCTCCCAAGGCAAAATGATTCATTAAGAAACAAGAAGGGAGGCAGGCAACAAGCATTTATTAAGCGCTTTCTATGCTGGGGATACAAATATAAAGAAAAAGAAATTCAGTTCATTCCTTCAAGAAGCTTACATTCTTTTTTTTTTTTTTTTTGGGGGGGGGGGTTACAGAACAATTGGGGTTAAGTGACCTGCCCAGACTCTCACAGCTAGTAAGTGTCAAGTATCTGAGGTCAAATCCGAACTCAGCTCCTCCTGACTTCAGGGCTGGTGCTCTACACCACCTAGCTGCCCCACAAAATATTCTCAAGAGGGAAGACCCTTCAAAGAGAGTGAAGAAGTAGGAGGGTGGGAAAACTAGGCCTGATGGAGAAGTGTGCAGAGTTGGATGCACAGCAGGAAAGAAAGCTGGCCCTGGAATCAGGGGGCACCCTTTTATTACCCATCTAACTTTGAGGAAATACCCTCCTTTTTCTGGCCCCCAGCGTCCTCATCCCTGAAGAAACTAGCTGGCCTCTGGAGGGAGGCAGGTCTAACTCTATGATCTCCTCCCACCCTCACCCCTACCATACTGCCCCACTCCCTATGACCCCCAGACCCAGACCAATGTCAAGCTTAAAATATCCCCTTTGCCATTTCTCTCCTGGGTTTCCAGTTCCTCTAGAAAAGGACTAATGAATGAATGGAAAGGATTAATTAAATGCTCCATATATGCCTGGCATTGTGATAAACACTGAGGATACAAATATAAATGGGAAGACATTTACTACCCTCAAGGAGCTCACATTCTAACAAAGGGAGATAATACAGAGTACAATATCCTACAAGCAAATCCTCACCTTCCTACTAGTCCTCTCCACTAGAAATGTCCAGCACTGTGGCCAACAACACTCCCAAGTGGGGCCTAAGTCAGATTAAAATGTAATTAGGAGATACTTCACAAAATAAATAAAAATGCAATAGCACCTAGTATTAGTATGTGGTTTTCTGAGTCAACAGGCAGCTTACAGGGATCCTTATGTATGGCTTAGTGGTGTCTATTTCTATTTGAGTTGGATGTTATTGGCCTAGATTAAGAGTAACTTGTCCAGGGTCACACAGCTGTGATGTATCAGAAGGATTAAAGTCAGGCCTTCTTGCCCTCAAGGTTAGCTCCTTATTGATATGGCCACATGGCATTAAAAAAATTCCCATTAGCCTTGGAATGATATTTCAGTTATTTATTTATGTATTTATTCATTTGGGGGTTTTTTTTGGAGGGCAATTAGGGTTAAGTGACTTGCCCAAGGTCACATGGCTAGGTTTTGTGTTAAGTGTCTGAGGCTGGATTTGAACTCAGGTCCTCCAGACTCGAGGGCTGATACTCTATTCACTGTGCCACCTAGCCACCCCTTGGAATGATATTTTAAACAAAATTTTTATTTGTCAGCTTGGAAAAAATGGGTTTCTTTGCTACTTTCTATATGTGTTCTTCATGGAAATGGCATTTGACAGGAAGGGAGTCAAACCTCAGCTATAAAGCTTGAGTCCCCCTTCCCTCATTAATGAAGACTAATTAGAAGTTTGAACCTGAAAATGTCATCCTCTAGACTGATAATATTTAAGGCAGCCTACAGATATCATTCTAGCTCAGCACCCCCTATCTCTGAGTAGAGCAGAGTGACCAAGCTTCTAGCACCAATCTCCTACTTCTTCTGGCAAGAAATTAGCCTTCCTTGGGAAGGGTGGGAGGAGAAGAGAGCACAGATGTCTTTTCTGCCTCCCTTTGAGGCACACAATGACTCCATGTTACACATAGGGGACAGAACTCACCACAAATAAAGATAACTATATTTATCCCAAAACAACCCCACTTATAAAAATCATCTTCCCCCATATTTTTAAGATTTATTGACACAATTCATTTCCAGGCCTAACTGAATACAACAACAACAATAAGATGTGTGCCAGGAAATGAAGAAGTTTAAATCTGAAAGGCCAAGGGGATTGAAAGACCTGGAAGTCTTCGGTGAATCTGAATGGTTTTGACCTAAGAGGGAGGCTCACAGACCTAGCCCAGTCCAGTCTAATCCAACACACATTTATTAGGCCCATATAAGGCAGAAGTCATTGTGCAAGTGACCAGGAAGGCACAGACAGAGTGGGAAATGATCTTGCCTTCAAGGAGCTTACATTCTCCTTGACTGATGCCATATGGCAACTGAGACATATATGTTCTATACTTGGGGCAGGGAGAAGATACAAACATTACATTAAGGATTTAGTCCAGAAAGCAACTCTCCAAAGTTGCCTGCATTCATCTAGCCCCAGAGGCACAGGATATGCAATCAAAAGGCCTGAATTTGAATCCTGAAGGTTCTTTATTGCCCAAATCTTCTTGAGCCAAGTTGAAGTCTCTGCAGACCAGTTTTCTCATCTGTCTCAGCTTGCATCCCCCTTTCCCCATTAATGAAGACTAATCAGAAGTTTGAACCTGAAGATGACATCCTCTAGACCGATAATAGTTAAGGCAGCATACAGATATAATTCTAGCTCAGCACCCCCTATCTCTGAGAATTGGACTAGGTAATCTTTCAAATTAAGCTTTGAAAGCTTAGGCTTTGAATAAGTAAATGAAAACACACTTATTAAGCACGTGCTATCTCTAAGAGCTAGGAATGCAAATACAAGAAAACAAGAGAAGCCCTGTTTTAAAGGAGCTTATAATGTGTAGGGAAAAGACAACACACAGAAAGAAAATCCAAAGGAGAGTAACATGACTTAAGCATGACTAGGAAGTGAAATGAACCAGGCCTGGTTCCAGGCAAGAGAAGGCAAAAATTATCAGAACCCAGGGTTTCAGGGGCAGCATCTAGGACCTGGTAAGACTAGGATGAAAAGGATGACCAGAACGGAAATGGCAAGCCGATACCACCTCTAGTTTTTTCACTAGTACTGAATATTGAAACCTGATGGCCAAGATCATCTTCCTAGAGTACAAGAATGACCATGTCACTCCCTTTCTCAAAAATCTTCAGTAGATCCCCATTGCCTCTAAGATAATTTCTCAGCTTGACATTAAAGGCTTCCATTATATGGCTCCCCAATGGCAGCAGCTCTCAAACTTTTTGGCCTCAGGACCCCTTTGCACTCTTAAAAATTATGAAGAACACCAAAGAGCTTTTGTTTGTTATATCTATTGATGTTTAGGTTATCTATCAGTTTGGCTTGTTAGATCTATCTTGTTTTGTTTGGGTTATATCTATTGATAGTTTTATTACAATTAAAACTGATGCTTTTTAAAACATTTAATAATGCATTTAAAATGACAATAATAAACCCAGCATGTCAACATAAATAACCCAATTCAAATATGTAACCCAAGTTGCAGAACCCATTGCTATAGGAGTCTTCCTTTATTGGTGGGGATCAATGTTTATGTCTGTGTGAGGGACCGAATGGAGTTGGAGAGAAGAGAAAAAAATTCAGTCTTCTGACGTTGTTCAGCCCAGAGAGTCTCTGTGGATGCACCAATTTCTTCCAGAACTTCTGGCCTCCTACTTCAAGAGAGAAGATGGACTTCCTTGGGAAGGGTGGGAGGAGGAGAGAGTACAGATGTCTTTTCTGCCTCCCTTTGAGCCATACAATGACTCCATGTTACACATAGGGGACAGAACTCACTACAAATTAAAATAACTTTATTTCCCAAACAATCCCTCAAAAGTTAGTGAGAATAGAATTGTTTTTATATATTGTAAATCTCTTTAATGTCTGGATTAATAGAAGATAACTGTATTCTCATCTATGTTTCTACTTTATTCATTCTGTTGATTCAAATACATTGTTTTGGTCGAAGTGGTTTGGGGCAACTAGGCAGTGAAGAGAATAGAGTACTAATCTTGGAGTCAGAAAGACCTGGGATCAAATCTGGACTTAGACACTTACATGATGTGACCTTGGGCGACCTTGGTTTCCTCATCTGTAAAATGGGGCTAATAATAGAACCTACTTCCCAGGGTTTTTATGAGATTCAAATAAGATAATAATTGTAAAGCATTTAGCAGCATGTAGTAAGCACTATATAAATATCAGCTATTATGATTATTGTTAAAGAATATGAAGGAAATCTGGCCTCACATATATGTAGTTGGAAAAAAGAGAAGCATTTTAATAGATAGATAATATCTTGGTGTTAGTATTAAAGTAGTTTTGACCTCACAGTCCCCTGCAGAAGTCTTGGGGATCCCCAGGGGTCCACAGACCATACTTTGTAAACCACCGAGTTATAACTCTCAACAAGAGAAAGAAAGCCTTAGAAAATCTCCCACAGCTAACACGTTTCTGTATAATAGTTGGCATTTACATAGAGCTTAGAGGTTTATTAAGCATTTTACCTATATTAACTCACATAAGGCTCTCAGGAATCCTGTGAGGCAAATAATACAAGTATTATTACCCTGAGTGAACAAATGAAGAAACAAAGGCTCCAATGGTAAAATGATTTTCCTCAACATCTTTGAGGGCTAAGTGTCTGGAACAAAATTCAAATAAACATTTTCCGAATTCAATCCTTTCGAGTTGTTTTCTCAAAGGACATTAGGCTAAATGGTGAAAGGATCAGGGATTTGGAATAGGAAGGGTTCTCAGAGGTCAGGCAGTCTAAATCCTTTCACTTTACAGAGGGAAAATTTTGATTTGTAGAAAGCCACATAGATAATAAAGGTAGTTGGGTGTTACAGTGGACAGAGCACTGAGCTTGGAAGTAGGAAGACTCATCTTCATGAGTTCAAATCCAACCTCGGGCATTTACTAGCTGTGTGACACTGGGCAAGTCACTTTACCCTGTTTGCCTCAGTTTCCTTATCTGTAAAATGAGCTGGAAAAAGAAAAGGCAAACCACTTCAGGATCTTTGCCAAAAATACCCCAAATGGAGTCACCAAGAGTCATACACAACTGAATAACCAGCAGCACAGATAATGAGTGGCAGAGCAAGGGTTTGAACATAGGGTCTCTGATTCCAATCCTGTCATCTTCTCTCTAAGCTTTCTAAACAGCACTAATTGCCTCAACCTTTTTTCACATAGAATATCATCTAATTACTTTGCCATCATGATGAAGCCCTCCTTCATAGGAAAGGCCTCCTTCTCTGAGCTATTGCTACATAACATCATGTCCTTTCCACACATCTATCCTTCCCCTTTTTCCTCATCTTTAAGAACATTAAATCTGCTTTTCCTTGACCCACTCATCATTGTACACACAGATGCCAGATTAGTCTTCCCAAAGGTCCAATTCACTTATATACTTCCCAATCTTTCTCTTTTTTTGGTGGGGGGTGGAGGGAATGAGAGGATGACAGAACTTAGATTTTAATGGTGGTGCTGGTGGTACTGATGGTAGTGGTGCTGTTCAGACCTCTGCAATCATGCCTGACTCTTTGTGACCCTATTCAGGGTTTTCTTAGCAAAGATACTGAAGTGGTTTGCCACTTCCTCCTCCAGTTCATTTTACAGATGGGGAAACTGAGGCAAACACGGTTAAATGACTTGTCCAGGGTCATACAGCTAGTAAGTGTCTGAGGCCACACTTGAACTCGGGGAGATGAGTCTTCTTGACTCCAGGCTCTGAGCTCTATGAACTTTGGTACCACCTAGCTGCCCTTTTATTGGTGTAGGGAACTCCAAAGGAGGCACTCCCTGCACCAATGCAGATTATTTCCCATTCTGGGTTAATAGTCCTAGCCAGCTCCACCACAACTGAGTGATTAAGTGGTCCCAAGGTCACACAGCTTAGGTCTTTTTGACTCCGTTCTGTCATGATGACTCTCTCCTTTATTTAGAATGTTTCTGCCTATCTAAATTAATTCTATTTTTTTCTCTTCCATTGGAAAAATAAAACAAATCAAAACAAAACCCTTGTAACAAATATTCATAGTCAAGCAAAAGTTACACAAGGAGCCAGTAGCCCTCTGTCCTGCCCTACCATTATCAGACAAGCCTTCATGCCTTCATAGCCTGCCTGCAGCCTGGGATTATCTCACATGAATGCCATTATACTTGGAATGCTTTCCCTCCTGACCTCTGCTTTTTAGAACCCTGGCATCCTTCAAGATTCAATTCAAATATTGATTTCTCCATGGCCTTTCTAGGTCCTCTTCTTCCTTTCCACACTACTCTTCCAGTTTCTAGTACCTTTGACTAGGCGGCAGCTAGATGGCATAGTGCATAGAGTTGGAGCAGAAATCAGGAAGACCTGAGTTCAAATTCAGTCTTATTAGCTTTGTGACTTTGGACGAGTCACTTTGACCTCTGTCTGCCTCAATTTCTTCAACTGTGAAATGGGGATAATAATAGCACTTACCTCCCAGACATGTTATGATGGTCAAATGAGATGATATCTGCAAAGCACTAAGTATTGTAGCTGGAACATAGTAGGTGTTTAATAAATGCTTGTTTCCTTCCTCTCCCTTTTCCTTTTCTCTGCTACCTTTTATCTACTCCATTTCTATCTTGTACATACCTATTTGTTTACATGTAGTACTCCTCATTAGACTCTAAGCTCCCAGAGGGCAGGGGGTTCTTTTCCTTTTCATCCCAGAACTCATACTTACATAAAATTTAAAGCATTAGTCAGTCGGGATGCTTTGTTGCTATTATTATTTGTTGATTCTTCTGACACTTCTGTGTTTATCTGCTTTCCTTTACTTTTTCCCTCTGATTTCACATGATGGGCTGAAGAGTTAGGAAACAATCATTTATTAAGCACCAATTATTTACTAGTCACTGTGCTAAGTGTTTTACAAATCTCTCATTTCATCTTTTTTTTTTTTAAGCAATTGGGGTTAAGTAACTTGCTCAAGTTTACATGCCAGGTGTTTCTGGGTGGATGCTAAGTGTCTGAGCCTAGATTCGATCTCCAGGTCATCCCAACACTGGAGCCATGTAATGTAATGCCAAGTAAAGGCAACTTCCCAAGGTTCAAAATACCAGCATAGGTGCTCTCCATTTTATTCAGTGACAAATTAAGAACAGACAGAATCAAAATTTATCATAATTCAAAATACAGCATTTACTAAGTGTGATTTAATCAAGTACTACCCCACCCCAGGACATTCCATTCA
>NW_027185697.1:1570444-1578148 GCF_028583685.1 Petaurus breviceps papuanus | reverse complement strand
TGAATGGAATGTCCTGGGGTGGGGTAGTACTTGATTAAATCACACTTGGTAAATGCTGTATTTTGAATTATGCTATATGTTGATTCTCTCTGTTCTTAATTTGTCACTGAATAAAATGGAGAGCACCTATTCTGGTATTTTGAACCTTGGGAAGTTGCCTTTGCTTGGCATTACACTCCCACAAGGAATAAGTTATCAAATCAATACTTCCAATTGGTTTTGGGAAGAGAGGGTCATCAGTTTGTCATGTCCACACTCCAGAACTTCACCCCCTGCTTTCCTTATAGAATTTCTTCTATTAGAATGCAAACCCCCTGAGAACAAGGATTGGCTGTCTTCTACATTTGTATCTTTAGTGCTTAGCACAATACCTGGCACATGAGGAGTACTAAATGGGTTCCTTTTCATTCATTAATTCACATATTATCCTATGACAAATATTATATCGACATTATTATCCCATCACATATGATTATCCTATGACTACAATCCTATCCTAGGACCACTATCCTACCCTACAATTCAATCAATAAGTCAACAATCATTTGCTAAACACCTACTGTTGGCCAAGCACTTTTTTAGACTATGGAGATGCTGGTAAGCCTACCTAATGTTCTTGGGTTCATGTAATAACAGTTTGGAAGAGGCTGAAGAGTCTGCTTCAGGAAATGTATGATGGTGTATAAGGCCTGTGTGGAGTGTGTGCAGGCATTTCATGACTGGTCCGAGTCTGCTAACCTTGTGATGAAGAGATGGACCATGAATTGGCCAAGTAGGCAGAGCCAGATGGAGGGGGGAGGGCATCCAAAAGGTGTTAACAGACAAATCATCCTCACTCCTGCCTAGTCGTGATGAAGTGGAAAGACAAAAATTGCTAACAGGCTTCAGGTGCAGAGAGATGTCTCTGGCCTCCATCTCCTCACTGACGTGTGGCAGAGCTGAGTGTAAACAGTTGCACCCTTGCTTCTGTCTCCACTGAGGCTAATCTTTCTAGTTTTAGATGGAGTATTTATTAGAGATAGTTATTCCACTGTGAGCTTCAAAAGGCCAGGAGAGTAAGCCATGAGGAAGTCAAGAGTCAAGAGCCGTGGTACATGCCAGAAATTTCTGTAGGCTAAATGACAAGGACCACAAATAAGTGTGTGTGTAGGTGTGCAGGTATGTGTGTATGTGTGTGCCGAGCACATGCAGCAGCTAGGGGATATGGTGGATAGAGTGCCAGGTCTGACTTCAGGAAGGCATAGTTTCCTGACTTCAAATCTGGCTTCAGGTACTTGCTAGCTGTGTAACCCTGTTTGCCTCAATTTTCCTATCTGTAAAATAAGCTAGAGAAGGAAATGGCAAAACCACTCCAGTATCTTTGCCAAGAAAAACCCAAATGGGGTCACAGAGAGTCAATCTTGACTGAACAACAACAATAGCACACAAAAGGAGACAGCTGGAAAGAAGACTGGAGATGCTGAGCCTACCTGTGGTCCCTCAGACATGAAATAAACACTTATATGCGTGTGTGTGTTTCACACATATACATATGTGTGTATGCTCCTTACAGATAAGCACATGTAAGTCTATGTGGACATATATGACTGGCTACATGTGTGCATGTGTCTATATACATGTGTGTGCATGTATGTATGTAGGTATCCTGCCCTGTATATATGCATATACATATCCTTGTGTACGTACATATATTCTTATACATGTTTTATCCCTTTGTAAATATATATATAAATACATACACATAGACATACAATATATACATGCATTGTGTTCATTATAAATGTTATATATACAAATGTGTATATATCCATATGTATGTGTATATAAGCATACAAAACAATTAGGAGTAATCTTGGCAGGGCTGCAGTGCCTGGGGAGGTCAGGAAAGGCCCTTGATAGGAGGCAGCCTCTGAGCTGAGCTTGGGATAGATAGTAAGAGATAAAGGGAGCTCATTCCAGGCAGGAGGGCCCAGTTGGGCAAAAATATGGTGGTGACACATTTTACATCATCTGTGAGAGACAGAAGCTAGGCCCTACATCTCCAATCCTATTTCTCTCTCCTGTGTATTACAGTCAAGCCAAACTGGACTGCTTGCCAACAGTCATATATTTCCAGTGCTTTCTAGTCAACAAGCATTTATTAAATGCCTACTATGTACATTGTGCTAAGTGGTAGAGACACAAAGAAAGGGAAATTCATCCTTCTAGGAGCCCAATGGATCACCCTTCTCATCCTTGTTTCTTTGTTCACTCTGCTTGCTGGGGTGACATCTGCCATACTCAGCTGATTTATCTTACCTATCCCACAGGGTTTGGCTCAAATGCTACCTCTCCCCAAATCTTCCCCAGATTAGCCTATTTTAAAGTTATTTTTCTTCCTTCAGAACTTTCACATTGACTTCCATCCCCTTTATCCTTTTATCATATTTCATTCTGCTTTATACTCACCAGATAGTTGATGGACAGCTCCACATGTGCTTTATCTCTCCTGCTCACCTGTACAGGCAGCTGTGTCCAATTTATCTTTGCCTCTTCCCCCAGCACCTCGAACAGTGCTTGGCACAAAGAGAGAGCTTAAGCAATTGCTACTGAGTGACTGATGTCATGAGTAGCATTGCTTCTGGGATCACTCCTAACTCTTACTTCCATAATCCAGTTGGGTTCCAGAGGGCAGAAAAACAATAATTTTCTGTTATTTTGTGATCACATCTAACTCTTTTAAACCCAATTTGGGGTTTTCTTGGCAGAGATACTGCAGTAGTTTGCCATTTTTTTCTCCAGTTCATTTTACAGATGAGGAAATTGAGGCAAATGGCACTAACAGATTTTCCCAGTAAATATCTGAGACCAGATTTTAACTTAGAAGGACAAGTCATCCTGATTCTAGGCCCAGTATACTATCCACTGTACTACCTAGCTACCCCCAAAGCAGTAATAAAAAAGATTAAAATGATAATAATAACAACTAGCTAGAGTGTCTCAAGATTTGCCAAGTGCTTTACAAATATCATCTCAATTGTTACTCACAACAGCCCTGGGAGGTAGACAGCATAGTTATCCACATTTTACAGACAGAGAAACTGAGGCAGATAAAAGTAAAGTAACTTACCCGCAGTCGCACAGCTATAACATATCTGCGGTGGGATTTGAACTCAGATCTTTTTTCTAGGTCCAACATTCTAACAACTACTTAGCTATTTCTCCCCTCTGAATGCCCTGACAGGTAAAGAGGGTGGGCTGGAGTTCTAGTACATTAGCTCATGATACCCCATCCACTGTGCTGAGCCTTGATTACCAGCCAGCCACATATGACTAGCTTTTAGAAAGAGGCATTTATCCAGGTGTCATAGCAATAAGTAATTAAAATCAATGACACACTCTCCCCTTATATGCTACATGTCTGAAAATTGGGGTCAAACGAAGAATACATGTGAGCTAAGGGTATGTAACGGAAATGCAAATTTAAAGATCTTCCCTGCCCTTAGGCCCTTTCATAGGCTTAAGAGACTCTGAGAACCTTCCTTGATTTGAAAATATACTCTGCCTCCTAATAGGCTGAATGTGGTCACATGGAGCCTGTGGTAGGAGGCTTGGTTTTCAGGAATGCCCACACCTTGATGCTGTGTGATTGGGCAGTGGGTCAAGAGGGTGATTACATTCTCTGACCCAGGAGAAGGCTATATAATCCATGATGTGAGGCTTTACTCTGGGGCTCACTTTGAGAAGTGTTCTGTGATTTGATCAGATGAGACTCTGGGAAGCCATTGTTGAGAGCCCCCCCGGCTTTGAAAAACCCAGATGTTGTTTTGGTATGGATGTAATGGTTGGACAGTTTGGAAACCTGTCTACTTCATCTGTTTCTCTGTCTTGATAATTCTGTCTGTATATTCTGACATTCAGGGTGCTGACCTTTTTCCCCTGAACTAGGTAAATGATACATGTTTGACTAATTAAAGTAAGCTTGTTAACCCATTTTGAGTTGCTTTCCTTTAGCAAAGCAGATCTAAGAACCTGTGTTGGCAGCCACTCTAGGGATGACGGTGGGGTGCTTGCTGATACAGGGTAACAGAGGAGGGGATGGTGGGAAATATTTAACATCCAGAAGCATGGTATATTTTAAAGCTTAATCTGCATTCTTGACATTTTTAAAAATCTAGACTGTCAACAAAATAATAAATTGAGCTCTGATTTTTAGTTTGCCCATTTCTGAGGTACAAATGCTTACCCTGAAAATTTAACAATAGGCTTTTCTGAGGAGCTTTGAGCTCTCTGGAAGAGTAATGTGACACAGAACACTTTGTTACCATTAGCTCTTTCCCCTTTCCTGGAGTCCTTATGAAGCTCTCTTTGGTTTAGCCCTCTTATAGGTTGAAGGCCCTTGGGGAGTCTTGAAGATGCCTGCTTGCAGGCCATATGTCCAGTTTTGGTGACACATCTCTCTTACCTTCTAACTTTTCAAAACTTACAAGGTTTTCTTCTGGTCAAGATAGAATGGGGAGGAACCATCTGCCTCTCCTTCTCCCAATCAATTCCCCCTCAGTGATTTGGCTGAAGGTTCTCTACCACAAGGCTTGACTACTACTAGGAAGCAGGGTTCTGAATTGGTTTGTCATTTTATTCAAGCCCCACAGAGCATGACATCTCTTAAGCTAACCAGAAGACATTCCCTATCTGATGCAGTCTATGTCCATTCAATTTCTACATGAAACATCTTGTTAGTTACTTGACTGAGCCTTACACTACACTCTGAGAGGTTTCCATAGCCCAGACATTTTAGGAGGAAGAGATGATGCGGTCCTAAATTTAGAGCTTGAAGGGACCTCGGGAGGTCATCTAGTCTAAACATCTCATTTTACAGATAAGGAAACAGGACCAGGAATGTTTTGTGACTTCTCCAAGGTAGGAAGTGGCAAAGTTTAGATCTGAATTCACTCCTTCTGATTCTGAATACAGTGGTCTTTACCAAAGACCATGATACTTCCAGATTTAGCCCCTCTATTTTCACCACAACGAAGATGGGGCTTGATATTATATATAGACCTTCAAATGCACCTGCCAAGTAATAGTGTTTCAAAAGAAGTGCCCTCAGAAAAGTAGTCAGGGCTGCCTATGAAAGATCTTTTACAAGATCCCCTTACCTATTCTCAAGGCTACTGTCACCAAAGGACATCAAACACTCAGAAAGGGGCCATGTGAATATAAATACTCCCTACAGTTAGTCAACCAGGGAAGGGTATAGAGAGGCCCATCAATCCAGAGAAACTTTTCCTTTGGAACCTCATGCAGCTGTATCATTCGCAAGTCCCAAATATTTATCAGGCTCTGATTCTCATTGCTTGAACTACCCAGACACCTAAAAACCCAAAGGTTAGTCAGTGCAATTAGATCTACCAACAAACAATAATCCTGCCATCCCTCCCTAAATGAACCCAGAAGTCCAAACTTGTTGCTGCTGCTCTGATTCAATGCAAGTTATAAGAAAACATGGTCTCCATATAGTTATTGTTGGTCATGCCTATATTTATACAGTCATGTCTTCATCTATATTTTAGCAGATCCAGCTTCCCCTCTTAAACATGTGGCATAAGCCTCTAGGGCAGAAACATTAGCATTGATTTCTTTCCTTTGTAACTGTTTCTCCCTCCACTCCTTCTTCCCCCTCTGTCTCTACTCAAATATCTTTGCTTTTAAAACACTGGGGCAAGTCATGAATACTGCTAAGGGATTATTTATAAACCCATAGCTCTGGTGATAACTGGATGGGGAAAAAATCCATTTTTCTCGACAGTTTTATAAACAACCATTGACATGAAAATATATGCTGGCAACAGAAAATCTGCTAGAATTTTAATGTTTTCTTTCAAAAACAATTATAGCTATTACAGGGCTCTTGGAGTTTTCTGTGTTTCACTTTATACCCACATTCAACCTCGGGAGACCTGCTTATAAAGGATCTCAGCTTGGGCCTCTGAAGTCAAAGGAAGGAATGGGAGTCTGGGAAAGCTTTCTGCTGTTTGCAAAAAAATAACCCTGAATCTTAGAACCTCGGAGGTGAAAGGGACCTGTGACGTTCCCTAATCCAGCACAGGATGAGTGAACAAGAACGCACTTCACATGCATGATGAATGGCTTCCCACATATGGCTGCCCTATGACCTAGACAGTACACAGAAAGTCCTTAAGGGAAGGAGTTAGTTTGTTCCTTTCTCTTTCCTGATACCTCCTACCAAAATTCTCTACTGAATAAGTGTGATCTGAGTGGGCAGAACCATGAAGGAAGAGCAGTCATAAGAAGTACAGGGTAGGGGTGGCTAGATGGCCCAGTGAATAGTACACTGGCCCTGGAGTCAGGAGGACCTGAGTTCAAATGCAGCCTCAGACACTTGACATTTAAATAGCCACGTGACCTTGAGCAAGTCACTTAACCCCAATTGCCCTCCAAAAAAGCAAAAAAAAAAAGTACAGAGTGTTTTTTGGTTTTGTTGCTTTTGGTTTTCAGGTCAATAAAAGGAAATAGACACTGAGGTCTACATCTGACCATGGGTACACTGTGCAGAACATTCCAGTTCAGAGAGGGTCTGTAGACTAGAGCAAGAAAAGGTCAGATAGAAGGGCCTGACCTCATGCAGACCTAGATCCAATCAAAGATTGAAGTTGGGGAAGGGAAAAGGAAGGGAAAGAGAAAAGAATAAGCATTTATATAGGGCCAAGTGTTTTAGTTAATATTACCTCATTTGATGTAGTTGGACAAGAAAGAAACCTATGTCTAGAAGAAGTATTTCAAGTTGATGGTTGGTTGTGGGCCCAAGGTTGTGAACTGAGCAAGGAGTAAGTTCAGAAGCAAAAAGCATCTGTGTAGCTCTGAACCCAAGATCAAAATGGACTCTAAGTTCTAGTTCAGTTTGAAACCTGCAATGGAATAACCAAGGTAGGAATTCCAAACCAAAGGGGTCCTGCAATTCTGCCACTGATCCAGCAGAGCTTTCCAGCTGACTGAGAGTGGTTGAGTCCAAAAGTAATTCATTTAAACTCCAAATGGGGTGAGATCTCAGACCCAAACTCAAGTCAGAAACATATAGATCTCAGATCAGAAGAATCTGAGTGTACACTGAATGAAAACAATTTGGAAGCACTGAAAACTTGCAGGTCCCCAGTCTATCACTGATATCCTGGAATAACACAGCATTCAATACCCCAAGAAAGCCACTGGAACCTAGAAGACACAAAGTTAGATCAAACATTCCTTCCAGAATTACACAGAACTGGGCCCTACCATTGTCCAAAGTCAGAAAATAAGAAAAAGGAATCCCACCATAAAAAATCTATTATCGCAAAAGGAATGCTTGAGACATAAACCTAGAAGAAAATGACTCAAAAACATCTGTAAGCAAAGTCTCAGAGAATTTTTTTTTAAAACTACTTGGAAAGAAATTCAAACAGAATCTGTAAAAGATGTGAAGCCGATTTTTTTAATGAAACAAAAAGGCAAAAATAAAAAATAAATGTAAACCATGCAAAAATGAATTAGAAATGACATTTGCAGTTTGGCACAAGAAGCAAAAAACAAACCTTTAACCCAAGTAACAAACTCCCTGAAAAATAGAATGGACTAAATAGAAGATAATGCCTCCGTGAGACTCCATAAGAGAGCATATTAAAACAAAATCAAAAGATTGAAAAAATAGAAGATGTAAGATGTCTCTTG
>NW_027185697.1:1563138-1570344 GCF_028583685.1 Petaurus breviceps papuanus | reverse complement strand
ATTTCAAGAAATCATAAAACTGTCCAGTCCTCTTAGAACCAGCAGACAAAGTGGAAATGAAAAGAACCACCCTAGGTAACCTCCTGAAAGAAAACCAAAAATAGAAAACTTCCAGGAACATTATAACCAAAATCCAGAGCTTTCAAGTGAAAGAAAAAAATACTGAAAGCAGCTAAAAAGAAACAGTGTTCTGAGGAGCCGAAGTCAGGATCACACAAGATTTAGCAGTCAGAACTTTGAAGAAGAGGAGAGCTTGAAATACAATATTCCAAAGGGTAAATGATATAGCCTTACAACCTATAATAACTTATATTATTATTATATACAATTCTAGAGAAAAATTGCTTATATTCCTAACAGATGGGGGAGAGACAGAGAGAGAATATAGTTCCCATCTGAACAATTCAAATGAGAAGTTCAAGTGGTAATCTCTCCCTCCACTTTTTCTCCACAATGGCTGCATAAGTTATGATATATGAATGTAATTGAATATTATTGGACTGAAAGAATAACAGGTGGGGGAGGGGGGTGAAAAGGGAATAGGAGGTTGATTTTTAATGAAATAGAGAAATTTTAAGCACTCCTTGTGAAAAAAAAAGTGTAAACCTAACAAAACTTTGAAGCCAAACACCAGAGTCAGGAGAAACATAACAAGGTAAACATTAACAAACTATAATGGGAGACTAAACTAGGATGAGTTTTTTTTTAATCTAATGTTAGGACATGATACATGTTTCCCTCAGAACCTTATCATCTTTAAAGGGTTATAGCGGGAGTATAATTGGGAGTTGTTTTGTTAAGGATTGCTCATTTTTAAAGTAAAATAGACATTGGAAGAGGAATATATTAGTGGGAGAGAAAAGGAGAAGAAAGATGGGGGAAATTATCACATAATCTGGATGCACAAACAGAAGTTTGTACAAACAAAGAGGAAAAAGTGGAGGGAGAGATTACCACTTGAACTTCTCATGTGAATTGTTCAGATGGGAACTATATTCTCTCTCTCTCTGTCTTTCTGTCTCTTTCTCTGTCTGTCTCTCTCTCTGTCTGTCTGTCTGTCTCTCTCTGTCTCTCTTTCTCTCTCTCTCTCTCTCTTTCTCTCTCTCTCTCTCACACACACACACACAAACGTACATTTCACTCAACAGGGAAATAGAATGGAAAGGAAAGAAGAAAAAGGATAGATAGAGAATAGATTAAGGGAGTGCTTAGTCCTAAAGCAAACTTTAAAGATACACAAAACAATTTATAGTAGCTTTTTTGTTTTGGCAAGGAAATGGAAACTGAGGGGGTGGTAATCAATTGGGAAATGGCTGCATAAGTTATGATATATGAATGTGATGGAATATTATTGGACTGAAAGAAATGTTGGAAATAGTTTCAGAAAAACTTGGAAAGACATGTATGACCTGAAAGAGATTGAAGTGCAATGAGGAGAACAATTTGTATAATTACAATAATATTATAAAAATGATCAACTTCAAAAGATTTAGAAGCTCTGTTCAATGCAGTAACTGACCAAGATTCCAGAGGGCCCATGATGAAACATGTTGTTTACCTTCAGAGAGAAAACAGATGATTTCGGAGAGCAGATTGAGACATATTTTTTGGATATGGACAACAGAGAAGTTTGTTTTGCCATGCACATGTCCTAAAAGATCATTTAGTACAAAAGCCTCATTTCAAATGAGGAAACAGAGGCTCAGAAAGAGTGTTATTTGTCCAAGGTCACATAGTCCAGATCAGAGTCAGCATTCAGACTTCTATGTGAATGTGCATGGCCCCAGAATGTTGGACATTGGCATTGGTGACTAGATGAAAATGCAAACAGCACTTCTTTTGAGGGCACATTGCCTTCCTCCTCACGTTATCACTCATTTATCCTTTATGTATCCTCTTTGTACAGTATTGTTTGTGATTGTCTCCCCCATTAGACTGGGAGCTCCCTGTGGGCAGGAACTATTATTGTCTTTCTTTGTATCCCCAGTACTTAGCACAGTGCCTGGAACATAGTTTATAATAAATTTCTTAATAAATGGTTTTTGATTTGTCTATTGACCTGGAATAGAACATGGGCTAAATCAAAGAAGATAAAATTTAATGGAGATAAATGCAAAATTCTTTAAGGAATAAGAAAAATCACCTTCACAAATACAAGATGAAGGAGGTACAAATAGATAATAGCTTGATTTTTAAAAGAACTGGGGAGTTAAACTCAATTTAATAGTGTGATATGGCAGCCAAGAAAGTTAATTCAACCTTCCATCAATAGCTATCCTATGCAGGACAAAAGAAGAGGGGAGAAAATCTCAAAAGCAAGAAAGAATCAGATTTTAAAGAGCTTTAAATACCAAATAATTATTGTTCAGTCCTGTACAACTCATTGTGACCCCATTTGGGGGCTTTCTTGACAAAGATACTGGAGTAGTTTACCATTTCTTTCTCTGGCTTATTTTATAGATGAGGAAATTGCCGCAAACAGAACTAAGTGACTTGCCCAGGATCTCACATCTAGTAAGTGTCTGAAGGCTGGATTTGAACTCATGAAGATGAGTCTTCCCGAATGCAAGTCCATCACTCTATCCATTGTACCATGTAGCTGCCCATAAATAATGCCAAATAGAGGAGTGTTTAAATGATTCTAGAGTAAAGAGGAAGGTCCTGGCATTATTGGACAATGGGGTAATGGAGTCAGGTCTGTGCTTTTAAGCAAATCACTGGTGGTTGAGTGAAGGATGATTAGAATGGAGAGAAGGTTGAGGTAAGGAGCCCAAATTGAAGGCTAGGCAAGGAATTTATATTCTAGGTGCAAGATTTGCTAAGTACCCACATCAGTACAAAGTTTATATATAATGTAACTTCAGAAAGGAAGATCGACAAGTAGGGGGTGAAAAACTGCTTCATGTGGGGAGTGATCTATACTCTGAAGGAAGTTAAGGACACCAAGAGGAAAAGAAGTAAGACTACTCTTAGTTAAACCCCACTGTAACTCCACTGCTAGTGTGCAAGGATCATATTAAATACAATGCTTACAGACTTCCTATGCCAGTAATATGTCTGTGGGAGCAGAGTCTGATCTAATGTACAACCATATCTATGAAAAGGCAAGGTACTTTAAAACAAGGCATTTAGAAGTACAATGACTAGTCATGGTCATGTGTGTCTGAAATCCCTGCTTCCAGAGAAGCTGAGACTGGTTCGTTAGCTCTGAGCTATAAGGGCCCAAAGTTGACCAGATATCCACACTACTTCTCCCATCAATATCATAAGCACTAAGAGGCCAGAGATGCCTAAAGAGGGCTAACGCATTGGGTCAGAGAACCAGAGTACCTCAATGCCCCCATGCCTAATAGTAGAAGGATCAAGCTTCTGAGTGACAACTGCGTTTCCAGCCAGGGCAAGAAGGAAGACTTGGGCTTTTAAATAAAATAAGACAAAAAAAAAACAAAAATTAAATAAAATTTTAAAAATAAACTACAAGGGGAATTTTGTCATCTGACATACCAGATAAACAGTGTCCTTGACTTAGATGTGCTGTTGAGTATTTTTTCCTTCTCCTTTTTGCTGTTGTTGTTTAGTCATTTCTGACTCTTTGCGACCCTGTTTAGTGTATTCTTGGCAAAGATACTGAAGTGGTTTACCATTTCCTTTTCCAGCTCATTTTACAGATGAGGAAACTGAGGCAAACAAGGTTAAGTGACTTGCTCAGGGTCTCACAACTAGTAAGTGTCTGAGACTGGATTAGAATTTAGGAAGATGAGTCTTCCTGAATCCAGGCCTTGCACTCTACCCACTGTGACACCTACCTGAAATATAAGACTGATTGGACAATTGATGCATGTTAACAGATACCAGAATTTCTAGATCTGTCCACAGTTTATGTCTTTCAAACTTGATTCTACAAACCTGTTGAAAGTCAATAGGAATGAATGTTTCAACAAGTGCATTGTTATAACAAGTCATTGCTTTAACTTGATTTCATTATAAAATATTTCTCTTTTGCCTACCACTGATACTGATTTCATTCAGAAGTGAGCAAATGCAAAGCAGTATTCAGCTGTCATTATGACTCTATGTTAGATATCTACTTTGGAAGTTTAGTTGGATTTTACTTAACATTAATATTAGTTCATACCTTCACAGACAAAGAGGTGAAAGGAACCTCAGAAACTATTTTGTCCGACCCTCCCATTTTTCAAGTAAGGAAATGGCTACCTAGATAAATTAAGTGACTCACCCAAAGTCATACGGGTAGTAATTATCAGAGGTGAAATTTAATATAAGTCTTCTCTCTCCATCATATCCCAATATCTCACCTCACTACTTGCAAAATAGCATATTTTCCCCATTTTCTTCATCTTCCAGAATATTCCATATTCTGAATACATAATCTCAACATGTTAAAAATTTTCTGCTGATTTTTGTCTTTCTTTTTCTGCCAGAGTACCTATAAATATATATTTCAAGACACTACTGTCCACGAGATGGGATTTAAAACATGAGCTCTACCTTCTAGTTAGACCAGTCTCCTAAAGCTTTCTGTCCTAATTTCCCTTTTTTCCTGTTGCAGTGGCCCAGTAATAGATGGGGCTTATAATAGACCTAATGCCTTAGGTAATACTCATTTTGATTAAACTATAAAACTACACACTTGTGACAAAGAGATAACACCTGTATTGAGAATATACATCAGGAGAACTCAATTTAGCTTAAATAATTGAGAGATATCAGGTAAGATGATGACCCTTAAATATTTAAGAGTTTAAATAGACCAGTAACTCAGCTTCTCATCTCTTTTGCCAATGAGAATGGCCCTCAGAAGAGCTCTGGGCCTGGTTTAAACCTCTGAGTACTAGAACAAAATGTTATATCGCACCGCTAGTAAATGAATCACTGAGGCATACTCTCTCTCCTCTATCTCTGGCTTCAGAGAGGATTGGTCCTTTGTCTGAAAGGCAATTCTGTGTTTCCCTTAAAACTGGAGAAATTGTAAAGGAGTCTCTGTGAAATCTGCTGAATGAGGCAGTGTGTTATAATGAATAGAATGATAGACTTGGAGACAGGAAGACGTGAATAAGAATTCTATCTCAGACATTTTGGCACAGTGGATAAAGTACTGGGCCTGGAATCAAGAAAACTCATCTTTATGAGTTCAAATTTGACCTCAGACACTTACTAGCTGTGTGACAATGGGCAAGTCACACAACCCTGTTTGCCTCAATTTCCTCATCAGTAAAATAAGCTGAAGGAAATGGCAAACCACTCCAGCATCTCTGCCAAGAAGACACCAAAATGGCATCATGGAGAGTTGAGCACAACTAAAACAACTAAGCAACCAGGGACAAGGTGAACTCTCTGGGCCCCAGTTTGCTAATCTATAAAATAATGGGGTTGGGATGGCTAAGTGGTACAGTGAATAGAGCACCTGCCCTGTAGTCAGGAGGACCTGAGTTCAGATCCGGCCTCAGACACTTAACACTAGCCGTGTGACCTTGGGCAAGTCACTTAACCCCAAATGCCCTGCCTTCCCCCCTCCAAAAAGCAAATACATGTGTGTGTGTGTGTGTGTGTGTGTGTGTGTGTGTGTGTAATGGGATTGTACTTTATGACTTAGAAGAATGCTTCTATCTCTAAATCTAAGATTCTTCAGTTCTATGAGATTCTGTATATTCATTCAACAAACATTTAAATATATGAGGAAAGGGATGTCCCCTAAATTAACTTCCCATCTTTGTGATTCTCCCAACCCAATCATTCCTTGATTGCTACTCCCCTATAAATATCATGCCCCTTTATTAGAATATAAGCTCCTTGAGGTCGGGTCCTGCCTCACTTTTGTTAGTCCTATTATTAGAAGTACCATAGCTATTACTGGACATTAAGAAGGGATCAAGACTGGGAAGACCTAGGTGGGCTCAAGGTCCACCTCTGACACACACTGGTTTTATAACTCTGAGCAAACCCCTTCCCTTCTCCTTACTCTGTCTAAGCAGCTTCCAAAGGCGAAGCTGCAGAAAGGATGTCAACCTGCTTTGTTAAAGGGAGTTTTGTCATTTGGGAGTTCCCTATAACAATGAAATCACTATGCCATTGCCTACATTACCTGGCACAGAGGATGTGCTTCATAAATGCTTTCTCATTCATTTACTCATTCATTTAGTGAGCCTCTGCCATGTATAAAGCCCTGGCCTAGGGCCTGGGGGAGACACAAAAGTGTTTTATGCACAATCTCTATCCTCATGGATTTTTGCAGTCTAGCAAGGGAATACAACAGTCCATATTATATGAGAACCAAGCAGCAGCCTTGCAGGAATCATGATCCTGAGTCAAATATAGTAAAAGAATAAGAAAAGTCTTCCTCTTGCCTCACCTTGACCTAGGGTGATCCACGGTTTCCTGAGGGCTCAGCCACTGGGACACATTATTAAGCTGGAAGACCTACAAATGCTTCGAGCAAGGGAGCCAAAGATAGACAGTGTGAATGAAAGACAAGTGAGGTCCAGCCCACCTAGTGTGGAGAGACTCATCACCAGGTTCCTGGCAGGACCATGAGCTCTGTCCATGGAAACCCATGAAGACAGTCTGTTAGGTCATAGAGACTTTTCAATCAGTGTTACTGCTGGTAGCAAACATGGAATTTGGGGTCCTTATATTTCAGGAGTATGAGGAAGGTTCAAATATACATGTGGGTAGTTAGAGAGAAAAAAGCCTTCTGCCAAAAGGGTCAGGTATATTTGCACGCAGGCAGCCTGTATAACACTGATCAACACTTAGCTAATCAAAATATATGCATCAAGGTCTTTTTATGAACTAAGTGCATTAAGAAATTCAAAGAAACTTACTGTATATCATCCCTGAAGAAATTTCCCCTTTTTTCTACTGGAAAATTAATAGGATCATGTAGAGCAAAAAATGGCTTTAGAGGTCACCATTCCATTCCCTTCATTTTACAGATCAGTAAACAGAGTATAAAGATTAAGTGACGTGCCCAAGGTCATACATAGAATAACAGAGCTAGCATTCAAACTGATGTCTTGTGACTCTGAATTCAATACATTTTCCATCATGGTGGAAATAGAAACCAAATTGAGATAACCTTTGGAGGGGTGAAAGGGGGGGAATACTAAAACTTTCTTAGAATGTCCATGTTCTTTTTCAATCTTCTCTCTCTCTCTCTCTCTCTCTCTCCCTCTCTCTCTCTCTCTC
>NW_027185697.1:1551793-1563038 GCF_028583685.1 Petaurus breviceps papuanus | reverse complement strand
CTCTCTCTCTCTCTCTCTCTCTCTCTCTCTCTCTCTCTCTCTCTCACTGTTTCTTTAAAAAACATTTCTTTAGGGAGAAATTAAGACTGTACTGTATCCAATATAAATTGTCACCTTAAGTGGTTGTATGAAAGCCAAGACCTAGGCTTGAGTTATTTCCAAGCTACATTCTGCTATTTCCCAGAGGCAACACTGACTGGGGGTAAAATGATCCAAAGTTAAGATTGTTAGGGCTGGAACCCAATATATGTACAAAGCAGAGTCTAGGATGCTAGGATGTGGCATATATATGGATATCAACAAATGATTTCATTCCAGCTAAATGGTGCAGAATCCATCCTTTTAGACCTGAAAAAGGACCTCAGAGCTCATACAGATCAGTTTCCTCATTTTATAGAAGAGGAAACCCAGGCCCTGAGACAGGATAAAATGAGACCAAGGGCAAGGAACAGGCAGTAGAGTTCAGATTTCGCATTTGTATCTCCTGACTCCAAGGTCGAGCTCCTTCCCTCCGTAGCTCTTGGCTAACTTGGCCGAGGGCTGGGGATTGGGATATTTCGAGTCTGTTGCTAGTTGCTTTTTGAAAATCTTAATCAAATAGACTTTAAGATCTTAATCAAATGTTCTACCATATCTGCACCATCTACATTCCCCAGCATTTGCAAAATCTTGCTGAATGGGCCCATCAAACCAAATTGAATTATGTCAGAGACTCCCTGATGTTATGAAAGTCCCTGATATACTTCACAGGATTTCTCTTTTCTCTGGGTCATTCCCCCACCCAGATAATCTGGGAACATCAGTATCATGCCTCTGCTACTGACTAGCTACCAACTCACTCTCCTTAAAAGTATTTAAGGTAAGGAAACTGAAAGTAGAACACATGTTTTTATGTTAGGGGAAACATAACAATCAGATAAGTCTGTTTAAGAAATAGAAAAAAAAAGATAGAAAATGATATGATTGAAAAAAAAATCATACCATACCAGCCAGTGGGCAACATTACAGCCCCGCCCCCACCAAGTGCCCCCTCCCTCCTCCCTAACCCCCATCCCTCATCCCTTTCACCCAACTTCTATACAGTCTCAGTCCCTTAAAGTCCCATCCTAAATAGGGCTGCCTAAGCATCCATATCTAGTTGTCAGAGTCAGGATTTGAAACAAGGCCTTCAGAATCTTTAGTGCTCTAGCCATCATCATTCCAGGCTAAACAGATAAGGGGAGTGGGGGAAAGTGGGGAGTTATCAGGAAGGAAAGGTTAGGGAAGAAGTACTGGTATATGTTATACAATCCAAGGAGACATTGTGCTATAGTGGAATGAAAATGTGTCAGATGACTTGGATTCAAATTCCACTTCTGGCAAGTACTAGCAGGAGATCTTGGGAGAGCTGGTTAACATTCCTGGTCCTTACTCCACTGAAGCTCTTCTCTCCAAAATTACAAATGATCTCCTGGTTGCCAAATCCAATGGCTCACGGCAGCTACGTGGCACAGTGAGTAGAGCACCTGCCCTGGAGTCAGGAGGTCTTGAGTTCAAATCCAGCCTCAGACACTTAACACAAAAACTGTCCATGTGAACTTGGACCACTTAACCCCAATTGCCTTCCAAAAAGCAAAAAAATAAAACTAAAATTAAAAAAAAATCCAATGGAATGGCCTTTTCTCAAACCTCATTCTCCTTGGTGTCTCTGCGGCCATTAACACTGTGGATGAATCTCTCCTCCTTGATTCTCTTCTCTCTAGGTTTTCAGGACACCCTCTCTCCTGGTTCTCCTCCTACCTGTCTGAGGGCTCCTTTGCTGGATCCTCCTCCAGATCATGCCCCCAGATCAGAGTCCCTCATGGTTTTATCCTGGACCCTCTTCTCTTCTCTCTCTATACTCCTTCCTTGGTAATCTCATCAACTCGAATGGATTAGATCCCTAAAGCAATGATCCTCAAACCTGCCTAACCAGACATAGCCTCTCTGCTGAACTCCAATCTTGAATCTCTGACTGCCTTTCAGACATCTTGAGCTAGATGTCCAGGAGACATCTTAAACTCATATATCCAAAACAACTCATTATATTTCCCCTCAAACCCTCCCCCTCTCCTGCCTTCCCTATTACTATAAAGGACAATAATCCTCCCAGTTCCTCAGACTCACAATTTAGGAGTCATCCTAGATTCCTCACTATCTCTCACCCTCCCCCAATATCCAAGGAGTTGCCAAAGCCTGGCAATTTCACCTTTGCAGCATTGCCCAAATATGCCTCCTTCTCTTCTCTGATGCTGTCCTCCTTGGCCTTCATCACCTCACCCCTGGACTGTTGCAATAATCTGCTGGTTAGTCGGCCTGACTCAAGTCTCTCCCAACTCCAATCCATTCTCCATTCAGCCACTAAAATTATTCTCCTAAAGCTCAGGTCCAATCATGTCACCCCCAACCCCTTCTCAATAAACATCAGAGGTTCCCTATTGCCTTTAGGATCAAATACAAAATGCTGTGTTTGGCATTCAAAGCCCTTCAGAACCCAGCCCCCCACCTTTTCAGTCTTCTTACACCTTGCTCCCCAACATGTACCCTTCAATCCAGTGATACTGGCCGGCTGTTTCAAGAACAAAACCCTCCATCTCTTGACTCTGGCCATTTCCTCTGGCTGTGCCCTGTTCCTGGAACATTCTCCCTCCTCTCCTCCAACCATTGACATCCCACATTTCCTTTAAGTCCGAACTAAAAATCCTGCCTTCTACAGGAAGCCTTCTTCAACCCCTCCTAATGCCAGTGGCTTCCCTCTGTTAATTATGTCCAATTTATCCTGTGTATGGCTTGCTTTGTATATATTTATTTGCATGTTGTATCCCCCATTAGATTGTAAGCTCCTTGAAGGCAAGGAGAGTCTGTTGCCTCTTTTCTTATCCCCAGTGCTCAGCACAGTAACTCCAAATTCAGCAAAGTAGGTACTTAACAAATACTGATTAATTGATTGATTGATTTGTAAAAAGAGGGAGTTAAACTAAATAACCTCTGAATTTCCTCCCAACCAAAGATTTGTGATTTAATGCTCTTCTGATGGAGTCAGGGTAGGTCCACGTAGCATATTAAGGTATTGATATGGGAGAAGAGGGAAAGAAGTCAAAAAGTAAGAAATTTGTTTAGCCAAGTGAAAAAGGGGTGGCAGAGAATAGAAAGATTTAGAGGACCCCAAAGACAAATATGACCTCTTTCCCCATTTCTCCTAATACCTGCTTCAAGTTTAAGGCAGACCCACACCACTATTCTCCTCTCCCTAACCTGCACCCCCTCCCCTATAATAACCAGCCATACCAGCCATGAAAAAACCAAAAGGGAATTCAAAAATCAGCTCTCCCTGCCTTTCCCTAGCAGTAATGCCACCTTGCTAAGGGATGGCTTACAGGAAAAGCAGATGCCCCCTTTAAAATTCATAGAGTGGATTGAATTACAATACCTCTTTCCCCTGACCAAGATTACCTTCTCCATAAACAAGCAGTGTTGGGGGGACTCCCAGTGTCTGTGAGCATAAATAGCCTCACTTTCTCTCCCCCTGCTGGGAGGAGTCAGGAGGCCAGACTGCATTGCAGCTGCAATCCATGGCTGTAATCTCAGGCTTTGTCATAAAAATAGAAAGAACCCAACTGTCTGGTGGTAAAGGCATCTGTTTTGCAAAACCCAGCACTGGCAAAAAGAGAATTATCTCTCTCGGTTCAGAGCACCTCGACAGGAGCCTGACTATCTTTTGAAAGCACCTGATTCTCAGAAACCTGGAATGAATATCCTGAAGTTATGTGATGATGTGTTTTCTTGAGGAAACTGTTAATATGGATTCCTAGCACTGATGTGGCTGTTGGAAGCTGCCCATCTCTTAGCTGAAAATGAGAGGGTGATCTAATGATCTTTCCACACTGACCTCGGATAACCACCTCCTCATTGCTTTAACCTGGATGGTGTTTTCCCTTCCTTTCACCAATCCATGAATTCCATCATTCATTTCATTCAACAAACAAAGTCTTCTTCAGGGCTCTATGATGATCCAAGACAGTAAGGGATGTGTGTGTGTGTGTGTGTGTGTGTGTGTGTGTGTGTATCAGGAGTAGAATAGGTTTGGGAAAGTATATGTCTATATATGTATGTATATGCATATATATATATATATATATTGCTATAGAGAAACATATATAAACTTTACTGTGGCCTTCTTGGGGGAGGGGGTTAGAGGGAGGGAAAAAAAGAACAAAGTAAAAAAGTGCACAGCAGAGAACAAAAGAAAACTCATAAGGAAACAAAGAAAAGATGGACAATTCTCAATACAATGACATTATGTATCACATAGGCTTTTTTGAAATGAAAATCTATTGTTACATATTTTGAATCCTCTCATGTTCTGTGATGCATGCAACATGCTTTTTTTTTTTTAAAGCAATCGGGGTTAAGTAACTAGCTCAAGGTTACACGGCTAGTTATTTCTGGGTGTGGTGCTAAGTATCTGAGCCTGAATTTGATCCCCAGGTCATCCCGACACTGGAGCCAGTGCTCTTACTCTCTCTGCTACCTGGCCGTCCCACAACATGCTTTTTTTCTTTCCAAATTTGTATTTAAGTTCTAATATTTAAGTTTATGATATGTTTTTGTTTCTTTTCTCTATTCTCTGTGTTCTGGCATTTGAGTCTAAAATAAAATTCTGAAAAAAAATGTATATATGTATGTGTGTGTATGTGTGTCTGTGTGTGTGTGTGTGTGTGTGTGTATCTTTATCAGTAGGACCTTACAGTCTGGTTTGAGAGATGGCACATAAAAAAGAAATGTAATGGAAATAAATGATTCCTTTAACTCCAAATTCAGAACTTTCTTTATAGTGCTACACTGTTTCCTAGGGGTACCAAGGCCATCTTTTCTGTTTGTCCATTTCAAAGGTCACTGTGGTTAAAATTTTCATTACCTGGTTCACAACCTGCTTGAGACAGACGTGTCTGAATCTGGCTAGGCTGGCCCATAGTCAGTCAATATGCTATCTATTATTAGGTCCATACCTGAAGCTTTTCATCATACTAGGACTGGCTAGATTAGGGACAGGCTTTGGAAGACTGGGTTTATCTCCCTGTGGTGATGAGGCTTCAGAGGAAGATGCCTGGGAAGGAACCGTTTGGGATAGTCTTGTGGGGGGCCAGAATCTAAATGAGAAACTGCATGAAAATTGGTTCTTGGGCTGAAGTGGGAATGGAAATGATTAGTTCAGGGAACCTAGGGCATTTTCTAGCTTGGTAATTTTCAAAGTGTCAAATTCAAGCATACGTTCATTCATTTAACAAATATTTATCAACTGTTTACTGAGTGTGTCAGCCTCTTGTTTTGGGGGTGGAGAGGGAATGCAAAGATGAAAACAAAAGTAATCATCTGCTCACACAGGGCAAGTAACGATTTCTACAGGGAATAGCTAATATGGGTTGTTGTTTTTTTAATTTCCTAGGGGGCAGGAGACAAGGGAAAAATCTACTGGTTATATTTTAGTTAGTTATTATGATTTTGTTTTTTTCTTAAAGTCTTTGGAGAATGTTAATATTTCTGCCTCTTATTTGTAAAGTTAGAGGATAATTTGCATACAGGTGGACTCTGGGAAATCATGCCAACCAACGGTGCTCTCTGTAGGTAGAGCTGAAAACTTGTTTCTTTTCATTTCATGCATCTTGCATCCCCAACCAGGGGAGAGGAAAGCATTGGCCTGGAAACCAAGAATGGGAATGACTCATTTATAAACAATAAATAACTGAAGTCCCAGGAGTGTTGAGCTCAACCACAGTTACACCGTGCAATGCGGCAAACATTTACCTACCTTTCTGAGTGTTGGATTTTTCCCCACATTCTTAATTTTATGCATGTATGTGACTTTGAGTTACATTTAGATTTCTTTAATTGACTTTTTTTTAAATAGCTAAGTGATATACCTTATGGCATATATCAAACATGGAGGCAGGAAGACCTGAGTTCAAATTCTTCCTCAGACACTAGCTGTGTGATCCAAGGCAAGTCATTTAACCTTTGTCTACTTCTGTTTCCTCAACTGTAAAATGAAGAAAATTATAGCACTTGCCTCCCATGGTTATGAAGATCAATTGAGACAATATTTGTAAAGGAATTAGCACAGTGCCCAGCTTGTTGTAGGTACCCAGTAACTGCCTGTTTTCTTCTCCCTCTTCCAAAATTTACCTTTTATTTACTTTCTCCTCCCCCATCATTATATTGTAAGGTCCTCAAGGACAGGGACTATCTTTTACCTTTCTTTACATTCCTAGTGCTTAGCATAGTGCCCAGCATATAGTAGATCCTGAAAAATGTTTATTGACTGTGTAGTCCACCTATTTAGACTCTCGGCTGAACCACTTAGATGAGAACCATCTCTGCCTTCAGAGGCTCGAGGGTCAAATACCCCCTTTGATGCTTACTACTTGTGTTGTCTTCAGGAAGTCCCTTATTTCCTCCCAAGTCTATTGAAGGAATTGGACTAGATCAGGTGTTCTCAGCCTTTTTTATGCAATGCAACCCTTGGGCATTCTGGTGAAACCTGTGGAATGATATTCTTATATGTATAAAATACATAGGATCACAAAGGAAATCAATTATATCAAAATGGATACATGTGTGTTTAGATACACAAACACATGCAAATTTACATATATATTACATACATGTATACATGCATATATATATACACTCTGTGTGTGTATTTCACAGACTTTGGTTAAGAATTACCCAACTCAACATGTTTTCTAACTCCACCTAAATGAAAGACATTCATTTAAAAGTCAACTAGTCCAAATTCCCATCCAATCAAAGAATCCCTTCTCTTATCTCCCAGCTGGATTCACACATACACCCCTGCTCAAATATTCTTTGTGACAGGAAGATCAGGACTTGTCATTTGTCCTGATAAAGCACTCTTCTGTGACTTTCCATTTGCCTCTCAACTGAATTTTCTTTTATGTCTTAGAATGTGAGCTCATTGATGTATGCTGTGTTATTTTACTTATGTGAGTAATAAGGACATGTAAATTGACAGGCATCTTCAGGTTTGTATTTCAAAGGGTCAAGCTTGAGATTGATTTGGGATTATCAAGGTCTCTGAACTAGAAAGTATAATTGAGTCAAATCCAGGAACTGTCAAAGAAACACTTTTTTTTTTTGTAATTGGCCAAAATTGAAAACTAAGGGGTGCCCATGATGGAACATGACTGAAAAATTATGGTATATGAATGGAATAGAATATGTGGTACCAGAAAAAAAAATGATGAAAAGGATGGTTTCAAGAGAACTCTGGGAAGACTTGTTTGAATTGATGCAGAGTGAAGTGAGCAGAAACAGGAGAACAATTTAGACAACAAAAACATTGTAAAGACCAACAATTTTGAATGATTTAAAAACCCTGATCAATGCACAATTCCAAAAGACTGATGGTGAAACATGTTATAACACCTTACCCATCCCCCCAACAGAGAGGAGATAAATTCAGATACAGAATGAGGCATGTTTTTGTGTTGAGGTTTAGGGGTGGTGGGACCCGGAAATAGCAACACACAGGTCCTGCCTGAATGAATTTGACCCAAGCCTTGTTCCAGCCAAAGGAAAAGGCTTATTAAAAATCTGTCATATTCACCAGACTCTTAAGGAATCTCATCTTTGGATAGACTCTTAAAGAATCCAAGCATTTGTAATGTTAATGTAAGTGGCCAGATTGAATCTGAGCACTTAAATGGAGGCTGAGGTGGATCTTATATACAGAAAGATGTGGGAGGGACATAGGGTTGGCCAAGTAGTCTGGGGAGATTGGAAGAGGGATCTAGGGAGGATCTGGATGGGAGTGGCCAGTATGCTGGGGTGACTGGAGGTCTTACTCCAGGAATCAAAAGAATGGGGTTTAGATAGGACTAAGGGTGGGAAGATCCCGAATGGAGGCCTGGGCTCGGTTAAGGGTAACCGAGAATTGGGCACAGCTATAATGAAAGGCCAGTTGAGGGGATTATAACCACAGACAAACCCAGATCAAGCAGGAAGATTCAAGGAGAGTTCAAGGGGATTTCCAGAGCCTGTACCCCCTCATTTGTACATGGTCAAAATTTGAAAATTTGGTTTGCTTGGATATGCATATTTATTATAAAGGCTCTGTTCTCTTTTTCTTTTTTTCTCTTTTATTCAATAGCAGTGAGAGGGAGAGAAAATTAGTGTCCATTAATTTAAAAAAGAAATTTTTTTAACATAAACATACAATTTTTAAAAGACCAATTGAAGAGGAAGGAGAAGTTTTCAACAGTTGAACGGCCACCACAGTAGAGTCACCCTCTCCCCCAGTTTAGCCCAGGATTCAAGCTGAGCCTGAAAAAAAATGATGCTATGAGGGCAACAAGTGAAAAGAGAGTGAAAAAGTAGGGTTTAACTTTAACAGAGAAAGGAGAAATCAAAGAAAGTCATCAGGTCCCTGCAGGCATCTCATAAAAAGAAGAAAAAGACTGAAGTCACCTGTTGTCCCCACCTCTTCAAGGACTGAAGGAAGCTCCAAGAAAATATCTGGTTTTCCCCAATACCCCCTCCCAACATGCCTGTCCCTTGAAAGAGTCTGTAACATACACTGTCTATACTTTACCCAAACATTTCCATTACTCTAACTTTTGCCCCAACATAAAGAAACCATGGGTTAACTAGGGATAATTATATATTTAAATTAGGGCAAATGGTCAAGTCCTTGCCTAAGTGTTAGACATTTTTCTAACTGGGATCTTGGAGTTTTTGTGATTGTACTTTTGACTTTTTGTTTAATATAAATCCAATAAAGCAAGAAAAGAAGGGAACTATGTGGACCTGAGTGGCCTCAGCTAGAAAATGAACTAATTGTTGTCAATAATATAATAGCTAAAAATAGGTAGCTTTTATATAGTACTTAATAAATATTATCTCATTTCATCTTTGCAATGACCCTGGAAAGTAGGTGCTATTGCATTTTACAGCTGAAGAAACTCAAGCAGATAGAGACTAAGTGACTTGCCCATTTAGCTAGTAACTGAGGCCAGATTTGATTTTGGTCTTTATAACTCTAACTTTCTGTCCACCTGTCTTCCAGAAAAAGGATGTGGCTGATTAAATCTTCAGAAACAAAAGAAAGAAGGAGTAGAGGCAGCTAAAATCAGCTGAACTTGAACTTTGGTCTTGTTGACTCCCTATGTCTCTATCCACTGAGATACTGGTCTGCCTTAAAAAGGATGTGACAGATTAGCTTCTCAGAGTCAAAGGGTGTAAGGAGGAGAGGGCAGCAACTTGTATTAGCTGGCCAAACCACCACTCCCATAGTGACACTCATAGCCATCTGGTGTTACATAAAAATGTCCAGCTCTGGGATGTCTAAGTGGCGCAGTGAGTAAGAGTGCCGGCCCCAGAGTCGGGAGGACCCCGGATTCAGTTCCAGACTCAGATACTTAATACCCACACACACAAAAACTGGCCGTGTAACCTTGAGCAAGTTACTTAACCCCAATTGCTTTAAAAAAAATGTCCAGCTTTTGCTTTGGTTTAGACCTATTTTATCAATATAGGGAACTCCTGGTTAGAACACTTCCCTGAACTAGTTCAGATCTAGAGATAGAAGGGATATCAGAGTCCATCCAGTTCATTCCCCTTATTTTATAGGTAAGGAAACTGAGGCTCAAGGAGGTAAGTGACTTGTTCATAGTTATACAAGTAAGCCCCAACTCTTCTTCAACTTACAGTCTTAGAAAATTCCTTAAAATACTTCGAAGTTAAGTGATTTGCTCATGATCATGTGTCCAAGGTAGAAGCCAAACCCGAGGTCTTCCTGACAATACACACAAGCCCAGGTGCCTCCCCTCTATTTACCATAGCTGCCCAAACCTAGGTTAAGGCAATTGTCCCTACTCCAAGATCTTTGAAAGAAAAAGAAAGAAAAAACAAACGGCCTCATGCAACCAACACAGCCCTAGCATTGTTCTCTTCAAAAAGAGAAGTTAATGATGTTCTCCCTTGGAAATTCTGTTTCTGAAAAAAAACTGTTAGGCTCAGCCTGTGTTTTTCTTCTCACCCACACACGTTTTTTTCCCCTTTCTTTCACAAACTACTTCTTTATATTCTACCAGTACTGGAGAAAGCTCAAATCCAGGAGGAATTCAGGTTTTATAAGAATCACAGAGATTTTCTCTGACACTCACTGAGAAGGAGAACTGGCTTCTCTTGGAGATCTGCCACCCATACATTTATCGGAATGTTCTTTAAGTGTTCAGCAGCGCAGCCAGTAAGTAGCCTGCCCCTATACCCAGTGCTGACGCTATTTCTCCATCCAACTGCAAAACCTAACCAGGATGCTCCTACGACATTCCTTTCTCTAACTTCTGGCCCTTGTGCCTCTTCCTTTAGGGTAAAGAAGGGCATTTGTCACTAGACCAGCCCCACTTCCCACCCTGACCAAACTCCAGACGTCATTCTGCCTGCTGCCCTGCCTTCTTCCCTCACCTCTACCATGGGATGTAACCATGTAGGTAACTATAGACCATCAGAAGGTCTCACCATGCCCAACGCCCTATCACTGCCTCTCCTCTTCTTCCCTCCCCAGCTTTCCCCCCTCTGCTGGGAGGCTGTAGAACATACCAAAAGGAGAGCATCTGAAATCTCTGGAAGAAAAGATAAAATCGTCTCTGTACATTAATGCAATTTACCTATTCTGGAATGTTTCACTGGTGTCCTGAGGATATGAGCTATGCCTTTCACAGGGCATACCCCAGATGATGTCAGCATGTTCTGGCTGCCATGGACATGCCTGAATGAAACAATTTAGAGTATCAGATCAGAAAGAAAAAATATTAAAAGAAACCAAAAACAAGAGAAGGCTATAGCTAAGCCCTTCTATGAGACCCACCTACTGGGAGGAAATGAGAATGAAGTTGTAAGAAGGAATATAATGGTATCTTGTTTTGCACCTACAAAGATTACTGGGAGATGATCAGTAGCTGTGGGAAAGATCACTTATCTTATTTGACTAAGACAATGGCCATCCTGGCTCCAAGTGGACTAGAAAGGGGTTAAACTGGAAAAACCAGTGTGAACCTGAGGGTTCATCCCCAATCATAAATATCCTCACTACCATGGCTATGTAATCTGCATATAATATGCATACATAGCGAATGTAGAATATAGAGAGGGCAATAAGGTGAGGAGTATGAGGAATTTGACTCTCTCTCTCTCTCTCTCTCTCTCT
>NW_027185697.1:1500176-1521793 GCF_028583685.1 Petaurus breviceps papuanus | reverse complement strand
TCTCTCTCTCTCTCTCTCTCTCTCTCTCTCTCTCTCTCTCTCTCCCTATTCCCTATTATCTATTTTTATCATCCATCTACTTGTCTATGTATGCAATTATGTATCTACCCATTCATCTATCCATCTATTTCTATCATCTAATGTATTTTATCATCTATCTACCTGTCTATCTATTTTTGGCTATCATCATCTGTCTTTATATATCTTCATCTATCATTTACCATCCATAATCATTTGTATCAAATGAGATAATGTATGTAAAGCACTTTGAAAATCCTGAAGCATTAAATAAATAAAAGTTACGAATTTAAAGAACAAGATTGCATCGACAATTGGTGGATCAGGAAATGGCTTGATGTAGAAGGTGACACCTTTGTTGTACCTTGATGGAAGACAAGAGTTCCAAGAGAGAGAGGAAGAACAATCTACAAATGGTGACCCCCTATATGAAGACACATCAGGAGGATACTGAGTGCCCCGTACAAGATCTAGCTTGTAGGACAGTTTCACTGACCTAGGAATTCTCGGAAGGGGAGATCCTATGAAATAATATTATAAAGATAGGTGGGAACTATATTGTGGACTCATAAATGCTAGACTGAGGAATTTGTATATTACCCTAAATGGAATTAAAAGGGGAGTTATGAACAAATGTATGTTGGGAATATTAATCTGTGAACTGAATGGAGGAGAGTCTAGAGAGAGAGAAAAAAAGTTCAGACTTTTATTGATAGTTCATGGTCAAGAAATCTCTTCCTTCAGCACCTCTTCAGGCATCTAAGGTCTTCATGCTGCTGCCTTGTTGCTGGGAGCAATGGAGCTCCTCTCACTGTCCTTTCCCAACCAAGCTGTATGTTAATAATTAATAATAATAGTAATAACAATGGCTAATATTTATGGAGTCCTATATAGTTTCCAAAGTACTTTACAAATGTTAAATCATTTTATCCTCACAACCATAGGAAGTAGGTACTATTATTATCCCCATTTCACAGATAAGGAAACAGGGTGACAGAGGTTAAGAGACATCCCCAGGACGTATACAGTTAAGCAAAAGTCTGAGGCCAAATTTGAACTCATCTTTTTGACTCCAGATCCAGCTGCACCACTCAAATTTGAACTCAGATCTTTTTGACTCCAGGTCCATCTGCACCACTTAACTATCTTTCAATGGTAATGGGTATTAATAAGATTGATAGACACAGTAGATGTGTGAAAGTTATCTGTTATGCTGGTCAGGTAGTATTATAATTGTGTATATCTGTAGTTCCAAGATCAGAAATTTCATTTGGGGAGTTCTCTCTACCTACGCAGATCACTTCTTCAATTCTTATTCAATTATCTCTACAAGCTGTTGTGAGCCCCTTCTTACCTGACCCCATAAAAAAAGGAAGCCATAATGTCTTGTCCTCATTAAAACAAACAATGAGAAAACCCTTAATAAAACCCTAATAGGGCAAAGGAAGGTGGTAGTTCTGCTGTATTCTTCTCTAGTCATCACATGTGTGAAGTATTGGGTTCTCTTCTTGGTATCACATTTTAAAAACATGTTCTAGAGCATAGAGCAGAAGTTGACTGAAGACTTCCAAGACTATGTCATTTGAGAATCATTTGAAGGAACTGGGACATTTAGCCTGGAAAAGAGAACATTCATAGGGGGCAAGAGAGATGTTTTCATGTATCTGGACCACTGTCAACTACAAGAGGGATTAGACTAGTTTCTGACTGTCCCTGAATGAAGGAACTAAGAGCAAGGGTGGCAGTTGAAAAGAGATGAATGTTCAGCAAAATGACTAACAATTAGAACTATTATACAGTGTGGCCTTCCCCCAGAGGTGATGGGTTTCCCCTCCCTAGAGATGGAAATATCATCATCATCATCATCATCACCACCACCACCACCATCATCATCATCACTAGCATTTATTTACACAACACCTACTATGTGCCAGGTACTGTGCTAAGCACTTTACAAAGATAATTTCATTTGATACTTACAACAACCCTGGAAGGTACATGCTACTATCTGTTTTACAGATTAGGAAACTGAGGCAAACAGAGATGAAGTGACTCGCCCAGAATCACAATGTTAATAGGTATCTGAGGCTAGATTTGAACTGACTACAGGCCTAGTATTCTATCTGCTGCACCATATATAAGAGGGAATACTGAACCAAGGGGAGATGTTTAAGGACTGCATTAACTTAGCTTCAATAATAATAATAAAGTTTTATTTTAATTAAATTCACATTTAATTTGAGCATTTTCTCCAATTATGCAAAAATATTATTCAGAAAAGGGATCCATAGACTTAACTAGACTGCCAAAGGGTTCCATGATAGGAAAAAAGTGAAGAACCCTTGTTACAGAGAAACAGATTTCTTGTTTAGACATGGACTGTACTAGGTTGTCTTTGAGGCCCCATCCAGCAGTGAGAATCTGCAGTTCTGTAATTTAATGGTGAAAATATCAAAAGAATGCTGAGAAAGCTAGATCATTTGGGAGTATCTTCAAATTCTCCTGTAATCATACTCTAGAATCATCTTTACTATCAACTTTACTTAAAGCAGCAGCTCTCAAACTTTTTGGTCTCAGGATCTCATTACATTCTTTTTTTTTTTTGCCTTTTGGAGGGCAATTAGGTTTAAGTAACTTGCCCAAGGTTACATGGCTAGTTTTGTGTGTGTGTGGGTGTTGTGTCTGAGTCTGGAACAGAACTCGGGTCCTCCTGATAATGGGGCCGGCACTTTACTCATTGCGCCACCTAGCCACCCCATCTCATTACATTCTTTAAAATTATGGAGGACCTCCCCTAAAAAGCTTTCATTTATGTCAGTTACATCTGTCAATATTTATTATATTAAAAATTAAAATGTCTTAGTATTATTGTGAAAGTAGCATTGATCTAGAAGACCCTTGAAGGATCCCAGGCACCCCTAGGGGTTCCTAGATCATGCTTAAAGAATCACTGCCTTAGAGAGACACCATAGCATTGAGAGATAATGTGGTGGATTAGATGACTGGTCTTGGAGTCAGGAAAAATGAGTTCAAATTTGGCCTTTGCTATGTACTAGCTTCATGATAAGAATGCCACAAGCCTCTTCATATTTACCTACCTCTCTATGACCATAATTTACAGGTCAGGTGTCAATCTGTATCAGTGGAGAAAATTTCCACACTAGAATATTCCCATAACAGGAAAAATACCTGTGTAGAGTTCCCCCTCCCTCTATGCTATAAAGCAATAGCATCTTTTATGCCAACAAAAAAAAAGTCTATTATGCATCAAAACCTAAAGTTTTGTGGGCAAGTCTTACATAATAATAAGCTTGGTTGATCTAGTCTAGGACCACATCAGCATGTAAGCTCTGAGCATGGACAGAAAAGTCAAGAACGAACTATGGGGGGAGGGGATCTGCCACAATAAGAAATCTTTGGGGAGACAGATTACATCGGACAAATGGTCATTTCCCCCTGAAAGGCCTTCTCTTGCCTCCTAATGGGATAGTGACTTCTCAGCTTCAAGCACCACTCATAACTGATTTCCCAGCATGTCTCATCTCTTTGGATGTCTACTTTCTAAAAAAAAAAAAGAAAGCCCTGGTATTGACTTAGCCTGGCTTTTAGTTTATATTTGTTCAGATTTTGATTTGGTTCCTATCCCATACTCAGTATCAAACTGCCCTTCTCTCCATTCTACCCTCAGTGGCAGAGAGAGAACAAGATCAAAAGAAGATGTACAGCAAGCTGAGGGACCTATTCTCCCTTGCTTCTTCTCAAGACCTTTTGACCAAGTTATAATGATCACTCCAATGTTTGCACTTCATCCTTCATTTTAGAAGACCAATGACATGGTGGGGTAATGTCTTGACTTGTACATGAATTGGATTTAAGTGAGGCAGAGGTGCACAAAGTCATCAATCTCACTCTTTCTTCCAGAGTCATTGAAATACAGTGGCAAGGCAAAAGTCAGAACAACTATGATGGCCCAGGATGCAGGGGATGACCTTGGTACTTGCGATGTCTGACCAAGATCTAAGTGCTGCACAGTGCCTCTTTCAGCCACCTTCATGACCACTGGAACAAATTGTTTTCATTCACCCATTCCACCTGGGGAAGTCTTCTATACTTAGGGTAGACACCCTCCTAACTCACCGATGGGTTTGAGGTCTGTCACCCTTAACCTCGTTTAGCTGGGGTGCTGAGATGTTTTTACTGGGGTGTGTGCACTGTGCATATTACGACTTCTTAGAGCACAGGTGAGAGTCAGTCTAATGGGATAAACACATCCTCTTTCATCAGTCCAATATATGGTAGACAGAGCTTTGGATAATCAACTCTTCTGGATTGCCTTTTGGGGAAACCTCAACTAGGACCAACAATTTCCCAAACTACTCTCCCATGCCAGTGCTCCACCTGATCAGTCAGAGGATCTCAGGAAGATTAGAGCTGCGGCAGGGAAGGACCTTAAGATAATTTGTTAGTGTTGTATAGGTATTTCAGATATGTTCGACTTCAAGACTCCATTAGAAGTTTTCCCGGCAAAGATACTGGAATGGTTTTGGCATTTCCTTCTCCAGCTCATTTTATAGATGAGGAAACTGAGGCAAACTGGGTTACGTGACTTGTCCAAGGTCACAAATCTAGTAAGAGTCTGAGGCTGGATTTGAATTCAAGTCTTGCTGACTCTAGGCCTGGAATTCTATCCACTGCTCCTCTAGTTGTTTGGACAAATTCTTTAACATCTCTGAGCCTCAGTTTTCTCATCTATCACTATTCAGTAATTTTTAATTCAACTCTTTGTGACCCCATTTAGAAATTTATTTCTAAAAATAAAATTTTACATATAAAGAAAACAAAGCAAGTGAGGCAAAGTGACTTACCCAGGGTCCCACAGCTAGTAAGTGCCTCAGGTCAGATTTGAACTCAGGAAGAGAAGTCCAGTCTAACACTCAGTCTAACACTGAGCCATCTGGCTTCCCTTAAAATAATAGGATTATAGAATTACAGTGAGAGGGAACCTCAGAGACTAAAAGATAATCCAAATGTCTCATTTTATGGACATTAAGTACAAGTTGGTTTTTGGAAAGTCTTTTGGGAGTGGGGAGTTCAGAACACACAAATGTGGAACTACAGAAAAATATGTTTCCAGAGTAGTCTAAAGACAAGATCATCTGCAAGATGGTGGCTAAGGCAAGGGATCCCAAAAGATCTATTGAGCTTAAAACACTTTAAAACTAAATCCTCTGTAATTTAATAAATGGTCCATTAATTATCTCACATAATGGTCTAGTAATTGCCTCAATTACTGTCTGGTAATTGCTTTGAATTAAAGGAGTGCATATGCTACATGGGGTAGACAAAGGCAACAAGAAGAATATCAAATGTTCACCCATTCTACATTGTAGAATTGCTGGGCAAGGCATGGAGAAAGGCTGGCTGACCATGCTAGTATAGAAGCCATGGGATTTCCAATGAGCATGGCCAGGCCCTCTTTTTCCATACTTTGTCCAACAACTCCACAATGTATAATGGACGTATTTGATATTCTTGTTCTTTTCTGGGTAGAAATTTTATCACAAGGAACTCCATGCCACATCTATCTAATTTATTAAATTATTTATCCAACAGATCCTTTGGATTATGGCATTTATGTAAGGAATAATAAACATTTCTTGAACACCAGCAAATTGGCACACATCCAACCGACTGAACATTTGCCAGCTCTTGCTGGCATCTATGCATCGAAGTAACATCTAACACGAATTTAATATGTACATATCTAATCCAATAAACATGTATTAAGTGTCTGCTATGCTCCTGGCACTATGCTAAGTGAGGATAGAATTAATAAAAAAGAAAAGAAAAGAAGTCACTGGCCACAAGGTGCTTACAATCTAAAAGAGAAGACAATACACAAAAAGAAGCAGGAAAGCAAGGAGAGAGAGAACTCCAGTGGGTAGCTGGAGTGAGGGCATCTTGCTCTATGGAGATGAAAGCAGGAAGGGCAGCAGATGTAAAATGGAGTGAGCTGAGAGTGCCATTTCTGCCCTTTATAAAGGAAGGCATTGGGAGAAGTTTGGCACTCTGTCCTCCATTCCTCCAAACAAAGAGGAGAGGAGACTGAGAAAGGTGGAGTCAATAAGGGCTTGAGGTAGTAGTGTGGTGGCAAGTTTAAAACTGGTGAGTTGGGGCAGCTAGGTGGTACAGTGAATAGAGCACTGGTCCCGGAGTCAGGAGGACCTGGGTTCAAATCCAGCCTCAGACATGACATACTTACTAGCTGTGTGACTTTGGGCAAGTCACTTAACCCCAATTGCCTTTCCTTCTCCCCTCCAAAAAAGTAATAAGATGATCAAATTTAAAAAAAAACAAACAAACAAGAAATAGTGAGCTTATCCTGGGAGGAGGAGTCTCACTGCATGGAGTCAAAACCAAGCAGAGCAGCATCTGCAAAGTAGAATTGCAATCCAATGTTTCTCAATAACAGATGAATCTATAATTAATATCTACACATTTACATCACAATCAATGAAGAGTTAGGCCCTGAAGAGTTAGGAGGTTCCTAGCAGTGGCTAGTAGTATAGGACTTAGAGTCAGGAAATCAAAATCCTGCCTCAGACACTTACTACCTATGTGAACCTGAGCAGGGCATTTCACCACTCTTTCCTCAGTTTCCTCAGCTATAAAATGGGGATAGCAATCACAACAGCACTTGCCTCCCAAGGCTGCTGTGAAAATCAAATGAGAGAACTGAGTATGTACTTTATAAACTCTGAAGTGCTGTATAGGTGCTAGATATAGTTAGTCACGGATCTGGTAACATCCAGTACACACTAAACGTCTACATGTCTGTGTAACACCCAGCATGAATGAGCCACCTACACATGAATGTAAAACTCAACATATACTGACATTATATAGAAAGCAAATGGCCTGCCCCACAGTTTTGTTTTGCTGGAAATAGGAAAGACAAGTCAGAGCTCCTTTTAGAGAAGATGATTCAGAAATTCAATTCATAGAATCATGGCTTATGCCAAGGCTTTTACTATTGCCATAGGATCATACTTTACATCTGGGAAAGGACTTTATAGTCCACTTTACAGCAGAGGAAACTGAGGCCCAGAGAGTTTAAGGGACTTGCCTAAGGGCACAGTGATAGGGACTTTGACTTCAATTCCAACACTCTTTTCACTATGTCACACCTAAATTCTCAGTTTCCCCATCCAACTCTAAGATTCCTAACCAGTTGGTAACCACAAGGTGGACATGAACAGTGTTGAACTTGTAATGAGGAAGACCTGAATTCAAATCCTGATTCTGATGCTTATTTCAAGTGAGTATTCAAAGTGAGGAAGTACGTATGTGAGTGGCAGGAGGTGGGTGGGAGGGGGAGGAAGGATATTAGAAGGGATAATTGCCCACACTAGTGACAATTTGACATGATGCTCCAATATCCCAAGCTCCTTCACCAATCTCCTTAGATTTTACATTTTAAGCACTTTTGCACATTTTCAGGTACTCATGTGGTAGACCTAATATTAGATAGCAAGAAGAAACATTGGACTTGGGGGTATAGGGAAGGTAAAGGATACATCAGGAGGACAATAAGGAAACTATTTGGAGAGGATTAGGGGGAAATGGTTGGTTGGTAGGTTGGTTGGTTGGTAGGTTGGTTGGTTGGTTGGTTGGTTGGTTGTTGGTAGGTTGGTTGGTTGGTTGGTTGGTTGGTTGTTGGTATGTTGGTTGGTTGGTTGGTAGGTTGGTTGGTTGTTGGTAGGTTGGTTGTTCTTCATTCTTGAAGAGGAGAAAAATGACATCACTATGTTAGAGTTGAGTTATAGTGTGTCTGACTATGACCAATTAGACCAATATGAGCTCAGAATGCTTTACCACAGGTTGGGCACAAATAGTTCATGTGAACAGTTTGGGTGAATTCTCTAAATTTGTATGTCTCACATTTCTTTTGACCTACTTCCATTCTGCTTTGCTCATAGAGCACAGCACCTTCTCTGGTGTGAGCACACCATTCTGAGTGGTCCTGTGCCACTGGCTCTCATGTCACACAATAGATTTCAAAGTTCTTAAGAAAGACCTTGAGAGTGTCCTTGCATCCCTTCTTCTGACCACCAGGAGAATGCTTATTTCATGTGAGTTTTTCATAAAATAGTCTTTTTGGCAAGCATAAATTTTGCATTCAAACAATGTGGCCAGCCCATCAGGGTTGCACTCTCTGAAGTAGGATTTGGATGCTTGGCAGTTTGGTTCAAGAAAAGATCTTATCTTATCCTTACAAGTGATCTTCAGAATCTTCCTAAGACAATTTTAAATGGAAGTGATCCAGTTTCTTGGCATGGCCCTGGTAGATTGTCCAGTTTTCACAGGCATACAACAATGAAGTCAGCACAATGGCTCTATAGACTTTCAGTGTGGTAGTCAGTCTAATATGGCTTCTCTCCCACACTTTCCTTCAGAGCTTCCCAAACACTGAGATAGCTCTGGCAATGCATAGTCAATCTCATTATCAATGTGTACATCCTTGGAAATTACCAAGGTAAGTGAACTTATCCACAGCATTCAAAACTTCTCCATTTACTATAACTAGTGGTTCCTTGTGTGGATGGTGTGGTGGTGGCTGATGGAACACCTGTGTTTTCTTGGTGTTAATTGTTAGGCCAAAGTCAGCACAAGCAGCAGAGAATCAATCCATACTTTGTTGCATCTCAGCTTCAGAAGCTGCACTGAGCACACAATCATCTGCAAACAGGAAATCATGCACCAACACTCTCTCCGCTTAGGTCTTGGCTTGTAGCCTTTGCAAGTTTAAGAATTTCCCATCAGTGCCATAGCTGCTCTTGATGCGATGTTTGTCCTCATTGAAGGCATTTGACAACATGGCTGAAAGTATCATGCTGGAAAGCATGGGAGCAAGCACACAGCCTTGTTTCACTCTCTTGGTGACTGGAAAACACAAGGGCATTACCCACTATCTAGACTCCGAGCAACCCTGCCATTATGAAATTGATGTACAATGCTGAGGAACTTTGCCAAGCAGCCAAATTTTGACATAATTTTCCACAAGTCCTCATGACTGACAGTATCAAAGGGGAAAACAGTAGGAGTAGGAAGAAGGAAAGAAAATAGAGAATGATGAATTGAAAACAAACATGACACATACAGATTTATCCCAGGCAGGACTCAAAGAGACCCTGAGAGAGGCAGGCAGAGCTGTAACTAAGACAGAGAAATTGGGGTATCACCCCAGAGTGGCAAAACTTAAAGAATGATGACAATTATTCCTTCAGTGAACAAAAATAAGTTTTTCATCTAGTTAGCAACAATAATTACTTAAAGTAGAAAACACATATGGTACCCTTCCTTTTTTTCAGAGACTACAAGTCAGAAGTAGTTTACCCCCTACATACACCATACACATAGGGTCCTAACTCTCTCTCTCTCTCTCTCTCTCTGTCTCTCTCTCTCTCTCTCTCTCTCTCTCAGAAAAGGCCCCCTATTTTCCCAGGATCTCTGTCTTTTTACAGTAGGGTAGTTCTAAAGTCCAAGGTTTTTTCCTCTCTAACCCTTATTGAATTGTCATTAAAAGCTAATTTGAAAGGAATTTCCATGCTGCTTGCCCCACATGGGACCCAGAATTGCTAATGATGGTTCTGGGTACTTTGCCATAGCTTAAAGCCTAGTGAGTCATTCAACAAGCATTTAATAATTTCCCACTACATGCCAAGCACTGGGCTAAATGCTGGGGACATAATGAAAGACAAAACAAATAGTCAGTGCTCTCAGGAAGCTTACAGTCTAAGGAGGCGGACAATGTGTAAACAGCTACATGCAAGCAGGGCATATTGGAGATAAGCTATAATCAAATCATTAATTATCTGGGCAGTTTTGCAAAGAAAGTTTTTTTTTCTCATGTCTATACAGTTGCAATAAAATGGAAACTGAAAGTAATTACATGACCAGAAAGGAAAGAACAGGAACTCGGTCCCACATATTCTATTTGGATAATCTAGGGCAACTCCTAGGAAAAAATAAGGGAAAAAATAACTTGGGGGGGGTGCCTTACTTTTACAGATTGTCCATGGAACCAAATAAAATGGGTCATCTCTCACATTCCACCTCTACAGACTGAACCCAAAGGAAGCACCTGCAAGGTAGGAAAATAGCTTCTACCTTGTGGGAACTCCAGGCCTGTTTGGGGGAGCCAGGCCTCATTCAGAAAGTGACCCATTCCAGGGAACTAAACCCGGCCTATCTATTTTAGTGTTTTTAATTCACTTCCCATGGAGAAGCAGGTTACACCCACAGTGCTTTGAGTTCCTGGCAGGTGTCAGTTACATTAATTATTCAGTTCCCCTAAACCAGGTGCTATAGGGGAAAAAAAGGAGTGAAAGAGAGAGATCCATCCTCACAAAATGAGATCCAGCTGTCACTTTTGTTCTCTTTTTCTGAAGCAATGAAGGGCCACAGCCCTGAGGATTTATTCTGGAGTGACGTATGAGGGACGCATGATATTTATTTGATGTGTTATGGTTACTGATGTATTTCTAAAGATAATTTATGAACATTCTATACAAACATGTAATGTAGTTTTACCTAGTTTATGTGTGATGCTCATCTATTTTTCTTAGAAGAGCAGTCAAAACATAATTTGCAAATAAACATATTGCCTCAATGGGATACTTCATTTGGGATTTTGACACCTGAGGGATCAGAAAGAATGGCCCGGAGAATTATTTCTTTATTAGGAATTTTCTTTAGGAATAGATTTGTGACCTCTAAAAAATCCATTCTAATCCTAAAGTTCCTTGGTTTTAACTGAAGCTGTGTCTCAATGAATCCGTTTAAATTGCCTTCTCGCAATTATCATAAGAGCTGAGCACTGAATAGTGGGCTGAGTTGCTGGAAAAAAAATGCTTTCCTTATCCCATCCAATTTTTGGTATTCATTTTGTATGTATTTATTTATCTATTCTTCTTGTACCACCACCCTCCTTACCACCACCACCACCACCAGCTGCCCCAGAATATAAGGTCCTTGAGGTCAGGGACCATTTTTATTTTTGTCTTTGTATCTCCCACAGCATCTGGCCTATTCAATTGAATTGTCTGATGGTTTCCTACAAGATTCGACTTAAATGCTACATATTACATGAAGACAGCTAGACAGTATAGTGGACAGACTTGTTCTAGAGTCACAAAGGCTTAACCTGAATTAATAACATTTTCCCCATCACTTTCCCAAGTCTAGCCAATCAACAAAACAGTAAATCAAACCCTGATTTATAGCATTTGCGGATTTCTGAGGAGTAAATGCTCACACTGAAAATTTAACTGTTTGTGAAAGTCAGTTGAAGCTGATTCTAGTGTGTGCCTTGATTCTGGATTCAAATGACCCAGAGCAAAGCACATAGCCTATGCTTTTTTCAGGGACAGCTAGTGATGCAGTAGAATGCTGGGTCTGGAGTCACGAAGACTCATCTTTCTGTGTTCAAATCTGGCCTCAGACATTAACTAGCTGTGTAACCCTAAGCAAGTCACTTAGCCCTGTTTGTCTCAGTTTCCTCATCTGTAAAATGAGCTGGAGAAGGAAATGGCAAATCACTGCAGCATACGAAGAAAATTCCAAATGGGGGTAATAAAAGCACCTATCTCACAGGAAAGTTGTAAGGATTAAGCGGGATTATATATGTAGTTTTTGTACATGCTAAAGAGCTATATGTTGTTGTTGAGTCATTTCCAAATCTTCATGACCCCACTTGTGGTTTTCTTGGCAAAGACACTGGAATGGTTTGCCTTCTCCAGCTCATTTTACAGATGAGGAAACTGAACAAAGTCATATAGTTAGTAAGTGTCTGAGGCCAGATTTGAAGTATGTATAGGTTAGCTACTATTAGCTATTACAGAAGGCCTTTTCTAAATCTCTCAGCTAGTAGAGGCCTCCCTTCTAAAAAACTACCTTTCATTTATTTAGTATATATTCTTTTTATGCTTATATATATTTATATTATCACTCATATTAGAAAGAAAGGCTTGGAAGGGCAGCGATTTCATTTTTGTCTTTGGAATCCCAGTATGTGGTACAATGCCTAGTAATTTAATAGGTACTTAATAAATGCTTGTTGATTGACTGATTGTTTGAGGCTTACAAAGCAAATGAATGGATACCCACTAGGGATATCCACTGAGTTTTACTATGAGCAAAGCACTGTGCTATATGGGGGAATACTCAGAGTCCCCAAGGAAACTATACAGTATCAAAGATAATAAAGATTGTAAAAAGGCTAGATTGTGAGTCTGGGTGAACAGGGCATGTAGAACTAGCTTTGTGACCCTGAGAAGTATAAGTGAAACTTGACATTGAACATGAAGGATTTGTAGAATGTCTATAGTTGGAGAAGAGTAGGGATGTCATTCTTAGGAGTTTGCTGTGGTAGTTAAAAGGGAAGGGATATTCTATAAGGGGAAAAGAAGACAAGAAAAAGACAGCAAGTGTAAGTAAAGAAGGCATATTTGAGGCATTGTTATATGGTAGACAGACTGGTGGGCTGAGATTCAGGTCTGACATGGCTTCTAATCCTACCTGTGACAATAGCTACATGCCTTTGACCAAATCTCTTTTGTTTATTATTTTTGCTTATTTATTTTATTTTTAATTTATGGAACAAAAGAAGTATTTCTATAACATCATAGAATTAAAAAAATGATTGCATATGAAACTGCAAATCTCTTATGTATACCTTGCTATTCCTTTGAAATATATAATAAAGTTATTATGAAATTTTCTTTTTTTTCTTCTCCCCCAACCCCCTGCTCTAGAGATGGCTATCATTCAATACAAAAACATCTATGACACATATACATATATATGTAAAACTATTCTACACACTTCTATTTACCAGTTTATTTCTCTGGATGCATATATGATCTTCCTTCATATATCCTTTGAGGTTAATTTGGGTATTTGTAACAGTCAAAATTACTTATTTGTTCAAAGTTGTTGAAAAAATATTGCTATTACCATATACAATGTTTCCTTGGTTCTGCTCATTTTGCTCTTTGTTATTTAGTACACTTCTATTCATGTTTTTTCTAAGCTCATTAGAGCTTAAACCTCTTAATCTTTTTGACCCTAAGTTTCCTTATGGGTACTACAATTCCAAGAGATCTTCGACTAAATCATTGTGAACATTCCTTCCAATGACATTCAACTCATCCACTTGTTCACAATCTGTGTGACTCTTGTCTATATATGTCCTCCTGTGAATGGGGCCACAAGCAATCCATCCAATTTGCTCCAGCCTTTCCTTGAAATCGTACAATGGGATATGGGTGTCAGTGGCGCATGAAAGTTAATTCCCTTCTTCTTGCTTTGATGACCAACCCATTGGTTCTTTGTTTTCCCAGCCTTACTTTTCACTGATGTTCTTTCCATTGCTTCTCTTGTAAAATTCTTCTCGACTTCTTCATTTGAATAATTTCATATCTACAGCACAGAAATAATACATTTAGTATTGACTTTATAAGGAAGTTCTGAGACTCAAATAAGATAATAGATGTAACATGCCTTTCAAACCTTAAAATTCTGTATAAATGTGAGCTATAGTCTATATTTTTTTAAAGCAATTGGGGTTAAGTAACTTGTTCAAGGTTACATGGTCAGTTATTATTTTTTGTGTGGATGCCAAGTATCTGAGGCTGGAACTGATCTGGGTCTCCTGACACTGGGGCCAGTGCTCTTACTCACTGTGCCACCTGGCCACACCTCTATATTTTTTCTAAATGTCTCTAGGAAAATGGAACATTATTGGAATGTCATGCAGAAAAGGACCAAAGAAATGAAGACAAGATTGGAAAAATAGAAGCTAGGGATGTAAGTATCAGAGTTATAGAACTAGATAAAAACTTAGAGGTCATTTTATCCAACCCCTTCTTTTTATAAATAAGGAAACAGAAGTTCAATGACTTGCCCAAGGTAACAAGTGGTAACCGATCAAGTTGGATTTTGAATCTATGTTTTCTGGCTCCAAATCTGGCTTCCTACTCTATGTTCTGGATTTGTTTCTGGGCATCTGGTTCTTTCTAGTACATCTGAAAACAGTAAGAGAAGGAAACTCAGGTACATGGATTTTGCAACACACCAGTTACCAAGGAGAAGTATACTTTGGAGTATATTCAGATGAATGATAACTTGCATCTTGCCTTGAAGACAATTAACTGGGGTCTCTCTGCTACAAAGACAATTATGGAAGTCATAGAAATGGACCAGATCCAGGCAAATACAAGGAAGCTATCAGTAAAAGCAAAGTCAGAGGGGAATCTAAAATAAGTAGTAAAGAATCAGAGATATTTATGGTCCAAGCAGATTGAAACTAGGGGACCCTTAAGTAGACAAGAATTGTTGGGCAAGGCAAGGAGCTGGTTAAACCAAGTAGTCAGTCAGTCAGTAACCAGGATGATACAGCTAAGGGGAGGAAAACAAAGTGGTGTGGCACATTACTCAGGGGCCTAAAACAGGAAGCCTACATAAAGTACAAAGCAAATCAACAAGAGAGGCACCCTGCCCACCTTGGTAAATAATCTAAGCTTCAACCATGAGCCACCAGTCAGCAAAGGCTTTAGGAAGGAGCTATGTGGAGGAGTCAATGCTTCAATGAGCTTATTGTTTCCCAATGTCTCTGTCTTCATCTCTGTCTCTGCCTCTCTTTTTTCTCTCCCTGTCTTTATGTCTCTCTGTCTCTGTCTATTTCTCTATCAACTGGAACCATTCTGTCTTAAGATAAAAGGAAAGTCACAGTCATTCTTCTCTCAGGTTCTTCTACCAACTGATCCCTCATGAAATCAGGCAGGGAGTGGTTATAATCCTCTTCCACAGGGGGAGAGTCTTGTGCAGATTATCCAGACTTACTCCTTGAGTTTTATACCCAACAAGTAGTCATCCAATTCTTGTTTGAAGACTTCTAAAGCAGGACTCCTTAATTTTTTTTTCACTCCTTGACCCCTTCAGTGCTTCTTAAATTGTGGGTCACAACCCCATGGGGCTGCAACCCACAGTTTAAAAAGTGCTGGGGAAGGGGCAGGGGTGCACTCCATGTTGAGTCAGCATATTCCACTTTTGAGGAGCTGGAGATATTTTAATAAAATTAAGCTTAAATATACCTCTTAATACTTTCCACTCACTACTCTTGCAGCCAAGGAAAGGAGTTATAATCCCACTTTCATATAGTAGATTTTCAACTACTTGAAGGCAGCTATCCTATCTTTGCTAATTGCCTAAGTTAAATGTTCAGACTTCCTCCACACCAAACCTTAAATAGCATGAACTCAGAAGAATTCACCTTTTTAGTCGCCGTCTTTTAGAAACTCTCTAGCTTGTCAACTCCTTTCTTAAAAATGGGCTTCCTAGAATTCAGAATTGTAACCTATATGGTTCAAGAATTTTGTCTCAGGATACCAAAGTTCAGGACTCTCAAGCCTGTTCTGCTTAGCACACAAAATCTCTGGACCAGCCATCATTTCCAAGGACATACCACTATGGTTTGCATCTCCAAAGCTTTGTCTACAACCTCCATGGAAGAAAAGACCATGTCTTACTCTGCACTAAACTGAAAGTCCTCCTCCCTTGCCCTCACAAGAGAATCCAAACTGTTCAGAGTGAAAATTACTCCATGGGCCCTTCTAGTACATAGAACTTACCTATAACTTTTCTCTAATGTATCCCTAAAAATACATAGAGAAATCCAAATGGATGTAAAAAATCATCTAATAGGATAAGGAGGCTAACTCAAAAAGAAACAAACACAGATGAATCTCAAAGAATTATACAACTCCACCCCCCAAAAAAAAGATTAATTGGAATTGATTAGGAAGAAAAGCTCAAATACATGAGGGAAGTCCAAATCACACATCTAACTACTTTGGGACTAAGGATAAAGGTCAGCTAAGCTGGAAAATAATTGAGAAAGAATGGAGAGGCAAATTGAATTTACCCTTGAGTCTGAAGATGCTGCTATCCTCAGAAAAATGGCACAATCTGTTGGGGAAACTCACAACCTGGAGCCAGGGATGTGCTGGCATTAGACATGTTGTAGACCAGACTTGATTTAGACTAGTCTGATAATTCAGATCCAAGACACTCATCAATTGCCTGGAAAATTAAGAAATCAAAGTTTATGTGGTCATAGAATAGAAAAGATACTTAGCAAGAATACACCATTGATAAAGTTGGGCAAATCTTCCCTGACCCCATGCTGGTGATCCTGGTTCATGGTTCAGTAGCCTGAAGCTAAACTTGGCACCAATAGAAATTTTTTATCTGGCCTACCAAGAAGCTACGTCAATGATCTGAACTTAGTCCCCTAAGCCAATTAAGTCTTGAAGATACTTTCAATACTTTTTCAAGGGAAAAAACTCGATTTAAAGAGTGATTTATACATTAGCTATTTTTATTTTTCTTCCAACAACCTGAAATGTGATGGTACAGTAGACTGATTTGTCAATGTTGTTGCTTAGTAGTTTTCAGACATGTCTGACTTTTCATGACCCCATTTAGGGTTTTCTCAGCAAAGATACTAAACTGGTTTGCCATTTCCTTCTCCAGCTCATTTTCCAGAAGAGAAACACTAAGGTAAATGGGGTTAAATGACTTACCCAGGGTCATACAGCTACTGTGTTTCCCCGATAATAAGACCTATCCGGAAAATAAGCCTCCCCTTACTGTGTAAGATTCCTCTAAAATAAGCCCTCCCCCGAAAATAAGCCCTATTGAGATTGCTACTGTAGTGAAGGTGATCCCCTGCGCTACATGCGACATTATGGTATCCTCTGTATGCACTGCCCCCCCCGTGAAACGCACGCCGCGCTCCGAGCTGCATCCAATCAGAGCTGCAGCAGTGAGCGCGTCATCCTGTTCTTCCCCAGTGATTTGCTTATTGAATAAAGGTACATTTTACCTGTTTATTAAAATTGCTGTCAATGTTCATTAAAATAAGCCCTCCCCTGAAAATAAGCCCTCTGGTGTTTTTCTGTCCAAAAAATTTAATAAGACAGTGTCTTATTATCGGGGAAACACAGTGTCTAAGACCAGACGAACTCACGTCTTCCTGACTCCAAGCCCAGTGTTTTATCCAACTGTGCCACCTAGCTGCCCAGTAGATTGAGTGCTCAATTTAGTCAGGAAGAAAAGGGTTCAAATCCCATCTCGCTTAACAGTATGATCCTTGGTGATTTCCTTATCCTCTTTGATCCTTAGTTTCATCATCTGTAAAATGAGGATAACATTTCCCTCACCTCAAAAGTCAATGTGATTTAATGAATAGAGAGCCGCTAACACATATGGGCTCTATGACCCTTCTGTAAGTCCTCACTAGTCAACTCTCTTAAATCTCTTTCTCTTATGCCACTCTGTCTTTCAAATCTACTCTCACTGGTTGATTGCTTCTTTTTATCTTCAACTCCTTGCTCCTGGCTCTGTCCTCTGGGGCTGAGCAGAACAATTCAAATTTCTCTCTTCCATCTTGCTGCTTCCATTGCTATCATGAACCCCAGACCCATGTGGTCCTTCAGCAATATTCTTTCCCTCCCTGGGCATTAGTTTCATCCCCTATAAAATGGAAGATAAAAGGTTGGACCAGATGACCTCTGAGGTCTCTTCAATGTCCAGATAAGTGATTTTCTGAATCTGCTGATGCTATGACCATTGTCAATCTAACCCCCTTAACTGGGATTGAAGTCCCTGATCTGATCCTATAAGCTTGGACTTCAGTCCTGTAGCCTGTGTTTATGCATTAGCACCACCTGGCATGGGCTAAAAAGCATAGGATAAACATTGTTGTTGTTTGTTCTTCATTCTCAAAGAGGACCATGGCATCAGGGAGGTGATGCCATGACTTGGAAGTGAATTGGATTTAAGTGAGGGAGGGCTGTGCAAAGTCACGAGCATCACTTTCTCCCCAAAAGTCATCTGGGTCCACTGGTGAGATATAGATGAGCATAACTGGAGATGGCCCTGGATGCAGTGGGAAACCTTGGCCCTTTTAAGCTAAAGTCTTTAACAGGTCTCAGTTTGACTGAGGCAGTGACCACTCACTGATTCTAGGTGAGAAATGAGGCAGAGAATGACCTCTTTACCTAGTCAGAAAAAGGAAAAATCGATCTCACAGGGGAAATTCTCAGTGTTTCTAACCAAAATGTAAACAATTACTATTTACATTCACTCTGAGATAAACAGGACCCAAACAAAGACCTAGTGGGACTAAACATAAATGAAAACCCAATGGGTGAAGGCCCTTCCCACCACCTGTGAAGAGTGAGTTTCTGACCTCAGCCAAATCTTGCTACAAAAACTTCACCTACTTCCTCTCAAACAGCCTCTGAGAGATGGAGGGAAATCTCTCTGGCTATTGTGGGCTCAAGTGAAATGAGGCATCTCTGGCTGCAGCCAGTCAAATCAGCCCCTTTCATGAATTTTGATTGGTTTCCATGGCAACCATGACTTTCCTCTGCTCTTTTACACTCTGCCTTTTATCAGAACAAAAGGAGCAGCCACTGGAGAGTACCTAGGGGGAAAATGCATATAATAAAGTGATAAAACACAAACAAACATATGCCTTGATTGGCCATTTTAAATCAGCTATTACGGCAAGATCCATAGATTAGATTTTCCTATCAATAAACCTTATAGGAAGGTAACATGGAGTGGTGGAAAGAATGATGGATTTGGATTTAAAGAACCTGCCTTTCCCCATGTGTGACCTTGGCCAAGAAAGTCACTACATTTCCCTGAATGTCAGTCTCTGCATCTGTTAGGTGATGAGGTTGAATGAGGAAAACAGGTTCTTCACCTTTTTGGGATCATGGAATGCCAGATGAAGCCTAGGCTTTCTTGGTCAGAGTCATGATCTTTTTCATTCATAAGTGAAGGAAATGGCTAATTTCAATTGGAGGGGAGTGAAAATATAACAAATATGACACAAGTGTGTGTCAGTCATTAAATATTCATCAAATGCCTACTATGCGCCAGACACTGTTAAAAGCCAGGGATACAAATAAAGGCAAAAGACAGTCCCTGTTCTTGAGGATCTCACATTCTGATGGGGGCGGGAGGGGAAAGACTACATGCAAATAAGCTATATACAGGATAAATTGGAAATCATGAACAGAGGAAAGGCACTAGAATGAAGAGAGTTGGGGAAGGATTGACTGTAGAAGGTGGAATTTTAGCTGGGACTTGAATATAGCCAAGGAAGCCAAGAGGTAGAGATGAAGAACATTCCAAGCATGGAGGACAGCCAGAGAAAATGCCCAATCAGGAAATGGATTGTGCTGCTCATGAACAGTAAGGTTACTGTTGCTGGATCGCTAGAGAATGGAAGGTGAAAGGTGGAAGAAAACTAGAAAGAGTGAGGGGGCAAGATTATAAATGACTTGGAATGTCTAACAGAGGATTTGATATTTGATCCTGGAGGTGAAAGGGAGCCATTGGAATTTAGCCAGTGGGGAGTAGGGTGACATGGTCAGACCTTCACTTTAGGAAGATCATTTGACAGCTGAGTAGGGATGGACTAGATTAACGAGATATTTGTGCGAGACCCACCCACCAGCAAGCTATTGCAATATTCCAAGTATGAAAAGCTGAGGACCTGCACCAGAGCTGTGGCAGTGTCAGAGACGTGGCAAATGGGAGAGATGCCAGTAAAATCAACCTTTGGCAATAGATTGGATAGAGGGGAGGAGGTGGTATGAGAGAGGGAGGAGTCAAGAATGACATCTAGGTTGTGAGTTTGGGTGACTGGAAGGATAGTGTTACCTTCGGCAGTAATAAAGAAGTTTGGGAGATGAGAGGATTTGGGGGAAATATGGTTCCCCACAAAGTTTTGGACATATTGAATTTCAGGTGTCTGTGGGACATCAGGTTTGACATATTTAATAGGCAGAAGGTAAGGTTAGGGATGGATAAAAGATCTGAGAATCAGGATAGAGAGAATGTGTGTGTGTGTGTGTGTGTGTGTGTGTACTTTTAAAAATCCAGACCTGTGATTTCATTAGCATAGGAAATTTCAAGTGTCAAATTTCTCTAAAATTCAGATTGTCAACTAGTTTTGTAATTTATGATATCAGAGAGATTCTTGAGATCCCTAACTTGCTCAAGGTTACACAGTTAACAGGGGTGGGGAACCTGTGGTCTTGAGGTCCCGTGTGGTTTTCTAGATCCTGGGGTGTCCAAGTTTAACAGAACAAATCATTTTATTAAGGGTCTTTGTTCTGTAAAGTTTAGAATCAGTCAAAGGGTCACTGATGCCTGCATCAAAATGGGCACAGGCTGAACCGAGAAGTGTGGAATGGTGGATGCAAGCCAGGCCAGAATCAGTCATAGCAGTTTTTGATTTATTGATCAGAGGGCAAGGTTTATATAATGAATTCAAAGCAATTATCTCTTAGGAATACATGCAAAAATATTTACTGTCCTTGTACATTTAGCATATTTGTATGTTTTTATGTCCTTGTTGACTTATGCAATTCCATATGTTTTATTTTTCTTGTTCCCTTGCATGCATCTATGTCTGGGTCACAGCTCAGTTGGTTATTGAGTCCTAAGCTCTTGCAAGTCAGGAAGAGATGGTGAGCCAATCTTAAGACACAATATAGCCTTCCCAGGGAACTGGCTTAGGAGAAATCCTGAACCAGAGTCTTCCCATGTATGGACCGGGTCAGACACTGGCCCTTGACAGGTCACACTTGAGGACCTAAAGGGCCACATGTGACCTTGAGGTCATAGGTTGCCCAACCCTGGTAGAATATGTCAGAAGCAGTGTATAACCCAGGTTATCTTCTAACATTAGGGATCAGAGGTGGTCTTCTCTTCATTATACCATGTTGTTAGAGTACTAGACTTGGGAGTCAGGAAAGCCCAAGTTCAAACCCTGCCTCTGATAAATACTAGTTGTACGACCATGGGCAAGAAACATAACCTTTCCCAGACAACTTTCTAAGACTTGGCTAGCTGCTTTGGAGGAGAGAGAAGGCTCTGATTCTCAAAGTATTGATGCATATGAAATCCTGTCATAGACATAAATTACTATAATCAATCAACAAGCAGTTTATTATGGCACATCTATTATGTGTCAGGTGTTCTTGCCAGAAACTGGGGATACAAAGACAAAAGATGGCCCTTGCCTTTAAGAAGATGGTATACACGTGCTGTCAATTATTAAGGATATCACTATTGACCCACCACTGGTAAAACATTGACTTTTTTAGTGTAAGTGATGTGTTTGTCTTGAATCATCTCTCTTTGGCTTTGATTCTGTCTGTGTCTTTGTTTTTCTCTGTATCTGTCTCTGTGGCTGAGTATCTGCCTCTGACTCTCTGTCTCTGTCACTGTGTTTTTTTTAATCTTTGTGTCTGTGTCTCTGTGCCTCTATCTCTTTCTCTCTCTTCCTCTGGCAATCTGTGTCTCTGTCTCTGCCTCTTTCTGTGTCTGTGTCTCTATGACTTTTTCAGTGAATCTGTCTCTGTGCCTAAATCTCTGCCTTTGACTCTGTCTCTGTCCCTGCCTCTTTGTCTCTGTCTGTGACTCTCTCTCTCTCTCTCTCTCTCTCTCTC
>NW_027185697.1:1479565-1500076 GCF_028583685.1 Petaurus breviceps papuanus | reverse complement strand
CTCTCTCTCTCTCTCTCTCTCTCTCTCTCTCTCTCTCTCTCTCTCTCCCCCCTTCAATTTCCATCCCCAACATTTGTACATTTGTGAGATATAAGGTCAGTGTATGGTAATAGAACAGAATGAAGGAACTCATAGTTTTCAGCTTAAAGTGGAGACCAGAGAGGTGTAGTCATGTGCAAGAGAGCTTAGGCTTGTCCTCTTTCTCCCCAAAGGCCCACCCAGAAGCCTGTGTGCTGAAGTTTCAGAGTTAAATTAAGATCTGAGTCCAGGAAGTATTTCCTCTGGATTAGAGCTGCTCAGAAAGGAGATGGGCTGTCTTGGGAGGTCCTTGGCTCTCTCTTTTTAAGAGAAGCCTAGAAGAGCCCTTGTCACATACATTTTATACAGGATTCCTGGTGAGCTCCCATTGGAGCAGAGGGCCTCTGGGGGACTTTCAATCCTTGAAGTGTCTGTGGTTCTCTGATCCTTTACCAGCCCATGCAGGTAGCCCACTCATCACCTCAGCCTCATTACATCTCTAACCCAGGAACTAACCAGACAGTAATTACCCACATACAGCCTATGAAAAAGAAGAGATTTCTATAAAGCTTCAACATTTGTTTGTTTTTTTTAAGGAATATTTGCTGAGCAGGACAAAGAACCAAGTGCTGAGCGCCAAGAGAACACTTGGCCCCTGGCCCAGGGCCCTCTGGGGTAATATTAAAATAATTCACATTTATGTAGTGCTTTTAGGTTTGCAGAATGCTATTCATTTGTTCTCATTTCCTGCAAAAATCAGAGTAAATTAAGTACGTGTTATTATCCTATATTGCAGATGAGAAAAGTTAGATTTAGAAAGGAAAAGTGATTTGTACATAATCAATCATTTAAAAAGTATCAATGGTAGGATTTGAACTGAGATCTATTGTAAGTACTTACTCATTCTGCTCCACTATTCAGTATTCTTTGTGTCCATTTGGGGAGGAGAGTAATAGCACTGGCTGGCTGGCTGACAATATTATAGTCATAATACATGAGAAGTAGAAGGGACCATAGGAGTGACCAACTCACTCGAGAGGTGGCATGTTCTAATGGGAAAGTTACAGGACATGAGGGTGAATTCTTTATCTGTAAAATGTAAGATGGGATGATCTCTAAGGTCCCTCCCAGCTCTGAATGTGTAATCCTAGGACACCTCTGGTTTTTACAGATGAGGAAACTGAGACCCAGTGGTGTTAACTGTCCTTTCCAAGATCACACAGGTGAGAACTATCAGGAATTTTAGAGTTGGAAAAACCTGGGTTCCTCCCCAATGAAGTTGTTCAAATAAAGACCAGAAGACTGCTTGTCATGACATTTTATTCCAGATTGCTGTTGAGGTATAGAGAGTAGATCTAGGTCCAGAGCAGATCACAAGTTTGACATGTATCCATCAGTGGTGTGATATATGACAGCCAAAAGAGAATGGAAAGTTATGCGGTGTAAAGAAATAAATAGCTACATTCTGCCTGGTTAGATCACATCCAAGGTACTGGGTTCAGTTTGGGGCACCACATTTTAGGGAGGATATTACAGGGCTGAAGTGCATCCAGAAGACAGTAACCATGATGATGAGGTCTCTGAAGATCATGCCTCAGAGAAGTTGTCTGAATAAATTGGGAAGGTTTGGGAAGAAAATTCTTAGGGATGGACATGATAGCTGTCTGCAAATATTTGAAAGGCTTACATTTGAAGTAGGAATTAAACTTGTTCTATTGAATTTTCCTCCCCTGTACATGGGAATAATAATAACACCTCCCTCCCAGGGTTGTTGTGAAAATGAAATATTTGTAAATTGCTTTGCAATTTTAATTAAATTAAATTTTTAAAAATTTAATTAATTAAGGTGTGTGTTTTAATTAAAAAAGGTTAGTGATGGTGGTGTTGTGGGGGTGGGGTGATGGTGGTGGTGATGATGATGATGATGATGATGCCCCAGAGGACAGAACAAGGAATTATTTAACAGCAAATCAGACATTTCTGGGAACTAGAATAGTCTCTTTTACTAGAGATCTCCAGGTGGAAGCTGGATAACCACTTCCCAGAGATGTATTGAAAGTATTACTGTTCATGTATGGATTGGACCAGCTGATCTTCTGAGTTTCATTCCAGATATCCATCATTATGCAGCTCCTACCTGAAGACCTAGAGTGATAGAGAATCCACTGCCTCCTAAAGCAGGCCATTCCACTTTTGTAAGCAAAAGGATAGTTTTTCCTTAGTGAAGGAAATTTGCATTTCTTCATCTATCACTCATCACTAATGACTAATATTAGTACATATAAAGTTGATCAAGTGCTTTGCACATAATATAGCAATTGTCTCGTACCACAACTTTGTGATTATTGTAAGAAATCCTCTGAAGTAGGATTTATTAATAAATATAATATTATTCATATCATATATAATGTATATTATATAAATAGTATTTATTAATATATATAAAATGGACCCATTTTAGACATGAGAAAACTAAGATTCGAAAAAGTTAAGTGACTAGCACATGATCACTGTCGCGATATTAGGAGATACCCTACTTTCCAGAGCTAAGACCTAGCAAGCAAGCTGTGCCCTGAGTTTGGCATAGCAACAGACCTTTGTGTTCACCCTCTGGATGATCTCAGTCACAGCAAAATCCCAGAACTTTTTCTGTCAGGAAGCCCTGATATGAATCAAACTAGTCACCTTGTTGCTGTTACCCTTTATTGTCAGGGCTACAGGTCACTGTTGTAGCCACAGGCATAATATATTGAGATCTCTCCATACTGCCTTGGCCCTCCCCACTAAGAGTGGGGCTTCAGCATATGAGTCCCTGCTTGCAAGCCAAGTCATTTCCCACACTTTGAAATTAAACTTGTTTGATTCCTGACTCTCCTGTCTCTAGCCTGCTTTGCTTGGTTCTGGTCACCCACAGGTGAGAAGACAATTCCATCCAACTGATATCACACAGCTAGTAAAAGGAAGGATTTGAACCCTAATGCCTCTTGATTAAAAATCTAATGTCATCCTCACTTGGCCATATTATACCAATTGTTATTCTTTTTTCTGAATATGGTCAGAATAAGTTCAATGTCTCTGTACAATAATTAGACTCAACAATATATTTTTATGCTGCTTACAGAGTGTAAACCCATAGGTGCAGCCAGAAAGAGAGAAGAGGGATCTGGGGCAACCCATCTTCTGATAAAGGTGGGGTCCAGGATCTTAGAATTACCTCACATATGGCATCAGACATGGAAGAGAACAGCTTTCAATGGACTTGTCACACGGTTCCCCATTCAGTGATATGACTGACCATCAAAATCATGTTCCCCATTTTTCCCCTTCAAAGTTATTGGTTATTGCTTGAGGCAAGATATGAGATGTGATGGCTACAATACAGTGTGGTGAATCTCAGACTTCTTTTTGGCACCTAATTCATTTTCTCCTCATAAAACATTCAATGCACTTAAAGTTATTACTTTATCTTTGAGTCATAATGTTTTCAAAGCTTATAAAAATCATTTTTGTGTTAATCCCTCCAACTCAAGATTCTTAAATATTCTTCCTCAAATGTTTCATGCAATTTTAAAAAGCAAGGGTTTTTTTTTCCTTTATTTTCTTTGAGCTGAGTTGATTAATTGCATGTTAGCAATGTCAAGGGAATGGAAGTCATTGAAATGGATCCCAGAACTGGGGGCTCTGAACCTTTGGACTTAGCAAATTGGTCTCTGTGATGGAATTCTGGATTTGGAGTCAGACTTCCTCAATTTGAGTGCTAGTTTTGCCACCTGCTACCTGTGTGACCTTGGGTAAGTTGCTTGCCCTCTCTGGGCCTCAGCTTCTGAAGCTTTAAAATGCATGGCTTGTTCTATAGTTTCATGTGTAGTCCTGCATTCATTTTGGAGCACTAGAGGAGAGAAAGGACTCCGATAAGCTGGAGTGCCTTTGGAGAAAGGCAATCAGGATGGTGGAGGGCCTTATGTTCATCACATATGACAACTTATGAATGGAATTGAGCATATTAAGCTTAGAGAAAAGAAAATGTAAAGGGACATGAGAGTTGTATTCAACCATTTGAGCTGCTTTCAAATGGAAGAGGCTTTGACCTTGTTCTGTCTGACCTCAGAGGAAAGAGTCACGACCAATGGGGGGAAGCTGCAAACACACCAATTTGGGCTAGAGCATGAGACTTTTTAATGCTTAGAGCCATCCAAAAGTATAATAGGCTGCCATGGGAGGGTACAGGTCCCCCTTCATTGAAGATCTTCAAGCAGAGTCTGAATGGCCACTGGCCAGGTGTGGCATGGTAGCAATGCTTTTTTGAGGATGATATGGATGGTTACGAAAGTGTTTTCCAATCCTAAAAAAAGGTTTGTAACCCTACAACCATGGTTTTAGTGCTGGAAGGGTTCTTAAAAGCCATCTAGCCCAATATCTTCATTTGACATGTGAAGAAATCAGATTCATAGAGTTTCTGTGACTTGTACGATATTACACAGGTATTAAGAGAGTCACAATTTGGGTCAAAGTCCTCTGATTGCAAATCCATGGGAATTCCATTCATAGTTTCTACTGTACCAATCTGCCTCTGATCTGAGCAATCTCAGAAATCTGTGATTCCAGAATCCCATCATCTAAATAATTTGATATGCATTTGTGTTCTCTTATTTGCTCCCCTAAATTGCCTTCCAACCTCTTCTCCACCTACCCAAATCCTATACATGGCTCAGTCCCAACATTTAACCCCTTCATCTTCTGTAAAACCTCCCTTGAAGATTTGTCCTTGAGTTAAGTAAAGCGCTAAAACTCATTAGTCTCCATCACCCCATCACCAGAAGTAGTCTGAAGTAGCATGATACTTGGAGTTTGTCAGATCTGGGCTCAAAGGTCAGCTCTCTTCTTCATTACCTATATGATTTCAGAGAAGTCACCTCACCTCCCTTGACCTCAGTTCTCTTATTTCTAAATTGACTTAGGTGAGCTACCATATGAAAATCTAATGAATAGTTTATCAGAGTTTTGCCAACACAAGCACTAATTTAAAACAGAATACTGAAGTAATGAGGCAGGGGACACAGGGCAGATAAACTTACAAGTGTTGCCAGAGAGGGCAGTGTTGTATGCTGCAGGAGGAGGCCTTGAGTGACTTGAAAAAGTGAAAGAGCATTGGGCTCTAGTTGGGGTTGAAGGTAAAAAAGGATAGAAAAGGGGTGGCCAGGTGGCTAAGTGAGTAAGAGCACTGGCTCAAGTGTCAGGATGACCTGGGGATCAAATCCGGGCTCAGATACTTACCACCACACCCAGAAATAACTGGCCGTGTAACCTTGAGCAAGTTACTTAACCCCAATTGCTTTAAAAAAAAAAAAAAAGGATAGAAAACTCAAATGAAGAGACACTAAAGAAAAAGTTTGAAAGAGAATTATGTGAAAAAAAAGTATTAGAATTTTTTTTTTTGTCTCAGAGGACAAAATTAGTAGCAGCAAGTAGGAATTCCAAAGAGTCAAATTAAGGCTTGATGACAGGAGGGAGGAAAATACCTTCCTTGCAATTAGAATTACATGGAAGTTGAATTGTGTAAATGGAGAAGTAATTGGTCCTTCCTCAGTGGAAGTCTTCAAGCAAAAGATGAAGGGTCAATTGTCACAGTGGAGATTCTTTTTGGTTGGGATTTGGGTGAGATGGTCAATAAGGTCCTTTCAAATTGTGAAATTCTATAATTCTATGAATATTATGATCTCCATTACAGTTTTGGGAAGTGCCAAACCTGATCAACACTACATTTGAATTTAAGAATTCTGGCATCTGGGGGCGGCCGGGTAACACAGTGAATAAGAGCACCAGCTCAAGTGTTGGGATGACCTGGAGATCGAATCCCGGGCTCAGACACTCAGCACCACACCCAGAAATAACTGGCCGTGTAACCTTGAGCAAGTTACTTAACCCCGATTGCTTAAAAAAAAAAAAAGAATTCTGGCTCCTACACAGAAGAAATAAATGATGGATGCTAATACTTTCATGTTTTGGAGGGAGTGAACACCTTGGTATCAGTAAGGCAGCATGATGTTGCGGATAGAGCACTGGATTTAGAATCAGGAAGAACTAAGTTCAAATTCCAACTCAGATAGCTACTATTTTGACTTAATTGACTGAATCCACTGATTTATGCTCTCTCTCTCTCTCTCTCTGTGTCTGTCTCTCTCCCCATGACTATCTGTATTTGCTACATGTGCTGTCCTTGGTGCTGATGGCTCATTTGGAAGATGGACAAGGAAAATTTGGGGGAAGGAAAACTGTCACTATCAGTTTGAGTCACTGGGAAGAAACTTTGGTCTCCCTTCATGTCCTTCAACCAAATAGGTGAAGTGGTGATGGGGGTGGGGAGGAGAGAAATAAATACACAATTCAAAAGGTATGTTGGAATCAGACTGTGAAGAGCTTTAAATGCCATGCAGAAAAATTTATTTTATCCTAGAAGCAACAGGGAGCAACTGAAGTTTCTTCAGCAAAGGAGTGACATGATTTGACCTTGAAGACCTCCACTGAGAAGTAATCCACAACCTCTCAGAGCAGCCAGTTTTGCTTCTTTGCATCTTTAATTATTAAAAAGTTTGTCTTGATATGAAACTTAAATCTGTCTCTTTGCTATTTCCAATTCTTTTTCTGACTTCTGAGGCCAAGAAGAATATGTGTAGTACTTCTCCTGACAGTGCTTTCAGTACTTGGAGACATTCAGTTTGCCTCTCAAAAGTCTTTTGCTCCAGCGGAATCATTTCCTCCATCCCTAGTCCTGCCTCCCCTCCCAGATGACCCCATCCACCTCCCAGACTCAGCCACCAAGCAATGAAAAGGAAGAGAGTAAGTTGGGCACTCTGGGGGCTGGGTGCCACCCTGGAAAGACATAATGAAATGGATACTGACTAGCATTATAGGAGGCCCAGGATTCTTGGAACAAAGCAGTCTCCTGTGGCTAATTATAACAGCACTTTGTACTTACAGAAGGTTTCACATCTGGTGCTTTCCCCATAGCCATTTTTATAGGATGTGGAACAAAAGGTACAGAAAAAGCAGTTGACTTTTCAAGATCAAAAGCACCCTGAGGAGCAGAAACCATGAGGCCTGACTCCTGGGTCTTGGGCTCTGCCACACGGGATGAGTCCCTTCTACTTCTCATCTTTGGCTTCAAGCAAAATAGGGACACCTTACAGATACAAAGCGATTCTTATCTGTATTCAAAGACTTTCCCCAGCATTATTTCATTTGATCCTTAAAACAACTGATGAAGCCATGTAGGTCAAGCAGCAATAATTATCCCCATTTGGAAGGTGAGGAAACTGATTAAAGGGTAAAGTTGGTAAGAGAGGGCCCATGCTGGGGCTGAGGATCAGAGGTTTGAAAAGTTTTGGCAAATTTAGTGGCATCTGAGAGAACTTGGAATTTAGCAGCAAGCACAAATAACTGACATCAGACCCTATGTAAATATATAATATATGTATGTATGTGTATGTATATCACGTGTGTTTTTTTGTTCACTTGTTTCAGTGATACCCAACACTTCATGACCCCATTTGAAGTTTTCTTGGCAAAAATTCTGGAGTGGTTTGCCATTTCCTTTTCTGGCTCATTTTACAGATGAGGAAAGTTAGGCAACCAGGGTTTGGTGACTTGCCTAGAGTCACATAGATAGTAAGTTTCTGAGGCCAGATTTGAACTCAGAAAAACAGGTCTTCCTGACTCTAGGCTCAGCACTCTATGTACTACACCACCTATCTACTACACCTATCTACTACACCTATCTACTACACCACCTAACTCTCTACTACACCATCTAATTACACCGTGTGAGAGCGCGTGCACACACACACACACCTCTGTGTGTATATATATGTGTGTACATTATATATATGTGTGTGTGTGTGTGTGTGTGTGTGTGTGTGTGTGTGTGATATGGAAAGACACAGAAAGAGACAGAGGCAGAGACAGAGATAGAGGCAGACAGAGGCATAGAGGGAGACAGAGACAGAGAGAGAAAGATACAGAGAGAGAGAGAGACAGAGAGAGAGACAGAGAGAGAGAGACAGAGAGAGACAGAGAGAGAGAGAGACAGAGAGAGAGAGAGACAGAGATAGAGAGAGAGAGACAGACAGACAGAGAAGGAGGAAGGGAGGCCTACAGGCCTACACATCTAATAAATTAGTTTAGGCATCTAAAAACGAATGTTGCAGAATAAAGGAAAATGATTCAATATTTGATGAGAGAGAGGATGCTGTGGAATTTGAGGAGAACGTGGAACAATAACATGCTTTGAAATAGAAATAAAAATTACGAGCACAGAATTTTTGTCCTGTACAGTAAAAATAATGAATAGGACAGAAAAACTTGAATCTTCAATGGCAAGCCTCACCAGAGAAACAAGGGAGAGAACAATAGTTTGGGGATGCAAGTACACAGAAGCTAAGGACAACCTGGATGAAGGCACTCATAAAATAATAACATAAAAACATGCTCCCTGTGCAAGCAAAACATACTAAATTCAAAGACAGAATTTGTAGCACCAACCCGAGGACCTTGGGTCTGAGAAGAAAAGGACAGGGTGGAAAACCTCAACATCACGAGGAAGGAAAGAATAGAAGAGAATTTTGCAGAATATCTAAACACAGATAAAGAAATTCTAATTGAAAGAATTCACAGATCACCTCCAAAAAAAACTCAATGCTGCAAACTCCAAACCATAAAGTGTTCAATTTAATAATTTAATTCAGAAACAAGAAGTTCTACAAGGCATCAAGAGAAAGACCAAAGAAAAAGGGCATTCAAATAATGCAAGACTAATCAATATCCATTACAAAAAAAGAGGAGAGAAAGGAAGAAAATATTCCAAAAGAAAATGAAGGTCAGGAGGCAGCTCAGGCAGGGTGATCTATTCTGAAAAATTCCCATACAGGAAACAACAATGAAGAATAATTGAAGCAGTTTTAGAAAGAATAGCTGAACTGAAGAGATTCAAGGGGTCTGATTTTACTTATTGCCTATGTATCATCATTTCTACCATTGCTGCAAAAGTCACAAAAATTAATATAAGATTAGAGCTTGTTTGGTAAGGAAGCTTAGAGACCATCTACGCAGAACTCTTCATTTACAGATGAGGAAACTGAGGCTCAGAGAAATAAGTGACTCACTCAAGACTTACATAGGTAGAAAGTGACAGAGGTGGGTTATTTGACTCCAAATTCCATGTTTTTTCCACTGTACCTAGTCTTAGGACTTAAGTTTCCCAGCCCTTGGTCCAATATTACTTTCCCTATGCTATAGAACCTATGACCCTCTACCCCAAAGGTTCATAAATAAATTCAAAGCTTGAATGCTCCTTGTTTGCCCTGCCTTTCCCTCATTTTACAGAGAAGTTAAATGACTAGTCCAAGGCCACTCAGCTACGAGTCTAACTCAACTCTTTAGCCTCCACTCAAGCATTCTTTCCATTGTATGATGATGCTTCAGGGTTTCTCTAGTTACCTTGAGGGACAGGTCCAATTTCATTTCACCCTCCCTTCCTCCCCAGTATGAGACAGGCTTTCTATATTAGAATAAGACAAATTAATTTCTGTCTACAGATGGGAAGTCCTACTAACCAAATGACAGAATTCATGGTCTTAAAAAGTCTCTGGAAAAAGATATCAGAAGATTTTTTTGCTATCTAAAAATTAATTTGGATACATAAAGGAATAGAAACCAGACCTGTGATTTCCTTGGTATGTGGATCTCCCAAGCAAGGATGCTCTCTCTCCCAAGGCATATCAGCTCCTTCTCTAGTTAGTTGCCTAGAGTACTGAGCAGTTAAGTTACTTGCGTAGGTTCACACAGCCTGTATGTATTAAAAGCAGAACTCTCTTTAGCTCTGAAGTAAGCTTTCTCTTCACTGCACAATGCTGTATTTCATACAAGGTTCATAAAATAGACACCCAGAACATTTGTGAGTTTTTGTGTGTGTCTGTGTGTGTGAGTGTGTATGTGTGTGAATTAGATTTCCCATTCCCTTTAGTTGTTTTAGATATGTAGATTTTTTGAAATAAAGTGAAATACTGTAACTCAATTGTATTTCTGATTAAATCTATTTTATATAAAAAGGCAACTGGTTTATGTCTTCTTTAGGGAAAAAATATAATAAAGAGATATCATACTGCAGTGCCCCACTTTAATAAATTATCTGGATTAACATTTCAAAAACATTTTTCATATCTTATCTGCCTTAAATAATATTCTAAATCATTTCTATGAGTCATCAGCAGACTTAAAGATGAGGAATAATTCTAATTTACTTTCCTGCAGCCATTGATGGTATTGTTCAGCCTGGCTTTTGAGAAAAGAAGACAAAAGAGCTACAGATGAATATCTCCATCTAGAGCCTGTTTCTTAAAAATATAATTGCTTAAAAAGAGATCATTCCACCACATGTTGGAGATGGCCTGAAATGCACTCCATGGTGAATTTCAAACAAAACAGCAGCAGCGAGTGATTCAACTCTGTTTATAGATGAACAGCCATGTGACCAGGTTCATTTTCACCAAGTCAACTGTCTTTGGTTTTCTATCAATTACCTTGCTAGCTCAAGTTGAAGATCATGTACTAATTGCTAATATAACCAAATGAAGTTTGGTTTTCTTCTACTCCTCAATCTCACCCTGTATTCCAAGGATACTGAGGTAGTGTCCCTAACAATCTGCTAATTTAACCACTTTGACTAAAGTGACCAGCTAATGTTACCAGATGACCCGATTAATGTTGTTCTGTTTGATAATTAATTTAAAGTGTTTATATGAATTAATTGGTTGCTCAGCTAATTGCCTGGATCCTGGATTTATTTTGTCTAGTGTAGTCACAGGCTTTAGACTCAGGAATGCCTTCCCTAAATGGTTTTATTCGCTTTGAGTGTTGTCCTTGGTCCTGATGGTACCCAGGTACTGTGGCCAAGAGGGCTTTGGGGAAAGGGGAATTGTAGATGTTAGCTGGTGAGGAGCTGGAGGGGACGGACTCTGGCCTCCTGTCATGTCCCCAGAACAATCTCCCTTCAAGTCAATATCCAACCTAACTGCCTGGGCAACTATCCCAAACATCCCAATGCCCTGTCCAGCATATATGCCAAGAGCTAACAAAATGCTGGAGATATAAAGAAAGGCAAAAATATGTGGCAATTCATAGTTTTATTACTACAATAAATACTCCATTTCTACAATACACAGATGCATCTGTGATATCAACATTCACCTCCAAAATACAGATAGCAACCCATTCATGGCTGCCCCATTCTGCAAAACTCCTATAAATGCCCTTGCATAAGTACACTACAGGGGTACGCCTAAGTGTTAAAGGCCTTCCTTACTTCATCTGAAATTTTCAAGTAGGTCAGCAGAGTTCTCTGGCTGTCTACCTGTCTCTTCACCCTTCCTATGTGTACCTATCATTTTTTTCTGATGTTTTATTTTACCCCTGTTCTTCTTTGAAATTATATATAACTATCCTTTTCCCGTTATGTAAAAATATAGTCATTTTTCATATTATTCCCATGAGGTCTATTGAGTCATAATATCATAACCCTCCCCCCCAAAAAATTGGACTGGGCATTGATGGTTCAAAAATTATAAATTATAAATTCCTGATTTCAAGAAGAGTGCCACTTTAAAAGAAGAGTTATGAGAGTTATGCAAATAATTACAAAATAGAATATGCTAAGTGCATTGGAATGAGTGGAGTGACAGTCTAAGAACATTATCAGACCCAAGGAGAATAGGAGACTAGAGATATTCTTGTCTTACTGCTTCATAAACTCTCAGAGTTTCCCCTCCATAAGTTTCCCAATGTTCAAAATCCATGAAGAATAATAATTTTAAATGCATTTTCCTAAATATACCCTGGCAATAAACACCCATAAGCCTGCCCACCTACAGCTGTTCTACACAAGTAAACATAAAGAAATGAGTAGTCTTTTCTACTTGCCTGCCCCAAACCATCACTTCATATAATCAATCAATAAACATTTATTAAGCACATACTATAGCCAGGCGCTATAGCAGGCATTTGGGATGCACAAAGAAGGATCTTTACATTCTATTGAGGAAAAGATATGACATACTTGATCTTGCAAATTGAGCCATTTGCTCACATACTATGGTAAGGAAGAGCAGGATAGGTGAATAAGTAGATAGATATTTAAAATATAGATAAATAATCAGGTGCATATTTTACTTCCATCAGAAGGGTCATTTATTATGAGTTTATTAAGCAATAGAAAATACTAATAAACAACTACAACAATCACAAATTTAGAGCTTGAAAAGGCTCTAGAGGTAATCCATTCCAACATGTTCTTTAGACAGATAAGTAAACTGAGCCCAGTGAAGTTAAATCACTTAGACAAGACCAAAGAAGTTATAGGCAGGGGAGCTAGAATTTGAATCAAGGTCCTTTGACTCCAAATCCAAGCCAGCCACTCACTACACCATGCTGCTGCCCCAAGTAACATTGTCTTCTAAAAGTTCACTGTGAATGCTTAAAAAGAAAAAAAAATACTACTTTTAAAATGTTCCTAAAACAACCCAGGATGCTTTAAAGCAGATTTATTTCTGTAGCCCAGGGTTTGAAACTATTATCCCAAATTACATTCACAGTGATGGGTGGAGTACAAACATGGCTACTATATACCCACAGGGTTCTATGATTAGTCCTGAAGATGTTCTTTTTTCTGAAAAGGTAGTTCACAAGCCCCTGCCAGGGTTCTTTCCCCAACAATTATTGGTTTATATGAGTGAGTGAAACAGATTTAACTAGCTTACAGAAAGGAATATTTATTGCGAGAGAATAGTAAGACCAGTAGGTATAAAATATTCTCTCCAATAGCCTGTGACATATAAACACAAGAGTTCAGGAGAAAGTGGGACCAAGTTTGAGAGCACAGGTAGAAAAATGCAACAGTTCCACAAGACCTTCCAGTAAAGTCTTCAAGATGTTCTCCTTGGATATAGTATAATTCTTTCCTCCTCTCCCCACCTTTGTAGAGCTTTGAATCTATATGTAGTCTGTCTTTATCTCCTAATGCAGACACTACCACCACCTGTTATAAGGATGATACTAAAACAGGAATGCAAAAATGAGTAATTCCAAATCCTCCAGACTCTTTGAAGTTTACTGCATCCTACCTCAGCCTTGTAGAAGTAAGGGAGAAACCGAGGTTAAGGCTGTGGTATTCTCTTTCCCCTATGCCCTAAATGGTTCATACTTAGGAACCACCTAGGACTGGAATGCTCTCTCTTGGCTCACTGTTCACTCAAGAAGTTTGATTCCAACTAACTTGATGGTTTGATATATGCCCCAGAATATGTTACCATGCCCTTTAGTCAATGTAAATTGATCAACAGACAAAGACAGGAGATAAGAATGTATATCTGGCAAATTGTTATCTCAAAACTAAGCCAAAAATTATTCTATATCATACCAGTTAATCATCTTGAGTTAATCAGTGGAAATATCAACTAAATTCCATACTATAAGGAAAGTCTCAGCTGCCTACCTGATTTTCCTTACAAATAAAAGAATGGTACTAGAGCCCAATAGAAAGGAAATCTTAAAACTTATGACAGCAGGCTAGTTCTGATTGTAAGGGGGATTTGAATGACAAACCACTAAGTTTGTACTTGATCCTAGAAGCAAGTGAGAGCCACTGATGATTCTTTAGCAGGAGAGGAGCATCATCAGACCTCTGCTTTAGAAAGATTATTTCCATAACACTGGGGAGGACGGATTAGAGATTAGACTGGAATAGGAGAGCCCAAACATGATGATGACCAGAACTAAGGTGGTGGCAGTGTGGGTGGAAAGGAGATCAATGCAAGAAAGCTTTCTTTAAAGAGCTTCTAAATGAAAACTTGTGTTCCAGGATAGCACTTTTCAGTTGATAAAATACCTGAATCCCAGAGTTTGAAGGGACTTTAACGGCCATTGAGTCCAATTTATTCATGGAAAAGGATCCTCCATACCACATATCATCTAAGTGATCTTTCAGCCTCTGCTCTAAAATGATCATCAATGGACAATTCAGCACCTCCTGAGAAAGCCAATTCTACTCTCCTATTTTCAAATGAATCTAATTCTTAAAATGTTTGTGACATCCTTGTTCAGTAGAATCTGGCCACAAGCAATGAGATGTAAACCAGGTCTTCTGACTCCCAAATAAACTGACTCTTGTCCTTAGCACAACACACACTGCTCACAGTGTTCTCCATAATCTAATTTTCAATAATAATAAATTTTATATATTATTTACCTTGCTTGAACTGATCCTCCCAACAATCATGGGAGGTAGGTGTCATTATTAAGCCATTTTGCAGATGAAATAGGCTGAGAGGCTAAGTGACTTGGCCAGGGTCACACAGTTACTCAGAATCTGAGGCAGGATTCAAATTCAGGTCTTCCTGACTACAAGTGTGACACTGTATACAAAATGTCACCTAGTGGCCTCAAAACACCTCATGGCCTTTAGGATCCTGGAATAGAATTAAAAAAGTATCTGGACATAGAGTGTTCTTGAAGATAGGGACATCATATTTATAGCCACCACGAAATAATGCTGAGTACATATTAAGTGATAAATTAATATCTACTGATTGGTTAGACAGGAGATGCTCATTTGTCCCCAGAATAGGCAAATATTGTTGTCTCAATCCAAAACTTAGGCATGCCCCACTGGTCAACAGAAATTGTTAACCAGCATATAACTAGCATTGCTAGTTTGCAGTATGCACAGATAATTAACACATATGCATAATCATTATAAACAATTCAACTTAGTCCTAGACTTCCTGAGTTCTAAATATATCTTGAGGCTTTTTAAACACTGCCGAAGTCTTGGAGAAGTAGGGAAAACATAGTCCATGTGGTTCCTGTTCAATGAATTCCTAGTGTTATTCTTTATTATTACTATCATTACTGTTGTTATTATTATTAATTGTTATTAATTATCATTATCAGCCTGATTTGGGGGAACACTGTACACAGTTAAGAATATTTTTTGTATTTCTTTTTAGTGGCAGATACAGGTGACTGGGACTTAGTATTATATAGTTGTTTCAGGAAGAAGATAGAGTTTCCAAGCAGGATAGGGTTCAGAAGTATTCTGATTGGGTAAATCTATCTAAACCACACATTTAAACTACTAACTTGAATGATGTCTAGAAAGAAGCAAAGTTGAAGAAAAAACTCTTATTGCAACAAAGAGAACTTGGTAAGTGAATTCCCAAAATATGGTGCTTACTGAAGATAGGATGAAGCTAATGGCAAACAACACCCAGAGTTTATGTAGCCAATAATAACTAACATTTAAATGGGGCTTTAAGATTTGCAAAGCACTTTATAAATATTATCTCATTTTATCTTCACAATGACTCTGGAATATAGGTGTTATAATTATCCCATTTTGAAGATGAAAAAACTGAGGCAGGCAGAGGTAAAGTGACTTGCCTAAGATCAGATAGCTATTAAGTGTCAGACAGCCGACTTAAACTAAACTCTTCCCGAGGGAGTCCAGGTCTAGCATTCTATCAGCAATATCACTGAGTTGTCTAGCAAGTATATATTTTGTTAATCCCCAGATAATAATTATAAACATGTCATTGAGTCTAGGGACCATCATACTCAAAAACTTAGGAACTAATAATAAGATGAGCAGGTAATTGAGTGTATTATATTACATTAAAATGGGTTCTCATACTCCAAATACTTGAGAACCAGTGAGGTCAGTGCAATGACTTAAACCATCTTGAGGATATTGACAAACAGGTATATAGATAGAATAATACAGAAACCAAAGCCCATTATTACAAGAATAACAAAATTCATCTTCTGATGTCAACAGATATATACCAGAAGAGTAACTACTTTTTCCTGAAAAAATAAATATTTCTTTCCCTTAGAATATGCTAAGTAACATTCAGAAGCAAATTTCTTGGGCAAAATTCCCAAAGAAAATACTATAACGTTATCCCAAAATCCTGACTAGTGAATTAAAGCCATAGGAAATTAAGCGAGCTAAATCAACAATGGCAGCATAACACTGACCCAGGCAGGTTATTCGAGATATTCGAAGAACATTTCTCATGATGAGCTTTTTGATTGAGTAGTTTTGATAAATGTCTGTGCATCTTCTTACAATTTATATCGATTGGATTTTATACTAAATCGGCTCTTGGCAATTCCGTCTACCTGTTTGATTCAGCTCACGATGTGTGTGCTCTTTATATTCGGATTGAATATGTATAAAAGAAAGGACGAATTTATGGTTGAGCTGCCTCGGCTGAGAAGGTATTGTCAAGCAACTCAAATAAATTGACTTGCATATTCCATGCTTTGTATCTTTGTATTAATATATTCATTCTTGAGTCTTGTACAGCACTTCTCCCTATCTCTGCACAATTTTGCTCCAGGAACATGGTGCTTGCTTTGGGATAAAAAGTCCTGAGTGCAAACCCATGACCAACCCTTTGTCCTTTTAGAGGCAATAGAGTTCAGTGGAATCCAATCAGGGGAAGTAGTGTGACATTTTATAAACCATGCCAAATATAGACTCAAAACACTTGGACCCAAATTCCCAATTCTAGTGCCTGTTGTGACCTTGGGTAAGTCATGTTTTTCAAAGCTTTAGTTTCCTCAAATGAGAAATGAGGGGGGTTGGTCCAAATTAATACTAAGGTACCTTCTAACTCTAATTCAGGATTCTATGATCCAATAATTTCTGGGGGAATGCATCACATAGCAGCCTGATTTATGAAAGAACCAGACTATATGTCAGCAATATGAAGTAGTGGATTGGGCACTGGGATTTACAGTCAGGAAATCCTGGCTTCAAATATGATCTCCGACCCTTACTAGCTGTGTGATCTTGGGCACATCACTCCATACAGTTCCTCCTCTCTATTATGAAGGAACGGACTCAGCCTCTGAGCTTTCTTTCAGGTTTAAATCTATAATCTTGTGATTCCATCCTGTGACCTCCAGCAAATCCTTTAACCCTTGTAAGTATCAGAAAACCCCTTAGATTTTATTTAATTATTGGGATTGATTGGGATCTGTCCTCATGGATGTAGTTCCCACACCTGGAAATCAAAGTTCCATGATGTATTTGATGTCATGGTTTAGTGGAATTTGATTTAGTGGAAAGAAACTAGCATGACCAGGATTGGGAATCAGAAGATCCAAAGGGAAGTCTCAGCTTTGGCATTTAGTAGCTGCATGACTAGGGCAAGTCACTATACCTTTCTGAACCCTGGTTTTTCTCATTTGTAAAACAACAGCAATTATATATGTCCCACCTGCCTATTGGGGGCTACAGTGAGGGTGGGAAAAAGTTCACCAAACTAAGAGCTGGAAGTGATCTCTAAGGCCATTTAATCTAAGGAAACTGAGCTGCAGAGAATCTAATCAACAGTAAGTCAACAAGTCTTTACTAAGCACTTACTATGTGCTAGGAATATAAATACAAGCAAAAAGAATGACTTTGCCTGTCCTCACAGAACTTTCATTCTAATGGGGGAAGAAAGAACACGAAAGGGAACTAAAAAGGGTCATGGGGAGGAGGAAAGGTACTTGGGGTATGAATGGTGAAGTAGATTCTGCAGAGGAGTGAAGAGGTGAACATAACTAATCTGGACTGTTCCTCAAAATTAAAGTTCTGGGAGGAATTCAACAATGGGAGTTGGGAGAGGGGGAGGGTCACAGGGCAAAAAGACCTCCCACAATGGGAAGTATCTTCCAGACTCAAGAATTCTACCAGCCCTGGAGTCAGGAAGACCTGAGTTACAATCTGGCCTCAGACACTTACTAGGTCTGTTACCCTGGGCAAGTCATTTAACTTAGATTGCCTCCAAAAAAAAGCAGACTCAAGAATTCTTAGGCATGATAAAGAAGTCCAGAGGGTCAAGAGGGGAGGCAGGAGAGAAGTAAAGAAGTGAGGATGTCTAGCTGTCACTTCCACATCATAGCATGCAGCAGAATAAGATTTTATAACCAGATCTTTTGACACCAAATACAGTTTCCTATCTACTTCCTGTATCATGCTGAAGTGTTCTACAAACGCTAAAGTGCTATACAAAAATCAGCCATTATTACAATTGATAGAAGTCTAAAGAAATCATTTAGGATTTCCTTTACTTTCCTATTTCCATACCTTCAAACACATTGAAGATATACTACTATGTTCATCACCTGTGAGAATAGAGTACTATACTAGGCATGGGGAGACCCAAAGGAAATAAAAGCCAAAGTCAGTGTGATGCTTAACAGCTTAAAGGACAAAGCATGACAAGCCAAAAATAATTTCAACAAACCAATGTTGTATGAACAGATACAGAAATCTCAGTATTTCATGCTTTCCTCTTTTTTTATTGTGGCATAGGAGATCGATTCAGCCTTAGAGGCAGGATGAACTGAGTTCAACTCCTACCTCTGATACATCCTGACTGTGTGACCCTGGGCAAGTCACTTGAACTTTCAGTGTTCTAGATAATTCTCTAAGACTATAATTTGCAGAGTAGGTGTAGAGCTGCATTGATAAAAGGTTTCTTCACCAAGGAGTCCTCTGTACTATTGAAATTATATGTCAGATCTCTTGTTGTTGTCATGTCCGACTTTTCATAATCTCTTTTGGGATTTTATTGGCAATGATACTGAAATGGTTTGCCATTTCCTCCACCAGATAATTTTACAGATGAGGAAACTGAGGCAAACAGAGTTAAGTGAGTTGTCTAGGTCACACAGCTAGTGAGTGTCTAAGGCTGGATTTGAACTCAGCAAGATAAGTCTCTGTGACTTCAGGCCCAGTACTCTATCCACTGCACTAGCTCTAAACCAATACAAATTTGCTAAGTACCAATGATTTCCTGGTAATAGAAAACTCCTGGTTTCCCTTACTTATGCAGATTGACAACTCCTTGGTAGCTTGTAGTCTCAGAGGGTTTCCTGGAGACTCTAAGAGGTTATATAGCTTGTGCAGTAACACATAACTAATGTGTGCCAATCAGGATTAGAATCCAGGTCATGACTCCAAAGTCAGTTGACTTCTGCCCACCATGCCATACTGCTTCTCAACACTGTCTCCTATAGAGCATAATTTGGCTAGATAATGGTAGAATTGGTTCTAGATAATTCTCTGAGAAGAAGCATGGTGTGCTAGAGAGCCAGCCCACCTCAATGATTCTTCCCATAACTTGAGTAGCATTGACTTTCAATTAGAGGAGAAAAAACAAAGGATGTACTCTTAATCCACACTGTCTTCAGGATCTTTTCTCACCATGCACTATCCTTTAAAATTACAACAGTAATAACAATAAGCCAAGTAAGCATCAGGTAGGATACTCACCTGCCTTTGCATCAATTGCAAGTTTGTTCACTAATCTGTTGTGTTAAATAGCTTGATCATTTGCCCTACATAAGCATTCCAAGAATAGCTTTCAGATCGATCTGGGTTATCTTCAATGGGAAAAATCAATTTCCACATGCAGCCATCCCTGCCAGTGTGTTGTTAATCAATCTGTCATAGACATTTCCTCCCCTTCCCATGCCAACACCTGAACATTTTTTCTCCTTCTGTCATTAAGCTGTGCTCCAACCTTTTTGGAATCTCATTAGAATTCTCTTTCCTGCTTGACAGGTCATCCAAGAGTCACATAAAATGGTCAATGGGGACAAATAGGCCACGTTGCATGAGAGTCATCCAATCAGAAATCATCTCCCATTTGACCAAGACTAGGGGAAGGAATACTGTCTACAGATTGAAATATGCCAAAATGGAAGAGATTAGACATCGACAGTGAGTGATTAGAGAACAGGTCACTCCAAAATCAGCTGAAGGATCTGGGAATTTTTAGCATGGAGACGAGAAGACTCAGGGTACCTGAGTGCTGTTTTACAAGTATTTGAAGATTATCATGTGAAACATGGCTTGTGTTTTTCCTAATTGTCCTAGATGACAGAAATAAGGGGAATGATGAGACATTACAGAAAGCCAGATTTGGACAAAACGTGACGAGAGAGAGCTAGCAAGTAAGAGGATGAGGAACGGCTTCTAGTGGGAATGGCACCTGAACTGATCCTTAAAGGAAATTAGGACAGTATTCCAAGCACTGGGTATCCATAGTACAAAACTAGAGGAATAGGAGAAGAAATGTCTGGGCAGCAAGGAATAGAGTGCTAGATCTAGACACAGGAAGACCAGAGTCTAAATCCTGCTTCAGACGATTACTAGCTGTGTGATGCTGGACAAATCAGTCAACATGTCTTGCCGTAGTTTTCTCATCTGTAAAATGGAGAGAAAGTAGTATCTGTCTCCCAGGATTTCTGGGGATATAAGGAAATAACACTTGTAAGGTGCCTTAAAAGTTAAGCTAGCTGTCATCATCACCACCACCACCATCATGACCATCACCAATATCATCATCATCATCATCATCATCATCATCATCATCATCATCATCA
>NW_027185697.1:1475028-1479555 GCF_028583685.1 Petaurus breviceps papuanus | reverse complement strand
CATCATCATCATCATCATCATCATCATCATCATCATCATCTCCAAGGTTAGGGAGCAGCAAGAATACTCATATATTTGTACCTAAAATAGATGGCTGATTAATATAAAGAGCAACCTTGGGCCCAAAGGGACATAGGTATGGGATTCTCTTTCCTTGGTGGAGCTTGATTACTCAATGACTTGCACCAGCATGGGGGTGAAGGAGGGGCCAAAGTTGATGAGAGCATGAGAGAAGAGAAATAGTTTCTTCAGTTTCACTATTAAAAGATAAGACATACCATTCCAAACTCTCTTCAGGTTGCTACAGAGAGAAAGACTGGTAAGAGGTCAGAAGAGCTGGCAATCCTATTGCCAGTTCCTATGTCCAGCTTGCTACCCTAAAGATATCAGGGAAATTCCCGTTGAAATTGGAAAATCATGATTGAACTGAGTTATCTTATTCTAAAAAGATCACATCCACTTTGTATTGGCTGCTATATATCTCCTGTGTATATTTTCTCATACTTCAGTTTTGATATTGACTTGGATAATTTTTTTTGCTATGTATGTTCATTGTGAAATTCAATGGTAAAGGGGTAAAGTCTTAGATGAGACCTCAGATACTTAGCATGTACTAGCTGTGTGACCTTGGGCAAGTCATTTAACCCAAATTGCTTTACCTACCCTCTCAAAAAAAAAAGGAATAGAGGCAGCTAGGTGGTGTAGCGAATAGAGCACCAGCCCTGGAGTCAGGAGGAACTGAGTTCAAATCTGGGCTCAGACGCTTAACATTTACTAGCCACGTGTCCTTGGACAAGTCACAACCCCAACTGCCCTGCCCTCCTCCCTCCAAAAAGCAAATAAAAAAGGATAGTGGTTAGGAGTGTAGTTTGAAATTAAAAAGTACTTCCTTTAGATTAACAATATTTCAGGAAGCAGATAGACATAATTCTAGCCCAACTTTCTATCTCTGAGTAGAACAAAGTGACTAAGTTCTGGCCCCAACCTCTTTTGGGGAGGAGATGTTGGAAATATCTATTCTTTCCTCCCTGAGAGCCACATCTAGACAGGCCTATGTAGAGACACATAATCTACATGAAGAACATAGCCCCAAACCACACACATTATAGAAATAAGAAAACAAAAGCAGATTAGATCCAGGTTGTGATAGATTTTCAATGCCAAACTAAGGAGTTTATATTTTATAATTCAATTCAGTGAGCATTCAGCAGGAACCTAATATTTGCTATGCATTGTGCTAGGAGTTGTGACTACACCATGCTGATGTGGTGGCTGAAGATCCTATGATATTTCCAGTCACCCAAGTTCACGACTTCATTGCTAGAGTCAACATTATACTCTCCCTCACCCGGCTATTCAATCATTTGCCAAGTCGTGCTATTTCTATTTCCACATTTCTTGTATGCACCCCTCTCTCTCACCTTAGTGAAAGTCTTCATTCCCTCTTGCTTAAACTATTTCAATAACTTCTTAATAAGTCCCCCTAACTCCAGCTTCTTCTTACTCCAATTCATCCTCCAAAGAACTCCCGAAGTGATTTTCCTAAAAGCACTGTTTGTTCCTTGTTACATCATTAGTCCATAAACTCCAGTGACTTAATAGAGGCAGCCAGATGGCAAAATAAATAGAACAGTGGGCCTGGAATCAGGAAGACCTGAGTTCAAATCCAGTCTCACACATCAACTAGCTTTGTGACCCTGAACAAGTCACTTTCCTCTGTCTCCATCTCTAAAATGGAGATAATAATAGCACCTACCTCTCAGCGGTGTTGTGAAGATCAAATGGGATATTTGTGAAGTGCTTTGTAAACCTTAAAGCCTGATATAAATTTTAACTGTCATTTTCAAAGTTCAAAGAACGCTAAAATATAAACTGCTGGCTTTAAAGGCATTTTGGTGTAATAAAGAGATCTGAACTTGGGTTTAGGAGAATGGAACTTTAGTGTCATACATGGCTGTTATGTGATCCTGGGCAAGTCATTTTTATCTCATGTTGGCTATTTTTTTATCTGTAAAGTGGGAATGATATTTGTGCCACCCACCATAATGGTTTATTATAAAGATAGGACTCTGTAAACCTCAAATTATTATATAAATGTTATGTAGATGGTGATGATGATGATGGTAATGATAGTGATGATGGTTATGGTGGTGATGATGATGATACTGACCCACAGAAAAGAGGATGCTGACCTGAGAGTCAAAACAAACTTGGTTCAAATCCCTGCCACTTACTACCTGTGCGGATTTGGTCAAGATGTAATATCTCTGAGCCTCCGCTTCCTCATCTGTAAACTGAAAGAGTTGAATGAGAACACATGTAAGACCCTTTCCAGCTTTAAATACTCACAATACTATGATCCTTAAGCTTCCATGGATAAAGAGAGATAGAATACAACAGGAGCAAGAGAAGTTGCCAGTAGATGCCAGCAGGACTGCAGTGAATGAAGACAGCATATACTTTACCTTCTTATTGTCTCCCTCATTAGATTAGAAGCTACTTAATTGTCTTTGCCTCTTTTTGTATCTTTAGCACTTAGTACAGTGTGTGACACATAGTAGGTGTTTAATAAATGCTTACTGACTGATTTTGCTATACTCTGTGGGTACATCTCACATCCCGTAAAGGCAGCCAGGTGGAAGGGTCCTGTGTGTGCCTCCCTGAACTGTGACCTTATTGTCAAGTTCACCAAACTCTGGGCAGATAATGTACCATTAAGGATATGGCCAATGATGATTCTATCCCACAGGTCCAATAACTACAATGTACCCACTCATGCTTTCTGAAACTATCCCCTTCTCCTAAGAATGTGATTTACCCTCATGATCCTTCAGATACCCAAAGAAGACAAAAGAGAGCTGACAACAGTACAAACTTAATGATGCCAAAAATGGGTGTGTATGTTGGCATCATTAAATTTGTACTGCTGATATGTGTGTGGAGAGAGATTTCTATATGTAACGTATTTCTAGGTAGATAAGGTAGATAGATAGATAGATAGATAGATAGATAGATAGATAGATAGATAGATAGATAGATAGATAGATAGAGATTGTGAAGAGTCTCGAATGCCAGTATAAGGATTTTAATATGCCAAGTAATGTGGAGTCATTTTCTAAAATTTTTGTTTATGTTTTATTTTGTTTTTAAGCAAAGGAATGATATGATCTGTGTGCTGCTTTAAAAAAAATATGCTTGGCAGCAGTTTGAAGGATATATTGGAAAAGGGATTGACTGGAACCTAAGAAACCTCTTTTATGTCTATTAAATGGCAGAGGAAAGTAAGAAGGCTGAAAGTCAGAGGTAAGGCAAGAGTGCATTACAGGAAAGGGGGAGGTGGTACCCTTTTCAAATGCACTGAGTTGGGAGATAAAGTGTTATATTCAGGTAACAGCTGATCATCTTGTTTTACTGGATCATAGGGTGTATGAGTCAAAATAAAATTATATGAATGCTTGACTGAAGATATTATACATTGTCATAGAGATAATATGGGGAGAATAGAAACCCTCAAAATTTTTAATCACTGTTATGGCCTGAATCAATCTGTGCCTTAAGAAGATTATTTAACTGTGAATATGGGATAAACAAGGAAAGAGTATGGAAGAAGATAGGTTTATAACTGGAATGATACCTATTGCAATAGTGCAATAGGTAAGTGGTAATAAGGACTTGAACTAAGTTGGCAACATGGTGGGTAGAAAGAAGGGGATGGAGAGGAAAGGAGAGGAAAAAGTCAAAATCCCCCCCCAAAGTTATCAACCAGGGTTATTGAGAGCATGAAGTTACCCTCAATGGAAATGGTTAAATTTCAAAGAAGGGAAGATTGAGAGAAAAATGATGAGCTCAATTTGGAACATGTTGTGTATGAGGTGCCAGTGAAGATGTCAGCCATTTGTTGACGGTATGGGACTGGCAAACAGCAGGAGAGATATTCAGGATATATAAGTGAATTTGGTAGTTGTCAGTGTAAATGTGAAAATTGGGCATTTGACATCAGATAAAATCATTAAGGAAGATTATAGAGAAAGAAGAGGCTATGATCTAGGATTGAACTTTGGACGACACCTCCATACAAGGGGTGGGTGTGGAAGTAGCTTTATTATCCAAGAAAGGAGTCTAAAGGAAAAAAAAAACGTTGACTGATTGGTTTGTTTGTAGAATTATAGGTAGAATGGAAGTAACTTATCATCATCACTAAAAATTTGAGATGCAACATGGAGAGCACAATTTAATATTGCAGAGAGAGGTGAAAAAGAAAAGAAAATCTGAAATATTAGATAATAGAGAGAAGGAAGTAATTTACCAGAAGATAATTTGAATACTATTCTTCTCTCCAGAGGAGCAAAGCATAGATGTTGCAGAGAGGCAAGAGAGAAATAACTTCCTAACATTTAAACCTATACAAAATGAAACTGGCTACCTTTGTAGGAACTTGGGTTCTCCTCACTAACGGTCTTCAAATAAGACCTGAATGACCACATTTGTGTGTGTGTGTGTATGTGTGTGTGTGTGTGTGTGTGTGTG
>NW_027185697.1:1436766-1470028 GCF_028583685.1 Petaurus breviceps papuanus | reverse complement strand
TCTCTCTCTATATATATATATATATATATATATATATATATATATAGAGAGAGAGAGAGAGAGAGAGAGAGAGAGAGAGAGAGAGAGAATTATCTGGGTTCCTTGTCAGTCATTTTAGTTCTGATATCCCAGAAAGAGAGAGATTTTTAAATGGTGATTTCTGTCAGAAAGAGTCAATAAAAATCCTTTACTGTAGGTGAAAAGGTCTTTGGACCATTCCTTCTTTATGCCTGTAACTTAATTCATACCTCTTTTTCCTGTGCTTTCCTTTATGAGTATGTGTCTCCTGCAAAGGGAAACTGCACAGACTGTGTTTTATCTGACACTTGCTGATTTTTCATCTGGTGTGTTATGAAATAATGACTCCAGAGCACATAATATTATCCAAATGCTAATTACCTACAACTGGAGAGAATGGACTTAATCGGAGAATAATTGGATTTCAGAGAAATAGATGTATTAATAATTGGGATTGGAAAATATTTTAAATCATGGCCCAGATTTGTGAAATGAAGGAGTCTTTTTTAAAATTAATGAACAAAATTAAACTGAACCAGGCATTAACTTTGCTATTGCTCATATCTATTCTAGCGGGATCAAAGAGGGCAGATGAGGTGATATTGGCATTTTGGTTTCTTAAGCTCCCCACTGTTAATTAAGAATAAAACTGACAAGACTATCTACCACAAAAGTTGCCTTAAAGAAGGATATGAAACATGAAAGGGATGCTATGTCATTAAAATCTGCCCCAAATTAATTAAAATATCTGTAATCTGCCAGTATTTGACATAATATCACTTTTCAAATAGATTTAGGACTACATAACGGAGAGAGCTGTGAACTTGGAGTCAGTTTGTGTCTGGGTTGGAATCCTGCCTCAGAATCTTCTTACCTTGGTAACAGTGGGAAAGTCACATAAGTTCTCTATGCCTCACTTAGTCCATCTTTTCAATGGAAATAATAATCCCTACACTGCCTAATTAATTCACAGAGTGGAAATTTCTGCTACTAACTTTTGTCCATATCCACAATCTTACCTACATAACATTTGTAAAGTTTGCAAAGCAATTTCTTCACACACAGACACACCCTGTAGGTGTGTGTGTGTGTGTGTGTGTGTGTGTGAGAGAGAGAGAGAGAGAGAGAGAGAGAGAGAGAGAGGAAGAGCGAGAGAGAGTATACAAATATTATCATTCCGATTTAACCAAATCATTCTTATTTAACCAAACAGGACAGCCCTCCCAACTTGCCCATGATCCCAGAACTAGGATCTGAGGTGGGATTTGCCATCAGATCCACCTCCAAATTGAGCATTCTTTTAACTATGTCCCCTGCCCTGTCCACCTCCTTCAAATCTCATCTCTCATTTCTCTGGCCACACTTCTTCCCCTCTAGACACATTCCCCTGAGGGCTCTTACTTCCTCTCCTTGTGCTCTACAAAATTAACCATTTTAAAAGATATCTAAGAGCTACTCTCTAACAAGAAATAATTCAACTTAGTTTAGAGATATGTTTCTTGAGTGGCAACAATTGCTTACAGTCTTTCTGTCTTGACAGTTTTTCTCCCCCAAAAGAACATATCAACTTTAGAGACGTGATATGACCTAGAGGCTGGAGTGCCAGCTTTACAGTCAGGAAGATGTGAGACAAAACTTTGACTTTAAGCCTCAGTTTCCTCATATGTAAATTAAAGGATTGTACAAGATCAGTGTCAAACACACAGCCCATAGGATACCTGCATACATTCTGGAGTATGGACCAAACTAGATTATAATGTAGTTCTTCTATTATTTTAATGTGTTGGTATACTAATTTTTAAAAAAGAAACATATAAACATGTGGTTTCTTATGTCAACATGTAGCCTGAGGGGTTCCTTATGTATGCTTTAATGGCCCTCATCTCTATTTAATTTTGATACTACTGGACTATTGCTGTTGTTCAGTCATTCCCAACTCTTCATGACCCAATTTGGGGTTTTCTCAACAGCGATACTGAAGTGCTTTGTCATTTCCTCCTCCAGCTCTTTTACAGGTAAGGAAATTGAGGCAAACAGGGTTAAGTGACTTTCCCAGCGTCACACAGATGGTGAGTTTCTGAAGCCAGATTTGAACTCAGGAAGATGAGTTTTCCTGACTCCCAGCCCAGTACTCTATCTACTGTGCCACCTAATTCACCAGCTTCTTCCTGGATTTTATAGAGAAGATGCTATTAGGAAAAGGGGGCAGGGGCAGCATCAGCCATGAACAACACAATCCAGATGTTTATCTAAAGCGGTTTTCTATACTACTAGTTTCTCCCAAGTGATGGGGTAGTCATAAATGGTTCTACAGAATACTCAGCTCCTATGAATCATTAAACACTCCTAAATGAAAGTAGCATGACTTTGAACTGCACAGCAAATTGTCAACTTGTCCAGGAACATATGTGATATAGGGTGTTACTAACCCCATAACCCTCCTGGCTACTACTCCTGCTATTGCTACAGCTGCTGCTGCTACTACTGCTACTTGACTTGTGTGTGAATTGGATTTCAGTGAGGAAGAGCTCCACAAAGTCATTAGCCCTTACTTTCTCTTCCTGAGTCATTGAAGTCTAGTAGCAAATCAAAACTCGGGATGACTTGTGATGGCCCAGGATGCTGTGGATGACCTTGACTTCTTCAATGTCTGACTGCTCTTTAAGCCTTCTACAATGCCAGCTTCAACCACCTTCATGGCCATTGACACAAATTGTTCTTATCTACTCATTCTGCCAAGGGAAGTCTTCACATGTTTGGGCTAGACAGCCCCAACTTACCAGTAGTTTGTCTTCTTCCTGCTAAGACAGTTTTATTAAGCTGCTACACATACTACAGCTTCTTGGGATATGGTTGCCAAGTGAACACCAAAGGTGGATGAGCAGCCCCATAAAGGACTTGTCAATCCCTCATATCAGAGGTGCTTGGGATATGGTACTATTACTGTTCCCATTTTCCAGTTGAGGAAAATGAGACTGACAGAGGGTAGGTGACTGCTCATATGTCAAGCAGGATGTATCTGAGACTGGATTTGAACTCAGGTCTTCCTAACTACAAGTCCAACACTCTTACCCATTGTCCCACCCATAATGGTGTAGCAATAGAGTATGCTGACACAGAGAAAAATCTAGAAAACAAAGGACCCAAGATCACATACCATAACCAAGCTAACTTTTTGCAATCAGAGGCCTTCTTATTTCCCTCCTCTTATATCATACTTCTCTTGAATAGGGCTGTATTGGCTAGATCTCATATTTTGCAAGTGATCATGTTGACATACTTGTGATTCCTTGCACAAGACACTCAGTCTCCCATTTCCATGCCATGCAATTTTTGTTCCAAGGCCAAAAACCCCACCAAGCTCTGGATCTCACATTTTTCTCAAATGCAATCTCTTAGCAAACTGCAAATGGTTCCCATGAGTTTTCTTAGTAAACATCAATGCTCTTAAGTCACTAAGTCAGTCAACAAACATTGAACACTTACTATGTGCTAGTCATTGTGATAAGTGCTAACATGTTTCAACTCAAATCTCATCTCCTTCACAAGTATGAAAGTATATACATCTGAAAGGGGCCTTGAAGGCATCTAGTATAACTTTCTTTTATAAATGAAGAAACTGAGGCCAGAAAGGTCACATTTTTTCCTGAGGTCTCATAGGTAGAAAAAAAGTATTAAAATTATTCCTTCAAGACAGACTATACCAAAAATTTGGAGAATTTAGAGAAGGGAGACACCTTAGACATTATCTAGTCCAACACTCTCATATTACAATTGAGGAAATGGAACCTAGAAAAATAAGATGACTTGCCCAAGGTTACACATCAAGGGAGCAGTAAATCTGGTGTTTGTATGCACATCCAATGATGCCATGTCTAGTGCTCTTCCAACTACATCTTGCAGCTTCATCATACCACAAAGAGAACTGTTCTTGGAGTATGAGGAGATGGTTTCAAGTGTCAGATCTTCTATTTATTACCTGTATGACCTTGGGCAAATAATCTCACTTCCCTGTGACTCAGTTTCCTCACATGTAAAATGAGGTGGTTGGATTGTATGACCACTGGAGTCCCTGCCAAATCTGAAACTATGATTCTATGATCAGCCTCAATTATATTGTAAGTTCATGCTTTGAACAGACAAGTCTTGGTTCATGGGGTTGGGGAGCAGTCAGGGGCAAGGGAATCTTGAATGTTGAACTATAATTTCTATTGTCATTTAACTTATAGGAAGATGTATATGTATGTCAAATGATTAACATCTATTAAGCACTCACTATGTTCCAGGTGCTGGACTAAGTGCTGGGGGTACAAAGTAATGCAAAAGACAGTCCCTGCCCTCTAGGAGCTCACAGTCTAATGGGGGAGATACCACAAAAATGAATATGTACAAATAAACTATATCCAGCATAAATTGGAGATAATTACCAGAGGGAAGGTGGTAGTTTTAAGGATGATGGGGAGATGTTTCATACAGATGGTAGGATTTTAACTGGGCCTTGAAGGAAGACAGGGAAGCCAAGAAGTACAGAAAAGGAGGCTGAGAATGCCAGGCATGGAGGGGGAAGGGTCCAGGCAACTGGTAAAAACACTAACTCTAGAGATGGAGAATTATGTCCCTGAGTTATGAAGGTCTGGAAAGCCACACTGGATTTTATATTTCATTTTGGAGATAATAAGGAACCACTAGACTTGGTGGGGGGAGGGGATAGAACCAGCAGGATGTGTCCGGATTTATATCTTAAGATCGATTTGACACTTGAGTGAAGAATGGAATAGGAATATACAAAGACAAAGAAGAAACAGTTCTCTCTCCTCAAGGAATCTGCAATCCCTTTGGTGAGACAACTTGCACGCAGAAAAGAACATGCAAGATACTTTGAGATAGAGGGAGGGCATTAACAACTGAAAAGATCAGGAAGCACCTTCTATAGAAATCAATGCTTTAGTTGAACTTTGAAGGAAACTAGGGATTAAAAGAGGTGAAGATGAAGTGCATTCCAGTCATAAAGAGGGGAGATAGAATATTATGTGTGAGGGACACCAAGGAGGCCATTTTGGATGGACCATAGAGAACATGAAGGGAATTAAAGTGAAATAAGTCTGGAAAGAAAAGTGGGAGCCAAGTTATGAATGACTTTCTATACTGGAGAAGTTTCTCTTTAGTAATATAAATAATAGTGAGTCTGTTAAATAGGGGAGAGACAAGGCCAGACCTGTGAATCACTTTGGTAGCTGAATTAAATTGACTTGAATTGAATGAATCTGAATTGAACTGAAATAAATTGAATAGAATGAAATATAACTGATTACATATTTGTAACAAAATATGAGCGGAGAAAAACTTTGATTTGGCTATCTAAAGTTAATGCTATTTACACTCATTTATGTGGAGTTCTCAACAGTTAGACTTAATTACCATACAACACAATAACCATCATGCATATCATTAAATTTGAATCTGATTAACTTTGTTGAATGCATTATTTGATTAGAACAGCAAGCACCTTTTATGTAATCTCAGTCTTCACAATTTGTATAGAATCCCCAGGAACTGACTATGAGGTATGGAGGGGGTGGGTGGAAAGGAGATCAGATTCATGTGTTCTGGGGATTGAGGGCTTCTAAAAGAGGAGAAAATTTTCTAGGGGATAGTGAGCTTAGTCCAGGTAATGATTAGATAGAGGAAGCCAGAGGCTACATCAGATCAAGGCAAATTAAGTCAACAAACATTTATCAAGTACCTACTCTGTGCTAGGCACTGTGCTAATGGCAAGAGATACAAGAAAGGTAAAACATAGTCTCTTTTCTCAAGGAGTTGCCAATAGGGAAGACAACCCCAGTGAGATGACCCATAAAAATGGAACTCAATGCAGTATTTCCACAGCTGAGGAGTCAATGTGGGATCCATTAGGATTAAACTAATACACTGGAGATTAGTAGGTTATAGCCAAAGGACAGTTTTTTCTCATGTGCCTTCCCTTTCCAAAGAAACGTTCTTTCATGTGGTTGTATGGCATTCCCCCCCTTCAGCTCCCTTTTGTATATTGCATTTCCCCATTAGACTGTCAGCTTTTTGAGGGCAGAGACTTCTTTCTCTTACTTATTTGTATCCCTAGCACTTAGCATATTGCCTAGCACAGAGTAGGCACATATATTTATAAATTTTTATCATATAGTATTGTATGGATCATGGAAAGAACATCTACTGCTTACAATTGAGGCAAAAAGCTTTCTTTTGTCATTTATTACAAGTCATAGCATGGAGAAGTAGCAGTTGGTCCTTAGAGAAGGGATTCTCTATGGGATAAGCCGTCTTCTTAATATAAACCATTTCTCACTAATAAATATTAATCATAATAATTGACTTTCTGTATTACTTTAAGGATAACAAATTATTTTTTATGTATATTGACTTATCTGATTCTCACAATGACCCACATTGTTACTCTTCAGTCATTTAGTCACATCCAACTCTTTGTGACCCTATGGACCATAGCATCCCAAACCCTTCTATCCTCCATTATTTCTTAGTCTGTTTCCCTGACACTATTTATCCATTCATCCTTTGCTCTCTCCTTTTCTTGTTGACTTAAATCTTTCCCAACATCAGGGTCTTTTCCAATGAGTCCTGACTTCTCATTATGTAGGCAAAGTATTTAAGCTTCAGTTTGTTTGTTTTTTTACTTTCCAGTGAATAGATTGAATTCATTTCTTTAAGTATTAACTGATTTGCTCCCCTTGCCATCCAAGGGATGCTCAAAAAGTCTTCTCTAGCACCACATTTGAAAAGTGTTGATTCTGTAGCACTCACTCTGCAGCTTTCCTTATAGTTCAATTCTCACAGCCATACATTGCTACTGGAAAAACTACAGCTCTGATTATGCAGACCTTTGTCAGCAAGGTGAAGTCTCTACTTTTTAGTATGCTATCCAGATTTGCCACAGCTCTTCTTCCAAGGAGGAAGCATCTATTAATCTAGCTGTATTTGTCTGACAGCAGTGATCTTTGAGCCCAAGAATATAAAATCTGACACTGCATCCATTTCTTCTCCCTCCCTTTGCCAGGAAATGATAGGACCAGTTTTTCCCCAATGTTTAGCTTCAAATCAGCTTTTACATTCTCTTCTTTAATACTCATCAAAAGGTTTCTTAATTCTTCTTCATTTTCTGCCTTAAGTGTGGTGTCAACTACATATCTTGAAATTCTTGATATTGATCCTGGCAACCTTAATTCTGGCTGGTGGATAATACAATCTGGCATATCACAAAATGACTTCTACATATAAGCTAAACAAATAAGGTGACATTATAGACCCCTGTTGTAATCCTTTTCCCTCTTAAACCAATTAGTTATTTCATGTCTGATTCTAATAATTGCTTCTTGGCCTACTTGTATGTTCTTCAGGAGATGAGATCTGATACTCCTCTGCTTTAGGACTTGCTACATTTTATTGTGATCCACATAGTCAAAGGCTTTACTGTAGTCAATGAAGCAGAAGTAGTTTTTCCCTAAAACTCCCTTGCTTTTTCCACAATCCTGTAAGTGCTGGCAATTTGGTGTCTAGTTCCTCTGCCTCTTCAGAAACCAGCCTGTCCTGGTTATTCTCAATTCATACGTAGCTAAACCCTAACTTGCATAATCTTAAGCATCATCTTGCTGGCATGTGAAATGAGTATAAATGTTTGGTAATTTGAACATTCTTTGGCATTGCCCTTCTTTAGGAATGGGATATAAAGTGAACTTTTCTAATCCGGAGGCCACTGTTGAGTTTTCCAAATTTGCTGGCATTTTGAGAGAAGCATTTTAAGAAGCATCATCTTTTAAGATTTTAAATAGCTCAGCTGTCATTCCGCCACCTTCACTGGCCTTATGGTTAACAATACTTCCTAGGGACCACTTGATTTCATTCTCCAGGTTGTCTGGTTCTAGATCAAGAATCACACCATCACGGTAATCAGCGATCTTTCTTGTATAGTTCTTCCATATATTCTTGCCACCTCTTTTTAATCTCTTCTTCTTCTGTTAAGTCCCCACCATTTTTGTCTTTTCTTATGTCCATTTTTGCATGAAACATTCTCTTGATATCTCCAATTCTCTTGCAGATGTCTCGTCTTTCCCATTCTATTCTTTTCTTCTATTTTTTGGCATGTCTCATTTAAGAAAACCTTTGCATTCAGTTGAGTATACCTTTCCCTTTCTCCTTTATCTTTCACTTTTCTTCTTTCCTTAGCTATTTGTAAAACCTCACGAGATAGCCATTTTGCTTTCTTGCTCTTCCTTTTCTTTGGAATGTTTTGCTGTTGTTGCTGCTGCCTCCTGTACAGTATTTTGAATCTCTGTCCATAGTTCTTCAGGCACTCTATCTACCAGATCTAATCCTTTAAATATATTCATCACCTCCACTTCATATTCATAAGGGATATTATTTAGGTTTTACCTACATGGTCGGATGGTTTTCCCTACTTTCTTCAACTTAAATCTGAATTTTCCAACAAGAAGTTCGTGATCTGAACCACAGTCAGCTCCGGGTCTTGTTTTGACTGACTGTATAGAGCTTCTCTATCTTTGACTGCAAAGTATATTATCAGTCTGATTTTGCTATTGACCATCTGGTGATGTCTATATGTAGAGTTGCCTTTTGGGTTACTGAAAAAGAGTGTTTGCTATGAACATCAAGTTATCTTGACAAAACTCTATTAGTCTCTGTCTAGCTTCATTTTGGACTCAAACTTTCCTGTTATTTTAACTATCTTTTGATTTCCCACTTGAGCATTCCAATCCCCTATGATGAATGTAACAGCTTTTTAGGGGTTATTTCTAGAAGATTGTGTATGTCTTCATAAAACTGATCAACTTTGGTCTCTTCAGCATCACTGGTTGGAGCATGGATTTGGATTATTTTGATGTTGAATGGTTTTCCTTGGAATTGAACAAGTATCATTCTGTCATTTTTGAGATTCTCCCCAGTATTCTTTTTCTCACCCTCATATTAACTATGAAAGCCACTGCATTTTCCTAAGTGATGCTTACTAATAAGGAACTGAGGCTTGAAAAGTTAAGTGACTTGCTCAGGGTTACATAACTAGCAAGTGTCTGAGGGAGGATTGGAACTCAGATATTCTTGACTCCAAGTCACTCTCTATGACTACATAACCTTGCAGCCTTAGAGTATACAAGAAGCATATAATCATACTGAGTTAGATATAAATGGTCAAACACTAGCCTTGGGAAACGGTTGGTATCATCTAGGTCCAGGCTTCTTAAACTTTTTCCCCTCACAACCCCTTTTTGCGTTTCAGCAGCATTCATTGACTTTGCATGGCCTGAGGGCACACACAGGGCAAAGCACACATGCTTTGTGTTCAGAACCAAGGCTGCAGTGAAGTTGCAGGTTGCAATGGGGGCAAGCATTACCAGAAACACCTGAGATTCATTACACATTTGATTTTTAATTATTTTTTAGCCATTGCATATTCAGAAACCCTTGACTATTGACATATTTTTGTGACCCCTCATGGGGTCATGACCCACAGTTTTAAGAAATTCTGATTTCTATCAGGAAGGACAGAGACTTCCTAATCTTCTCATCTGTCATTAGATCCAGAGTCTGAAACAGGACAATTCTGTCTTTCATCTGACCTTGGACAGAGCCTCATAAAGAAAAGGACCAAAACATAAGACAGTTTATGTGACTGCCCATCTACAATGAATTGGAAGCTTCCTCTAAAATGACATTACTGATATCAAGAGGAAATATACAGCTACTACTTCATCCCCCACCTCTCTCTGCCATTATATGCAATAGCCATAACCTACCTCATTCCATTGCTATGGGACCAGCAAACATGGTGGCTTTTTTATTTAACTCCCATTTCAATTGACTTTGAGGGAAAAAAAAGAGAAAATGTGTTACTAGTTCCCAACTGGTCCATGTAAACTTTTTAAAAGGAAGGCATAGTCTTCAACTAATTTTTCTATTGTATTCTTGCATCATATTCAACTAAAAAATAAACCTTCTCTAATGGAGGCCTTTTTCTCTAATTTTGCTCATGTACTTTTCCCCCCTTTGATTCACTTGTATCATCTGAGTAAAGAGGGGAGGAGGGCTCAATAGCCTCAAACATTCTTGCCTGGCTAAACCAGGTTCAGGATAACTGACAGAACTCAAACCCACTGGTGAGTTAGGGAGATGTCTACCCCAAGCATATGAAGACTTCCTTGTGCAGAATGAGAAAATGAGAACAATTTGTTCCAACAGCCATGAAGGTGGCTGAAGCAGGCATCAGGGAGTGCTTAAAGCTTAATCAGACATCAAAGACACACCAGCATCTTACTGCATCCTGGGCTATAGCAGTCATATTGACTTTTATCTTACCACTGGTCTTTCTTGACTTTGGAAGAGAGAGTGAGGCTGATGACTTTGTGTAACTGCCTCATTTAAATCAAATTCATGAACAAGTCAAGAAATCACCTTGTGATGTCATTGATCATCTTGGAAAACAAAGGACAAACAATAACAATGACAATTTTCTTGCCACCATTCTCTGTCCATCCAAGGTCAAAATACCTGACCTAAATTTGAACAAAAGCCGAGGCAGGAGCCAAAGTATTAATAAGATTCAATTGTAATTCTCAAGCACCTTCTCTGAGTTCATCCAGAATAAGAAATGTACCACAGTTCTTCTCAACAGTAATGGGCTAATGTCTAAAATTAGCCTGAGGGGTTGGAGAATGCTCAATGTAAATCCAAATATAAAAGCACCCTCCCCCATATTCTTAACAGTTTAATTTACAAGATCGATGAGAGAATACGAAGTCTCACAGTAGAAGGTAAATACACAAGAGACTACAGTGTTTTCCTTCATGTTGAACATTATCCATCCCTTCAGGCAAATGTCAGATTTTAGCCCCTTGTTATATATTACCTGTGGCATGTATAATGTAACCAACACTCTAGAAAGCTATCAGAAGTCTGAGATTCACACAGAAAGTAATTTACGACAAAGCAACATTTGCAATGCAACTTTTGTTTGTTTCAGTCTGCCGCTAAAGTTGTTTAATAATTGAAGGCAAGAATTGAGTTCAATGGCAAATTAAATTCAGCAAACATTCATTAAGTACATACTGGTATTTTACAAGGAAATGTGATAGGTATATGAAGATGAAATGAAACATAGTACCTACCCTAAAAGGGTTGTAGTATAACCTATGCAATAAAAAAGACAATAAGCTATGCAATGCAACCTCGTATGACCAATGTAATTGACGAAATCTGAGTACAGCCCCATCATGTATTCTGAAACTTCACAAGGTCAGCAACTAGGTTCCTGAAGAATTGCCTATGCAAGTCTTGCTTAAAAATGGTGGAGCTGCTTTGAACAGATCTATACATGATGAAAGAAGGGGTAGACATTTGCATGGCCTATGTCCTCTGCCTCAGACATGCAATAGCTGTGTGACCCTGGTAAAGTAATTTCACTTCTCTGTGCCTAGTTTCCCCATCTGTGGAATGATGGTAATAGCACCTACCTCACAGAGTTGCTGTGAAAGTTAGATGAGATAGCACCTATAAAGCACTTTGCAAATCTTCAAGTGTTACATAAATGCTAGCTAATAATAGTAAATATTAATGATACAATGGCTCACATTTATGCAGCATTTTGGGGTTGACAAAGTGCTTTGCTCAGGAAAACCTTATGAGGCATAGATTGCTGCCATTATACAGATAAGAAAACTGAGACCCAGGCAGGTTAACTTACTGGCTTGTAGTCACATTGCTAGAAAAATAAAGACCAGTGACTCGAGTCAAGATTTTCTGACTCTGAGAACAGCCTCCATTTCACTTAAGGCTTTGGAACACAAATAAATATAGTTCTTATTATTCACTTACGTCCTAACATAAACAAATGGCCTGAAAGTGAGCAGCTTTTGATAGACTGGAGAGAGAATGGGGCTTTGAGCTCTTAAAGATATGGATGTAAGACATTGCATATGAATAAAAAAAATTCAATAAAAAGATGGGTTGTGGCTGCCAAGGACAAGTTTTGCATACTTGGCCAAAGGTAGTCTTTCTGCTGCTGTCACCTGTGCCATTCCCATCTTGGTAGTCTGATATTTTCTGCTGCTGTTTAAAAATAAGGTTTCTATTTTTGACAAACTAAGCTTGAATAATAGTCCTGAACAAAATTGCAATACACCATGTTAATTGTTTAACTAATTGATTAATTATATTTTATGTACTCAAGCCAGAGTTTCAGCAATCTGGCATGCAAATTTATTTGGATGATATGTAAATGAGGGAGTTAACCTATTTTTAAGAAAAGCAGGTTGGTGCCCATAAAAAGGAAAAAACACAGATTGAGATGAAGCGAGTATGGAGACCATTTTAAAAAGAACTGAAGAAAAGGATGAAAGAATCCTAGATTAAAAGCTGGAAGGGACCTAAAAGGCCACACTAGTGACCAATGAGCACTTATTAAGCACCTGCTGCATGCTAGCTTTTGAAGATACAAAGATGTAACTGAGATACTCCTTATTCTCAAGGGGTTTATATTGTAACAGGGGACATGACATACATACAAATAAGTGTCTGCAAGATAGATACATAATAAATCCAAGGCAGGTGGAGGGCAGTGGGGCGGGATGGGAAAGATTTCAGTGCCTGGGGAGATCAGGAAATGCTGCATGTGGGAAGTGGCATTTGAGCTAAATGGCGAAAGAAACGAGATTCTAAAAGCTGAGGGGAAGGAGGGAGTGCATGATAGGCATGGAGGACAAACAATTGCAAAGTCACAGAGTGAGAGATGGTGAAGTATGGGGAGAAACAACCAGAAAACCAGTTTCGTTGAACCATAGAGTATACAGAGGGAAGTAAGTTGAAATGAGGCTTAAAAGGTAAGTTGGGGCTGAGTTGTGAAGAGTTTTGAATACCAAACAGAGGAGTTTATACTGCCAGCCTTATTATGCATTATTCTTCATCCATCTCTCTATAATCTACTCAAATTCATATTCTTACTATTTCACACATTGTCACTTTACCATCTTCCATTCCCAAGTCTTTATATATTGAGTATGCCTGATGCCTGGAATGCACTCCTTCCCAACATTTATCTTTTACAATCCCTTGTTTCCTTCCAAACTCAGCTCAAATGCCACCTCCTACATGAAGCCTAATCTCATCTGCAAGCCTCTCTCCCAACTATCTAAAACACTTAACTGCTATGTGACCCTGGTCCCTTAACAGGAAAGAAGGGGGGTGGGGGGAGGCGGCCAGGTAGCACAGTGAGTAAGAGCACCGGCTCCAGTGTCAGGATGACCTGGGGATCGAATCCTGGGCTCAGACACTTAGCACCCACCCAGAAACACCTGGCCATGTAACCTTGAGCAAGTTACTTAACCCCAATTGCTTAGGGGTGGCCAGGTGGCTCAGGGAGTAAGAGCACCGGCTCCAGTGTTGGGATGACCTGGATCAAATCCGGGCTCAGATACTTAGCACCACACCCAGAAATAACTGGCCATGTAACCTTGAGCAATTTACTTAACCCTGTTTGCTTAAAAAAAAACAAACAGGAGAGAAGGGGGTATATATGAAAGATGACACAAAGGTAAAAATGACAGTACTTAGCAACTGATTATATGTGGCGAATAAGAGATTGCTAAGCCAAGGAAGACACACAATCTTCAAGCCTTGCTGACTGGGAGGAGAGTGGTACCCTCTATAGTAATGGGAAAGTTAGGAAAAAAGAAGGTTTGGGAGAAAAATGACTTGAGTTTTGGACATGATCAATTTTACATGTCTAGATGTCTACAGACTATCAAGTTGGAAATGTCCAATAGGCAGTTAGAAATGTAAGAACGGAGGGCAGGATAGAGGTTAAGGCTAGATAAATCAGTGTGAAAATCATTTACAGAGATGAGGTAGAGATAGAGAAGATAATTGAATCTAGGAGTATTTCTGAGCACCAAATGAAATAGTATAAAGGGAAAAGAGGAGAAAGTACAGGACAGAGACTTGAAAAGACACCATGGGCGGCAGGCATGAACTGGATGAAGATTTAGCAAAGGAGACTGAGGAGTAGTCTGAGGCAGAAGTAGAACCAGGAGAAAGTAGTGTCATGAAAACCTAGAGAGAAAAGAATATCAAAAAGAAGAGGGGAATCCACAGTATCCAAGCATGAAGAGAAGTCAATGAGGGTGAGGACTGAGGAAAGGCTATCAGATTTGTCAATCAAGAGCTTATTGAGAACTTTGGAGATAGCAGTTGAAGTGGAATTAGAAGTTAGATTATTGAGAACAAAGAGAGTAAGAAAGAAGTGGAGACATTAATTGTAGATGGAAATGACTTTCCCAAGGTAACATAGTGTGAGTTTGGGGCCTTAAGTTTTGGCCCCAACTTCTTTTATAATACCATGCCACCATCTGCCCTTGTGAGGGAAGCAAAGATGTGGCATGAATGAAATCAGGAGGTGGCCACAGGAGAGCACCAATTATCACAATAGGGAAAATGCTCCAGTTTTAAGGATTTTATCCACACACATTCCAAGGACAGATAGACAAAGTTACTGAAATTTAGACCCAGATGTTTTCTACAGCTGTTGAAGAGACTTAATGATAATGCAAACAGAGTACAGCACATTTTATGGGCCTGGCCGACCAGCAGTTCATCTTTGAGACAGATTCAATGCAATTCAGCAACAGCAACAATATATTAGGTTTCTCAAATGTATAGTACACTATGAAACAACACAGGGTAGTACATAGAGTGATGCCCTTAGGAATCCTGAGTCCCAGGTTCAAATCTCATCTCTGACACTTTTCTCACTCTGTAATCCTAGATAAGCACCTGTGTGGTCCATGTGGCCCATCAAAGCCCTTAAGGCTTATCTAATATTAGTCATAGATGTGTTTGTGAAGGAATTTTCCACACCAGAAGGTCATAGATTATAGTTCTAGTGCTAGAAGGGCTCAGATATCAATCATCCAGTCTAACTGCATTTGTTTTATAGATGAAGAAACTGAGACCCTATGGGGTGTTTGGAGAGACAATTTCCATATCAGAAGGATATAGAATCTCAATTCTAAAGGTGAACAGGATCTTATACACTACCTAGTTAAACTCCCTCATTTTACAAAAGGAGAAACTGAAGCTTAGGAGATTGAATTACTTGGACAACACGTTGCTGGTAGTGTCAGAGGTGGGCTAGAACCCAAGTTCTACAGAACCAGATGCAGGGTTTTCTCTGCCATACTTGTTAGTTCTGCCAAGATCTCCATGGTCATGGAAATCATACATCCTTCTCTCAACTCAAATATGTGCATGGCACTGTTCCAGGCAGTTTAAATGCAAATGTGAAGCAAGACAGAACCTTGGCCTTCAAGAGACTCACAATCCAAAGGGTAGAGCAGGAGTGTAGAGCCTGTAGCCTCAAGGTCACATGTGGCCTTTTAGGTCCTTGGGTGCAGCCTTTTGATAGGGTCCAAGTTTCACAGAACAAATTCTTTTATGAAGGGGATTTGTTCTGTGAAGTTTGGATTCAGTCAAAAGACAACACTTGAGGACCTAGAGGGCCACAAGTGGCCTTGAGGAGGCCACAGGTTCCCCACCCTTGGCAGAGGGAGAGAAGACAGTAAACATGTACACATATATCTGTGAAGAAAGCCAGAAGAAACAGAAAGGAGAGGTCCAAGCAAAAAGCATTGTGAGAACAAAGGCAAGTGACTCACCCAGGGTCACACAGATACAGGTATTCCTGACTCAAAGCTTGAGGGCTCGATCCACTGTGCCTTTGAGCTGCCTCTAGGCATGGTTTAGTTCAGTTATAGTTCAGGTATGCTTTGAGCTCAGCCCCCCAAATCCACACTCACTCAGATTCTGTGGCTTACACAACATGTGATCCCCATTAAACACCCCCATGTAGCAACATCTGAGGGCAGTTTTTAAAGCTGTTGATGAAAGCAGCATTTTCTGCATCTCTTTAAGGCTGCCAGGCTAGGCAAACAGAGTTCTGCCTATACAAGGAAACCAGCTGAACAATTGTGACTGCATTGATTTGTCCATTCAGACAACTAGCCAGTCAATTGAGTGAAGAAAAAGTTAGTAAGACTGGCTCATCGTTTAAGTGAATCACCTGAACTGACTGGTCAGCTTAGTATGGCAAGAACAGACACATAATAGGCTAGACACAGAGGAAGGATTTCCTTCTTCCCACAGCTCAAAGGCCATTACAGGATTTCAAACTCAAAGAGGAGGAACCATTTCTTGAATGTTCAATATCTAGGTACATTTGTTGGACAAATCATATTTTTTCATGGGGGATGAGAATCTAGACCTTTGATTTTATCAGTTGGGGTGCTCCTAGTGGGGAAAGTCTTTCATCAATGCAGACTGGCAACCAAATATAGCTTATAGCCTTAAAGAACTTCCTAGAGCACTAAGATGAAGTGATTTGTTCAATATCAAATTACTGTGTTAGAGACAACGCGAGTGTTCTTGACTCCAAGGTGTTCTTGATGCCAAGGCTGGCCTTCTGTTCATCACACCATGATATCTCTTGAAAACCAAATAATACCATGGCAATGAATAGATAAACATCTGTGGAATATTGAGAAATCATAATGTAATTGGGGATCGTGGAAAAATCCAATATTCTGCACATCAGATCCTTTAGAATGTAAGAACTTTGGACCAACCCCCTCCTCACCCCCTCCCCTTATCTGCCTCTCTGACTCTTCACCCTTCTCCTTTTCTCGTCTTCCTTATCCACTCCTCTCCCTTCATTTCTCCTCTTCTTCCATTTCCCTTCCCCTTCTCCCCATCCTCATTCTTCCCTTTCTCCTTTCTCCTTCCTCCCTTCCCCAGACTAGATGATGCCATGGAGGCCATGGAGCCCACTGAGGCACACATCAGAGGACTGTGCCAGGATATTTTCTCCAAAATGACCACATACCTGATGGGTGAACTGACAGCCACCAGAGGAGACTATAAACTTCTGGAAAATATGACCCAAGTCACAGCTTGAAGTATCTAGAAATGAAAGATATTGAAGTAAGCACAAGTAGAAACCTAAAGGGCATAAACCAGAAATAGGTAACATTTCTGTCTTGTCTGGATCGCATCACATTCATTGAGGAGCAAATTGCAGCTCTTGACCAGGCACCTGCAAGTCGGATGCATATTCACAGAAACTAGAAGCAAAGTAAAAGAAGCCAGAAAGGTGATGAAAGAATTCTTTAGCACAAAGACTTAACTACAAGAATGTTTTATCAGAGCTGAAACAAGTGAGATGGAACTGATCACTATGCTTCAATTCTGAAAAGGAATGGGTGCTGCTGATCCAAGAAGAATCCCAGGACCCACTCTCTGCTTGGAGGTGTAGCTCTGACCACCCCCAATGTTTTCCTAAACCTGTACCCCTGGAACCTCATTTTATCATGGGCTTCCTTGTGTGCCTTGAACAGAGGTTCAGAAATCAGGATCAACTCCATCTAGAGCAGACACAGATGAGGGCCTCTGGTCTCCCTGTCTCCTCCCTTCTTCCCTTTCCCCTAGGAGGGCTCTCCCCAGCCCCTTCATAACCTGTTCTTGAACTTAAATAATAAATGCTAACTTATGACAAAAAAAGAATGTCAGAACTTTGAGAACAGTGATCACTTTATTCTGTGTATTTGTATCCTCCACGCCTAGTATAGGGCCTGGCACAAAGTAACCACTTGATAGTTGCTTTGTGATCCTTTTGATTTTAAAATAAAATCTGCCTTCAAAGGAAGAATCCTAGCCTCTGTAGAAAAATGGGACAGATGTAGCACTCAGACTGCTGACCTATTTTGCCTCCCTGGGACTTGGATATTTGGTTGATCATTTGACCTACCAAATAGCTCATCTCATCTAATAGAGGTCAAAATATTGGTCTGTGCTGTGACACTGAGAAGCAATCAAGCATTGTTGATAGAACGTTGGACTTAAGGTCAAAAAACCTTGAATTCAAATAATGTTTTCAAAATGTTATGTAGTGATGGGTAAGTCACTTAACCTCTCTGAACTCCAGTTCTTTCATCTGTAAACTGGCAACCATATTAGTTCCATGCATATCAATTCTTAGAAGTTCTGGGTACCACAGTCTAGGAAAGACCTTGAAAACCTGGGTAGCATCCAAAGGAAGGCAACCAAGATGATGCAAGTCTTTGAAGTCAGGGTTAACCTAGAGAATAGAAGATGGGAGGGGGGATTAGACTTGTTCTGTTCAGCCCTAGGGGACAAGAACAATAAGCAGATGTTGAAAGGTCAATTTAGGTTTGATATCACACCAAAAAAATTTTCTAATACTGAGAGTTACTCAGAAATAGGATGGGCTACTTAGGAAGGTTGTGGGTTTCTTCTTCTTGAAGGCCTTTAAGCAAAGTGGGATGACCACTTGTTGGGTTTATTATCAAGGGGACGTTTTTTAGCCATGAGTTAGACTAGATGGTTGCAGAGTCTCTTTCAACCTAGGAGCAGCCGGATGATGCCATAGATGGGGCACTGAATCTGATTAATCAGGATTAGACCTGAGTTCAAATCTGCCCTCAGACACCTTCGAAGAATGAACGACCTTTATATGCCTCAATTTCATCATCTGTAAAATGTAGATAATAATAACATCTACCTCCTAGAGCTGTTGTAAGGATAAAATGAGATAATATTTGTAAAGCAGTTTGCAAATCTGAAAGTGCAATATACATGCTAGTAATTGTTAGCATAATTATCATTATCTTCCTAAATGAATTTCAATTAATTTCTGTAAATAACTCAACCTTTCATCCATACTGGATTTTTTTTAGCTTTCCCAGAATTTGCCAGTCCATCTTATGCTACATAGGTTGTCCTACCATGCCTAAAATGTATTATGCTCCCACCTGGACCTCTTAGAATCCTTAGGTTGCTTCAAGGCTGGGTTCAGCCTTCCTTATGAAGGAGAAGATTTCTCATCTCCTTAAGCTGTTTTTATCCCTCTTCAAAATAATGTTTATTCTCTTTCCTCTACATATGTTGTATTCCCCAGGAGTATATGTGTGCCTTTGGAGCTAGGACTGCTTTGTTTTTCTTTGTAGACATAGCAGTGCCCTGCATACTGCTTTATGCATAGTAGGTGCTTCACAAATGTTTGCTGAATTGAGTATATTTGAATTGAAATTTTCAGTCCTGAAATTTTTTTATTTAAAATTCCATGGTCTCTGCAAAGAAGAGTGATTTAATGAAGGTCCAACATATTGATCCAAAGAATATTGGCAAGCCATTGGAAGTAGACAAAGATAGAGCATCGGCCCTGGAGTCAGGAGGATCTGAATTCAAATCCAGCCTCAGACATTTAACACTTGCTAGCTGTGTGACCTTGGGCAAGTCACTTAACCCCAATTTCCCTGCCTTCCCCCCTCCAAAAGAAAGACAAAATGCATAAAACCATAGATGGAAAGCTGGAAGTGACTTTAAAGATTATCTCATCCTACCTTCTCATTCAACAAATGAGGAAACTGAGGCTCAAAGAGATTAAGTGGATAGCTCAGGGTGACAGAGTTAATGTCAGAGATGGGATTTTATCCAGACCTTCCTCGCTCTCATTCTGGTACTCTAGCTGCTACATCATACTGCCTCTCATTCCCTAGACCATCTGATTGAATTCCCTTCTATATGCGGGTACCAAAGTTTTTAAGATGTTTTAAGATGTTTAAATGTTTTAAGAACTGGCTACAATCAAAAAAATAAGTATATAAAACACACAGGTTTGAGGTTGAGGACTACCTGGGAGATGAAGGTCCTCATTGGTACCATTGATCATTTCTCTTGCTGATGTTTCCACCAGATTCCCCCTTCAAATTCTATTGAGTCCCTAACTCCTGTTTTCCCGGACTTTCCACCTCCCACTTGATAGGTTTTGTTGGTCTTTGTGTGCTGCTGATTCTCATCCTATCTCTTTTTTTGGCCCACTGATTTGTTGCCCATCATTCTTTGTATCTTTGCTGATGGCAGCCTGCTTCCATAGTTCCATAGTTCATACCTGTTTAATCTCTGAAGTCCCTTTTCAGTTTCCCCAGTCCCAGACCATTAATGTTGTGTCTTCAGCTCACTGCTGCCCACACCTCAGCATGACAATATTCTTTAAAACTGATCCATAATTTTTAATCAGTTGGCATCTATTTTGCTGGAAGGGAAGAAATCTCATTTTCTCAAACTGTCTCATGCCTCCTTTTTGCCTAATTAAGTCATTACCGCTAACAAAGACACATTAGGAAAATGTTATATGATATGTGTGTTTATTTTTGCTCACATCTTTATAATAACCCATGTTTTGTGTAGTTCTCAATGAGGCAATGTATTTCTTTAGAGAATATTCCAGCTGCAAAGCAGCTGTTAGTGACATCTGAAGAAGGAAACTAAAAACATACTCTGTACCAGTAAGCTTGGTGATATTGCCTGGAGATGAAGCATCAAAGAAGTTTTCCTTGCCTTTGAAAAGATTTGAATAGGCATCACGTTTGGCTGGTCCTTCTTGCTTATTCGTGAGCAAAGGTGAGCAAAGGTGGGGGCCTTGGGTTGTCCTTCCTCAGATAAAACCTGAGAATGAAACTTTATATCAACATGCCACTGAATTCTCTGCTGCTAGACACTCATCCCCATCCCCTATTCTAAGATTACCCAGTTTAATAGAGTCCTTCCCCTAAGTCTTTCATCATTATGTGGATACTAATATAACATGAGTTCTATCCATTGAGTGTCCCTTGCTTTTGTGTCATAGCCAGTGTGATTCCTCTTCCCATCATGCATTTCTTTGGTGATATTTTCTCTTCACTATAGGTGCACCACTCATTATTAATATGATACAGCCCACTCACCACCTCTCTCACACCATCTCTCATTTATTGTTAGTTAATCCTCAATACTGATTCTTTAGAGACTCTTCCTAACTTACAGAGATATAGCATCTGCAAAAGAGTACTGCTTATAAAAAGAAAGCACTGGTTTTAGATTATCATCTGGCTGAGATACGTCTAATTAGATTATATTTGTAAAGCAATTTTCTAAACTTAAACAAATGCTGGCCATTGTCATTGGTATATGTGTTCTAGTGGGTCACTTCTGTAAGGTATCTATCCAACTTCATACCCTAGTCTGGATGACCTTCATTATCACTCACACATTCACGTAATCATTAATATAATTTAGAACTCAGTGATGTTGCAAGACTTGATGCAGTACGTCCAATATCTTTTGTAAAAGTAACATCTCTAGTGTATCTCCTTCTATAGGTAATCCCTCTTTCATTTTGACTTGTATTGTTCCCTTCTCCATGAAAGTGGCAAACACCTCTGCTGAGCACATATTGTCCCTGCTTTTGCCTCACTATATATTAATCATCAAAGGGTCATTGAACAAAGTTATCTTTATCGTATCTTTCAAGGAATTTACATGAGTTCTAACACGTGTGGAAGAAATTTTTTTTGAAGGAAAGTATTTTCTTTTCTTTTTTTGGAGGGGAAAAGCAAGGCAATTGGGGTTCAGTGACTTGCCCAAGGTCACATAGCTAGTAGGGTGTGTCAAGTGTCTGAGGTGGATTTGGACTTGGGTCCTCCTGACCCCAGGGCTGGTGCTCTACTCACTTCACCACATAATTGCCCCTGGAGGAAAGTTTTTTCACTCTATTGATCCAAATACTTTCTATAAATAAAAAATAAGAAGAGTGAATTCTTGTATTTTCTATTCTCCATATCTTTCAGTAAATTATATAATTCTAAAGATGTGTAATAGCACTTGAAAAACCCCACCACACCCTATCTGTTCTCATACATTTACCAAGAATATCCTTGATATGTGTGTATAAATTAATATCAAAATAATATTGTAGAGCTATGAATGTAGATATGAGAATAGGTATTTTTATATTCATATGGCCTTTTGGGTGAGATGGTAATAATGTCCATGATTTTTTCCCAAGTACTTAATATCATCCCTTCTTTTAGATATCTTAAGAATTGATTCCAGTTTGCAGCTAGGTGGCAGAGCGAATAGAGCACTGGCCCTGGAGTCAGGAGGACCTGAATTCAAATGTGGCCTCAGACACTTAACACTTACTAGCTGTGTGACCTTGGGCAAGTCACTTAACCCCAATTGCCCTGCCTTTCCCGCCTCCAAAAAGAAAAAGAAATAGAATTGATTTCTCAATGCCCTGAAAATTGTGTTGCTTCCAGTAGAACCCTACTCTGTATACACTTGATCCAGAGCAAATCTTTTTTCTGTATTTGTTTTCTTTTGTTTCATTTACACTTCCTCATAAGCACATTAGGGACTGTGATGTTTAAATCCAGATGTGATGTGATCATTGTCATTGGTCAACTAAATCATTTGTTGAAAATGTCCTGACAGATCTTTTCTACTTTTGTTTGTTTGTTCACCCCTAGTTTTGTCATTAAAACCCCTGGATGATGTGATTTAATTGGGTCCCTGAACAAGCTTTCAATAAAATTATTTCTCCCTCCATTGCTTGTCTTCATTCTGTGAAACAATATTGCTCATGACCAGCCATCTCCTTCACAAGGTCTTATAAGCCAGGTTGTCTTCCAAAGTTGAGTTACCCCTCTCTGTAATATCTTCCACTTGACAAGGAGATGAAATATTTGGATATCTGGAGCAGAAAGCATTTGATTTTTGTTACTGTTGTTGTTGATTTTACATTGTACTGGATTAAGATGATTTCTAGCTTCTTTGGGCTTCCTTGTTGTGTCGATTGAATTACGAATTTCACCTTCCTTGTAATAATCTATCTCAAATTTTATTATTTTATCTCTCTCATTCTTCAGCATAACTAGCATGTTTGAAAAGGTCAATTTGAAGATTTTATTAATTGCACAAATATTGTATCATTTTTATTCTTTCTTATCATTTGGAATTGAATTTTATCTTGGTTTTTAACAAGTCTATTATGGAATTGTATTCAGAAAGTTTTTTTTTTTTTTTTAGAAATGGTTCCTATGCTGGTAACTGGCCATATTTAGACTCAATTTCATTGTGTGTATGATGTTATTTCATGCTCACCATGTCCATGGCCTCCTTACTCCCTTACTCAACAAAGTAGTCATGATGCAGCTTCTACATAGTGTCCTAGCTTTGGGAATCATTTCTTTGTTAATCAAGAAGCACATTTTCAGGGTGGCTAGGTGGCACAGTGAATAGAGCACTGGCCCTGGAGTCAGGAGGACCTGAGTTAAAATCTAGCCTCAGACATTTAACATTTACTAGCCATATGACCCTGGGCAAGTCATTTAACCCCAATTGCCCTGCCTTTCCCCCCTCCAAAAAAAAAACAGGCACATTTTCCAATATATATTTTTACAATACTCTCCCATGCTCACCTTTACATCAAATAACTAATTATTAAAATATATATTGACTTAATTGGGCAAATTCTTCAGAGAATATCTCACTACTTTGTTCTCTTTGACAAATGTCTGTGTGAAAACTGGTATTATCTTCATGGTGGTCTTACTCATTTCAACATTAGCATTGCAATAGGAGATGCCCAAACATCCCATAATATGATATGATGTCCCTTGTTGCTTTTATATAATCAACAAAACCAATTCTACCAATTCCTTTTTGTTTTTTTTTTTACTTAAAAAAGCCTATTAGCCACCCTTCCATTGAGCTTCAATTTTCCATTGTCTGTTATTTGTAGCAAGAATGTTGAGATAAATGTGATTAGATTCCTCCAATTATATGTGAAATTGTGAAGCATCTGGACAATGAACTCACATTTAGAGAAACATCAGCTAAGTGGATAGGATAGTGATTGGAGCTGTAAGTAATGGGGTTTCTAAATAAGGAAATTCCTCTTGCCAATGCAGGTTGGCAGGTCCTTCTGACTCCTAGGCTATCTATCCACTATGCCAAACTTGCTCTAGTTATAGGTGGTCTGAAAACTATGTTATTCTTAAAGACTTCTACCTCATTCGCCACCACAGAATTATGTATAATGGGTAGAGAACTAGCCTCAAAGCCTAGAAGAGCTGAGTACAAGTTCTTCCTCTGGGCAAGTCTCTTCAGCACTAGGCAAATCTCTTAGAGGATAAATTGCAGAGAAGGTGCTACCCTTCATTGGCAGAGGAAGTTTCCCCATCTAGGAACTCCCTATAACAATGAAATTACAACTCTAGTTCCTATCCTTATCTCTGTCTTTCCACTATCACTCAGAAGCCAAACAGAGCCATACAAGCCAGAGGAGTAACATATTTTATTATGTTAGATAATTTGCTGTTGTGGGAATGGGAATTTTAGATCTTCCCTGCCCCTAGGCCCTTTGATAGGCTTAAATACACCTGGAGCCTGTGTGGAAGGCTTAGTTTTCAGGAATGCCCACACCTTGGTGTTCTGTGATAGGGCAGGGGGTCAAGAGGGTTGTGACATTCTCTGAGACAGGAGAAGGCCATATAATCCCTGATGTGAGGCTTTGTTTTGGGGCTCACTTTGAGAGGAGTTATGTGATTTGACCAGACGAGACTGTGGGCAGCCGTTGAGCCCTCCAGCTTTGATAACCCATATGTTGGTGCTTCCCTCTCTGATAACTATAACTAGGTATGGATGTAATGGTCAGACAGTTGGAAGCCTGTCTGCTGAATTGTTTCTCTGTCTGCTTGTAACTTCTGTCTATATACTCTGAAGTTTGGGGTGCTGACTTTTTCCCCTGAACTAGGTAAATGATATGTTTGATTAATTAAAGCAAGATTGTTAATCCACTTTGAGTTGCTTTCCTTTAGAAAAGCAGATCTAAGAACCTGTGTTGGCAACCACCCTGAGGATGCTAGGGTGATCGCTGCTACAGTTGCCACAACAAAATAATTTATCACCAAGTGATCAGCTTACTGGTGATCAACAATCTCTCTGACTATGCATGCACATACACACATATAGGCATGTATCTATACACACATATGTTATATTATATATGTGTATATTATATTTATTTATCTATGTATGTTTTGACCTGCCTCATCCCCAATAGAATACAAGCTCCTTGAGGGCAAGAACTGTTTCACTTTTATATTTGTATATTCAGCCCCTTGTACAGTACCTGGAACAAAAGAGTTGGATGACAGAACCTGTCAAATGAATCAATGATTCTCAGAAAACAGGCCATTTCTATCATATTAGAAGCTGCCAGAACTTCTACTCTCTTTGCATAAGCTTTCAGAGCACAGAGTAGCACAATTAGCCTGAAGAGGACTCTAATCAATTTTGTTCATAGCTACATTTCTATAATATTTTCATGTTTGGAAGGTGCTTTCCATTCAAAAGTCATGTAAGGCATGCCCTACACATATCTTCTACATTTGACATATGAGGACACTGAGGATCATGGGAACAAGAGAGAACCCTGATCCCAAGAGAACATGACCATCAGTTCCAGAGTCAGTAAGCAACATCCCTAGCCTCAGACAGGACCTTAGTCACATTCCAGGAAGAAGAATCTAGAAGTCCATACTACAAGAAGAGAGGAAACTAATTAACAAGAATGTGCTAGTAGTGTAACCCTGGACAAGTCACTAACCTCTGTTCACCTCATTTTCCTTATTTGTAAAATAGGGATGATAATAGTACCTACTTCCCAGGGTTATTGTAAGGATTCAATGATGTAATACTTGTAAGGATATTTGCAAATCTTGAAGTTCTAAATAAATGCCAGTTATTAACTATCATTATTGTCAGTATTAATGGCTACCAGAGCCATTGTCACTCAGGGCGTACTAATCCTGATACCAGAGGAGGAAGCAGAGACATCACTTATCATGGGATAATAACCAGCTGTGAGGAAAACCTCCTGCTATTTTTTTTACAGCAGTGTCCTTGCTGGGGAGGCAGCTGTGATTCTGATCTACCCAGCTGATGTGCGCCATTTCATGCTGTGGACCCTTGCAGCTCTGAAGGTTTATGGTACGTGTGATTCAATTGTGTTTATAAACATCCTCCATTATCCCATGGATCAAAAGGGCAGAGAGCCCCCGAATGGTTGGTGAGCTACCTGGTTTTGGCAAGCTTCCTTTCTGTATTCCTTAGAAAAGAGGGAACACAGATGCTCAGATTACAGATCTCTTCACTATATCTTGGGATTTCAGATTTAGACAAAAGTTGCAGGGCAACAAGGTCAGTTTGAGGTTGTGGGCATCACTGATTTATGAATATTGTTTCATTTTATTCTCAAACATCCCTGGGAAGTAGGTGCTATTGTTATCCATATTTTACAGATGCTGAAGCTGAGTTCAACAGAGGTAAAGTGGCTTGCCTGGGATCACACAGCTAATAAGTGGCTGAGGCAGGATTTGAACTGAGGTCTTCCTGACTCCAGATGCCGTGCTCTCTCCATTGTGCCACCTAGCTGCTCTTATGGGTGATGAGAGGAATGAGTGAACAGTGATGAATATTTATAAGGTATATTCAGGTGAGGAATTCCAGGAATTGGGGAGAGGAAGGATCACTAAAGCATGAGGGAGAAGAGGTGAACAATGGTCAATAGGAAGAGAAACCGAAGGGGTATTGTGATGTTGTATTGATATATACTATAGACCACCTGGCAAGAAGTAGGAAATAGATGAGGCATCTGGGAAATAGAGAACACAAACCTGGCAAGGTGCCATGATGGAGTAATTAACCAGGTATCTGCTAGACCTTTCTTTCTTTCGCAAACAAAGTACTCAGCAATACAACTACTTCATTTAATATCATTTCATCCTTTACAAGTGGCTAATGGGGGTATTTCTATTTTTTAGTTTGATTATCATTAATAAGGGGTCTGATTAATTGGGTAGAAATGATAGGAACCTCGGGGCAAAGTGACTGTTCTATCTTAGAATATTTGTTGGTAGAAAGAAAAATTAGACAGAAATGCAACCTAGATTTTTAAAGTATTGTAATTATCATAACTAGAATTTACTCTGTTCTTAAAAAAAAAGTTTCTAGGGCAGATAGATGGCACAGTGGTAGACCTGAAGTTAGGAAGTCTCATCTTCCTGAGTTCAGATATGACCTCAGTTACTTACTAACTATGTGACTCTGGGTAATTCATTCAATTTTGCCTCATTTTCCTCATCTGCAAAATGAGCTAGAGAAGCAAATGGCAAACCACTCTAGCATATTTACAAGAAAACCCCAAATGGGGTAACAAAGAGTCCGACATGACTGAACAAAAAATTAAAGTTATAAATAGTATGCTATCTCATCTGATCCTGCACACTAATCCTGAAATTAGCTGTTATTATTATCCCCATTTTATAAATGAAGGAAATGAGACTGAGAAAGTTTGAGTGACTTGTTCAGTATCACATGGCTGATAAGTGCCTGAAGTAAGATTCAATCCTAGATCTTCTTATATTGAGGTTTAGCACTCTATTCTCTATGATAGCCATGGCTCAAGAAAGGATAAGTAGAATCTGATGGACTGAAATCCCACACATTAAATCAGTTCAGTAGTAAAAGAAAGCTCCCAGGAATGAAATTCTGAAGATACCAAGGACTCTGTGGTGCAAAGAACTGGAAATTCTAGAAATGCCCAGAAATTGGGAATGGTTGAACAAGTTGTGGCATATGATCCTGATGGAATACTATCATGCTATGAGAAAAAATGAGCTCAAAAATCTCAGAAAAGCATTAGTAGACTTGGAAGGAGGGAAGGAGGGAGGGAGGAAGGCAGGGAAGAAGGAAGAATTTACCTCTTTCTTTCTTGAAGAGCTTCAACAGCTAGGGATGAGAGGGTGACAATGGAGATGCCATGCCACCATAATGAGTATTTTTTATGAATGGGGAAAAGTGTGGGCAAAAGGCCTGAGAAATTAGAGGAGAGGGAAGAGTAAGACCAGGGTGGAGGACACTACACTTTGGAAAGACTGTTATGGATATTATTAGTATGAGAGAAGGTTGGAGCCAGTTGAAGTCTGAACAAGGATGGTTGTGGCTGACAAACAAAGGAGGGGGAAAGCAGCTAAGAATAAGCTAAAGAGCTAGAGATTCTCAAGGTTCCTTGAGAAAATCATAACAATCCTAACCATAATAACTAATGTATAACATTTTGGAATTTTCCAATTCCTTCCACAATGATAATGGCTTTGATTTGGCACTCTGCATATATTCTCTCATTTGAGCCTCACAACAAGCCTGTGACATAAAGGTCAGGCGGGGGGTGGGGGGGAAGGAATGGCAGCAGGCAATGTTCAATTTCATTGGTCAAGGAAAATGGGAGATAATAGAGCACAGGGTAAGCAGTGACTGTGAAGTCAAAGGAGCTGGGTTCAAAACCTGCTTTGATAACTCTGACCCATGGGACTTGTGTCCTCATTTCTTCAATGATTGAATTCAATGTTTTTTGAAGTCCTTTCCCACTCTCATTTTTTGACCTTATTACCTCCAGAGAGGAGAGCCCTATACCAATGCCCAACAGCAAGGGCTCTACATTTAAGTCTTAGAGGGTGAGTGACCTGGAAGATCTGAGAGGCTAAGTCACTTGCCCAGGGTCACTTCAGGTATTGAGGATAGATTCTATAAGTACTATTTCCCCCTTCCCCATTTTACATATGGGAAGGGTGAGAGGAAGAAAAGGGAATAAGCATTTATATAGAACCTACTACATGCCAAGCACTGTACTGATATTTACAAATATTATCTTATTTTATCCTCACAGCAACCCCATGAAGTAGGTGTTGATGTTATCTTCATTTTACAGTTGAGGAAAGTTAGTTGACTTGTCCAAAGTCACACAGCTAGTAAGAGTCTGAGGCAAGATTTGAACTCAGACCTTCCTGATTCTAGGCCCAGCACTTTATCTACTGCCCTGCCTAGCTACCTCGAAGCAGGCAGCAAAGTCTCTGAGAGGTCACTCTAATAGGACAAGTGCCTTGCCCATGGTCACATAGCTAGTGAGTGCCACAGGTAAGATTCTAAGCCAGGTCATGCTGATTCCTAGTCTAGCTCTCTGGATATGATGCCATACTGTTTCTTGCCCAGCATTTCTCCTATGTCACTTTATCGATTTGAGTTGACCTTTTGCTTTATCCAATAAGATTGTAAAGGAAAAAAACATACTGAATTCAAACTTATTAGTTTTTAATATCTTTGGGAAATAAATACTTGATAGGGAATTGTGTTTCAACTGCATATTAACACCATCAAGGTCAGTTTCTGAAATGTCAGTCTACTTGTCATTTAAACTCCATTAATATCACCATGATTCAGTTTTGTTTTTCTGCTGCTACTTGGTGATAGAATGGTATGGGTCCATGTTCTATTGATTTTCAGGCTCCAGTCGACTGATTCTTCATCTGCATTCGGAGGCTCTCAGTGCTATTATAGACTGCTAATAGAATATGTCCAATACATTTGTAATAATAGTTCCCTTTCATTTCCTTCCAAAAGGGGCAACTGAGGCTCTGACAGGCCGTTTTATTTACTTTTCAATCTTATATGAAAAAAATAACCAATTTAAAAACCCAATTGCTTCTCTCCAGTGCTTCTAATGATAGAATTACATAAAGCATCCTGCTATATGGCAAATAGAATGGGGAAAGCTTGTCATGGCACCCTGAATCCCATTTTGGGAAGCACGCTGCCTGAGAAGATTCCAAACAGGCCATTATTTTGTCAGTTGGAACAAAAGCCTTGATTAAAAATTAAAGTACATTCTGTACCGATAAATATACAGATGCCTAATTGCTTGCAAGATTTATATTTTGCTGTGTTAATTCCTTGCTAATGGCTCTTTTTTACTCCCTATAAACTTGACAGTGACAAGCTTCAATAAACATTTACTTGTCCTTTTTATTAGGTGAATCAGACACTGGGATTTTAATGTTTTTAAAAGACCACTTTGAAACTTTACATCCAAAAATATATTATCAGACCTGTGTTCCTGCAGTTATAGGGTATCAAATGCATGAAGAAATCTTTGTTTACAGACAACTGGAGTGAAGGGTATTTAAAGCACACAGACCCCCCCACATACACATGGGTATGCATGTGTACATGCACACACACACACATACACACACTATAAAAGCAACCAAGGAGCTAGAAAACCAAGATTAACACTCCTTCTCTGTGGGTCATGCATAGAGTGAGATGTGTCTTTTTGGAAATTAGCTGAGTAATGTATTTCCTCTCTTGAACTTGAAAAGGCCAGTTATAAAGTCTGAATGGAAGGGGGCACAGAGGGGAGAACCAGAGACATGAACAGAAAGAGCATGCTTCTAAAGAACCATAGCTTCTCTGTCTTTAGTCTGTCTCTGGATCCCTCTGTCTTCCTTTGTCTCTCTTTATCTCTACCACTCTGCTTTTCTGTATCTTTCATTTTCATTTTCACACTCTTGTCTCTCTCTCTGGCATACTCTCTTTCTGTCCCAGTTTCTATATATGTCATTCTGTTTCTCTTTTACATTCTCTGTCTCTCTCTGCCTCTCTCCATCTGGCTTTTTGTGGGTCTCTTCCTTCCACAGTGACCTATTACAGAACTCAGGCTAAAGAACATTTTTTTAGTAAAAGTTGTTTGACTGGTACATTGTGTAAGATGGGAAGTACTGGGTTTAAGGTATAGGAAGGAATCCATAATTTTCTTCTTCTACATAAAGAGGCCCTGAAATGACCAAAAATGTTTATTCCATTTTTGCTTATTGCTGTCTTGCAATTTCACTACTTATAGCATAAATGGGTTTTAAGGTGGCAAATTGAATTATGGAGGCAATCTATATGCATATATCAATTGCCTATTGGCCATAAACAAGTATTAAGCATTTACTATGTGCCAGGTACTGTGATAGACATTCAGAATACAAAAATGGAAATTATACAGCCCCTGTCTCCGCAGAGAACACATCCTGTAATTGGAATTTCCAATTGAGTCCCAGTTCTTGGGTAAGTCACTTAGCTTCTCTGAGCCTCAGTTTCCACAGCACTAAAATGTGAAATCTGTAGTGCCAATTTTTCATGGTTATCATAAGAATCGAATGGCAAAATGTTTAAAGTGCTTTGCAAGCTTAAAATGTTCCACGAGAATAGATGTGATTATTATCTCATTTAGCCACATACAGGCTTTCTCTTATTAAAGTCCTCTTCTGATGCTGCCTAACTGTGGAGTGGGAAGAAAACTGGGCTTACCATCACAGCAAACCAAAAGCTCTAACAGTTAGTCTCAAGCTGGAAAAGTTTTGAGTATCAGTCCAGTGACTCCATTATGTCTGTGAACTGAAGACCAGCTTAGATAAATTCAGAGATACTAAGTACCAAGTAGGCTGCATGGGGACACATTATTTTTCAATCTCGTCAATAAGTTGTTGTTTCTTTCTCCACAGCATCTGAGGCATCCATCCCATTTCTCCACTCACACAGTCTCTCCCTAAGTTCAGGCCCTTGTCACCTCTCACCTGAATTATGGCAGCAGCCCCCAGGTGGCCACCACATAGCTGTGAAATTGATATTGCTAAAACAAAATTTGGACTGTGCTATTCCTCTGCTAAAAATTTGGCAGGGGCTCCCTGCTGCTTCCAGAATAAAGCAAAAACATTTAAAGTCCTCCTCCTAGGCTGGCTCCCATCTAGGGTTTTTTTCCCTATTGTTTTCCTTTACACACTCTCAGTTCCGACCAAACTAGGTTCCTAAGTGCCTATACAAAACAGTCTATAAATCATCTTTACCTTAGTGACCATGGGCTGAGAATATTCTACAATCCCACCTCCCTTTGTATAAATTCTAGCTTCATTTAAAGTACAATTTTGGTGCTGCTTCCTACAGGAAGCATTTCTTGATTCCCTCTCTGTTCCCCACCCCCACTGGCATTCTCTCCCTCTTAAAATTACCTCTTGTTATCTTCCATATCTTTCACTTTGTAAAAATTGTATCCTTTTCCTTTTCCCTACCTCACTCCCACCCCAGATGTATCTAAACTCTTTGAAGTGTGGGAATGTTTAACTTCTGTTTTTTTTTTTATTTCTAGCACCTAGGACAGCACCTGGCACATGACAGTCATTAATACATGTTTATTTGATTGAATTGAAATGAATCTTCTAATCTAAGTCTCAGGAAAAAAAAAACATGGTATAGTAAATACAGAGTTTTCTAAAAGCCAGAAAGATCTGGGTTCAAGTCTTACATATACTAGCTGTGTGACTTTAAGACAAGTCACTTACCTTTTCATTACTCTAGGCAACTCTCCATGACAGTGACTTTCAGAAGTGGTGTCCTGCATTGGTAAAGAGAATTTTTTCATCTCAGATTTGCCTATGTCAATGAAATCACACAGCCAGTTCCCACCACCAGTTTAAGCCTTGGGAGGCTGCCATCATCATCAATGGAATGGGTAACTACAGCAATAAAAACCTGTATGTTTTACATATTTAAGAAATATGAAGACTGTAGGCTGAATCTCCCCACCAGAAAACTAGTATAAAAGTCTGGCAGTTGAGGGACAGCTAGATGGTGCTGTGCCAGGTAATAGGCCTAGAGTTAGGAAGACTTCACTTCCTGAGTTCAAATCCAGTCTCAGACGTTTCCAAGCTTTGTGACCCTGGAAAGGTCACTTATTCCTGTTTGTCTCAGTTTCCTTATCTAAAAAATGAACTGGAGAAGGAAATGGCTAACAACTCCAGTATCTTTGCCAAGAAAAGCCCAAATGGAGTCATAAAGAATCAGACAAGCCCAAAAAACAACTAAACAACAAACAAATTGGCAGTTGAATTCCCTGATGCCACTAGTTGAGTTTAGCATTCAAACTGGTTGAGATGGATAGATACATTTGGCAGGCGTTAGCTGGATCTGTAGCAAGTCTTAAGCAAATCCCTGGCTTGCAGTAAAATTTGAAAATGATTCAACTTTAAACTCTGAGCTAGCTCAGAAGCAGGAGATAAAGAGAATGGATAAGGCAAATTTTAATGACAAGACAGAGAAGGCAACAGAACAAAAATAAATGAAACCCTCAGATGACAGCACCAGAGAGCTCAGGTTTCTTTGAAATATACAAATAAGAGCAGCTAGGTGGCACAGTGAATAGAGCACCAGCTCTGGAGTCAGGAGGACCTGAGTTCAAATCCAGCATTTAACACTTATTAGCCATGTGACCTTGGGCAAGTCACTTAGCCCCAATTGCCCTGCCTTCTCCCCTCCAAAAAGCAAAAGAAGAAGAAGAAGAAGAAGAAGAAGAAGAAGAAGAAGAAGAAGAAGAAGAAGAAGAAGAAGAAGAAGAAGAAGA
>NW_027185697.1:1427989-1436756 GCF_028583685.1 Petaurus breviceps papuanus | reverse complement strand
GAAGAAGAAGAAGAAGAAGAAGAAGAAGAAGAAGAAGAAGAAGAAGAGAGTTTATATGACTACAAGTATTTGTATTGATATAAAGGAGGGCTTTTCACTCAGTGTCTTCTCACTGAGATGATCAACTTATCTTATGTCTTTTTTGTATGTAGTTGCTTGGATGTTTTCTGCCCTCCCCACTCCACTGCCCACCACTTGACCATAAGCTTCTTGAGAGCAGAGTCTATGATTTGTTTGTTGGACCTTCCTTTGTGTCCTTAGCACCTATCCTGGCATAGAGTAGGTGGTAGCTGTTTAAGAAATACTTGTTGACTTGCCTTGGTGTCTTCTATGCTCAAATTCTTGTGGGCCAAGACCATAGCTTCCATTTTTCAAATCCACTATACCAAATATATAGCAGATTAATTAGTATATTAAAATACTTACACTTTAATTTACCACAGTTTCAACTATTAATGCATTTCTTTTTATAACAATTTAAAGATTGTACATCTCTTACAAGTCTTGGAGGTAGGCAGCAGAGTGAATAGAGCATCAGCCCTGGAGTCAGGAGGACTTGAGTTCAAATCTGGCCACAGACACTTAACATTTACTAGTTGTGTGACCTTGGGCAAGTCACTTAACCCCAATTGCCCTGTCTTCCCCCTCCAAAAAGACAAAAATAAAATAAAATATAGAACTGTATTTTCTAATGAACAAATATGTATCTTTTCCTCTCCCTCTTTTCCCTACCCAACTGAACAATAAAAAAGAAAAATTCTCAAAGCAAATATGCTCTTCAAGCAAAATAAATGCCTACATATATGTCTCTTTCTGCTAATGAAGATATCATTATCCCCATTTCATAGACCAAGAAAGTGAAGTCCAGAGAAGTAATGAGCCTTGTTTAAGGTTGTTGTCAGAGCTGGAACTCACAAGTCCAGCTCTCCTATATCTATATGCATGTTGCTTCCTTTGATAAGATTTAAGCTCCTTAAGGTCAGTGACTTTGTCATGTTGCCTTCATATCTACAGTATGAAGAATGCTGCCTGGCACACATAGGAGGTGCTTAAGAAATGTTTTGCATTGATTGACACATACTCAATGATCTTTCAACTACACAAAATCTAAGCACAGAAAGAGGCCAAAGAAAACATTTAGTCCAAATGTTTTTAACCTGGAGTCCAAAATCTTTTTTTTAATTGAGAGCTTAATTATATTTCAATAAAATTGCTTCCCTTTGTAATGTTGTGCATTTTATTTCATGCATTTAAAAACATTATTCTGAGAAGGGGTCCAGAAGCTTTACTAGACTGATGGTTGGTTCCTTTTTTTAACCTCCATTGAAATCTTCATCTTTTCAACTTCAATTCATTAATCTTAGTTTTTTTCCTCTAAGAAAAAACTGAAGCCCAAGCCCTCATCCACATGCAAGTCTTTCCAGTACTTGAAAATAGTGATCATGTCCCCACATCTTCAGCTCTTGAAGCTTAATGTCCCCAGTTCCTTTGGCTTATTCTCATGTGACAAATTCTCTAGTCTCATCATCTCTCTTCTGGATAGCCAACAGCTGGTCTCTCTTCTTCCAAATGTGACACCAGACCTATCCCTAAGTGGGCAAAATTTGAGAAGCCAGCAAGAGGGAAATTTGTTGGTTCAGTGGATAGAGCACTGGAACTGATGATGGCCTAAGTTCAAATCCAGCCTCAGACACAGCCTAGCTGTGTGACCCTAGGGCAAGCCATTTAACCTTGTCTGTCTTGATTTCTTCATCAGTAAAATGGGTGTACTTGCAGAACCTACTCCCCATGGTTGTTGTTTTTATCGAAAAATCAAGAAATAATTATTAAATTCCTACTATGTTACCGGAACTGTGCTAAGTGCTGGGGATACAAAAAGAGACAAAAGACAATACCTGCCCTCCAAGAGCTTACAATCTAATGAACCAAGAGAGATGATAGTGGTAAAGTACTTTGCAAATGTTAAAGAACTCTATGAAATTATAATTATCAGTCAATTGTTGGGGGCCAGGAAGTAACGGTATATGGGCTAGTGCCTGCTTGCTTGATGTATGACCTTAAAAGGTAATGAATAGAGCTGTAGAAGATGATTGGCTATGTGTATCTATAAGTTGCCCTGATGCGGAAGTTCAGGGCAGTCGCGATGTAGCTGAGCCTGAATAAACAACTCCTGCAAACCTCGGGTGCTCGGTCTGGTAATTCCTCCTAGGAGGCCGGTGACGACCGAAGACTTACCATGGGTAAGTAAGAGGACGGGATATCAATAGCCCACCACAGTCAATAAACATTAAGCGCCTACTATGTGCCAGACTTGTTGTTGTTGCTGTTGTTGTCGTTGTTGTTGCTGTTGCTGTTGTTGTTGCTGTTGTTGCCGTTGTTGTTGTTGTCGTTGTTGTTGCTGCTGTTGTTGTTGTTGCTGTTGTTGCCATTGTTGTTGTTGTTATATGGTGCATCAAACTTGAAGTCAGTAAGACCTAGGTTCAAATTCCGCATAGTAGATACTTACTAGCCCTGTTACCCTGAGCTAATCACTTAACCTCCTTGTGCTTCAGGGTCCTCCTTTGTAAGATGATGGAGTGAACCTTAGATCTCTTCCAACTAAATCTCTCGTCCTATGAGCCTGGAGCTGGTAGCTCAGTTACTCAGCATTGACGCCTTATTGCTGGCCTCCCCTGGTTTTTTCTCCTCTTTCTGGTTTACTGATTAGATGGTCATTCTATTCTTATTTTACCAAGTCTGAGACTTTTATCCCAGGCCCTGACCTAGAATTCTCCTGGAGGAGAACCAAGACCCACTTCTCTTTTATCTACCTTCATCTGCTTCTTGCCTTTGTCCACCACCATAAAGAATGGGGCAAAAGGAGAAGAAAAACATTTCCTGGAATTAGCATTAGGATTGTGGGAATGAGTCTTTAATCAATCTGAGAGGACTATAAGACTTTGACAATTGGATAAAGGCAAATGATACCACACAGGAAACATTTCGTGATTGGTTGAAAGAGCCAGTCACAGCTGGCCACTAACAGAATAGCACATAAGTGGGAGGAAGGGACCTTTGAACTTCCTTCTTTCCTCTCCCACCCTTGACCATGTCACTAAAGACACTGGTCAAGATGGACACAGTGCATCTAAACAAAAACAAGCACACTAAAAACAGATGCACTCAGGAAGATAGGTAGCAATGGAAGAAGACAGCTTCAAGGAATATGATCCCTTGCACCAAAGGAGAATTCTAGCTAGAGACTCAAGCAATGATTTCAAACCATAAAGTACCATGAGTTGTGTGTTGTAATCTGGCACACATCTTCCCTGTATATGTGCCTCACTATAATCATTGTCTGTTTCAGGAGAAAAAGCTTCCTTCATAACTGCCTTTTCTAAAAGTCAGTGTAGATATAAAGATATAGATTAGCTATATAGAGGCTGTACATATCTCTTCTACTCTCAATTGGTAGGTCTTTGTCTTATTTTCCCATGTCTGACCCTGGCTTGGCACTCTACCCTGTAACTTAGTTTTTCCTTTACTAGAGTCCAGTTTAAGTTCTTCCTCTTCTTAAACAAAGAGGAATCATTCTCTTGGACAAAAAACCCTATGTCTGGGTCATAGGATCGTAGATTCAAAGCTTGAAAAGACTTTTGAGTTTAGAGGCTCATAGGATCTTGGATTTAGGACTCAAAAGGATCTTAGAAATCATAGGATAATAGAATCATGGATTCAGAGCTGGAGGTAAACACCTTCATTTTGTAGGTCTCTGCTCCCTGCTGCCAAATCTCCCTGACAATGCTCACCTTCTTGGAGACACCCTTGGCATTTGGACATCCCCTAGTCACCCTCCCTGAGGGTCTATCTCATTTCTTGATTCCACTTTGACTCTCACCTGTCCTACTCAGAACCACTTATGTCACTCACATGCTCACTTTCTGTAGAGCCCTCTGAGGGCAGGAACAGAGAGGCAATGACTAGAGAGAACAGACCTCACTTTCCCTCAAGGCCAAGCTAGCTTGTATTCAAATAAAACCACATCCAAAATATAAGCCCAAAAGCAGGTGGAACGAATGTTTTATGACATCTTCCTCCAAAATTCATTACCTAGCCAGTACCTAATAAGCCTGAACTTTCACAGTCTTGAGACAGCACAGATGTTTTTTATAGTTTAATAAAAAGGCTTCTTTAAAGTTTACGTTGTCAACTTGCAGTGTTATATTCTCCTCTCTGCTCAACCTTTTTGCACCTGGATCACTGCTTGTCCTTAAAAGCCCCTCACTCCATTCCACTCCATTTCCACTCATTCTAAATAAGGAGGGATGCTTTGTAATAATACCAACTCAATCAACATAAATAAAACAATCTGGCACAGATGTGACCTGAATATGTACTCTAAGTCTCCTGGTTGCACAAGCCAATGGCATGTAGCTTTCAAGGTCAGAAGCATTCAAGGTGACAGTATTTGGGGGAGACCATATATAAAGAAGGACTCTGATGGCCAAGGTCCTGATCTGAAAAACAAAGACATGTCACACAAGTTCATTTTCAAAGCCTTCTAAAAAGAGTTTACCATCAAGCTGCCTTTCTTAGTCTGCAAAATATCACAGAATCTTTGTGACTTTGGGGACAGTGTTTCTGATGGGAATTTGCCTGAATTTAATAATGGTATAATGCATAGGAAAGGTGGGTGCACACAATGTTCAGAGACCTAGCAGAAAGACCTAGATTTAAATCTAGCCTTCTACACATACTAGTTGGTGACCCTGGGAAAGTCATTTAATTTGTTCCTGCCTGAGGCAACTCTCATAACAGGTGTTCAGAACCTATGAGTTCTGCTCATTTTTAAAAAATATTTTGATAATTCAGTATAACTGATCTCCTTGGCAATCTTGGGCATTTTATTTTACTCACTTAAAAAATTCTGTTCTGAAGAAAAGTTCATAAGCTTCACCAGAATTCTGAAGGGCTCTATGACACAGCAAAGTTTGAGTACCCCTTCTGTAAAGTCCCAGGACAGTTGCTGTTTTGTTTTGGTGGAAAGGCCAGAAGTGGCTAGGGTGCCAGCCTGGAGTTAGGAAGACTCTTCTTCCTGAGTTCAAATATGACCTCAGACACTTACTAGCTATGTGACTCTAGGCAAGTCACTTAACACTGATAGCCTCAGTTTCTTCTTCTATAAATTGAGCTGGAGAAGGAAATGACAAACCACTCCAGTGGCAAAGATATACCAAGAAAACCTCAAATGGGGCCACAAAGAGTTGTATGCAAACAAACAACAAAAATTGGTGGAGAGAATTTTTTCATGGGGAATCCTCTACACTAATGAAATCAAAAGTTCCAGAGCAGGAAGATTACAGAAGAGGAACCATGGGATAGTGGTCAGAAAGCATTGAGATCTCAGATATATGCTAGCTGGGTATTACCATGAGTTGAGTGCTAAGCCCAAAGTTAGGAATACCTGAGTTCAAGTCCAGTCTCAGATACTTCCTAGTTCTGTGACACTTAGAAAGTCACTTAACCTCTATTTACCTCAGTTTCCTCATCTACAAAATGGGGATTATAACAGTAACCACCTCTCAGATTGCTGTGAGAATCAGATGTGATAATATCTATAAAGTGCTTTGTAAACCTCAAAGCCCTGTGGAGGAGGGAGGGCACAAGCATTTATTAATCTGTGCCAGGCATTGTGCTAAGTGCCTTACAATATTACCTCATTGGATCCTCCCTACAGCCCTGAAATCTAGGTGCTTTTATTATCACATAGCTAAGAAAAGGTTGATTCTGGATTTGAATTCATGTCTTCCTGACTACAGGCTCAATGCTCTATCCACTATGCCACCTAGCTGGCAACAGGGGAATACCTATAGAAATGCTAGCTATTGTAGCAGCAACTACACTGGCATACCCAGAATGGCTGCTAGCACAGGTTCTTAGATCTGCTTTACCAGGGAAGATAACTGTTTAAGGGGTCAACAATCTTTTTTAGTCACATTCACTAGTTCAAGGGGAAAATCAGCACCCTGAACTTCAGAGAAGTTACAAACAGAGAAAATACAAGAAAAGAAATAAAGACCAACAGACAAGGCTCTGATTGTCTGAATCAACTATATACTTTACATGCATCCCTGGATTGAGAGAGCCTTTACATCTGGGCAGACAGGGAGCTCTGAACACATGGCCACTCAGAATCTCACAAGCTCCTTCTCATAAGCAAACCCCCAAAGCAAAATACCAACTCAGAGTTTGGGTATACATATATACATATGTGTACACGTATACATATAATTTACATATCTATGTATTTATACATGTGTGTGTACATACATAGGTGTGGGTGTGTGTATATATGTATGTATATGTGTGTGTGTACACACACACACACACACACACACACACACACACAATTCTCAGAGCCAGAAGTTATCCCAACCCTCATTGACTCAGTGCTTAATTAGAAATTAGCATAAGGTGTGAAAGCCTTCCTATAATGAAGACTCCCCTAAGCAAACTTCCCTTAATGGGCTCCACTTGAGGCCTGTTAATGGGTGGGGAAGATCTTATATCCTATTAACATTACAGCTATATATAGTCACTTACCTCATTACTGCCCCTAAATAACTCTCTTTTAACACTGCAAGTTGCAGCTGAGTCCCTGATCTGTATCGACAGGATCAATTTCCACAATACATTATAATTATTGTTTTTAAGCTGGGAGGCACCTTAGAGGATATCACTCACTCACTTTACAGAGGAGGAAACTGAGGCCCAGAAAGGTGAAGCCATTTGTCCAAAGTCACAGAGGTGAGATGTGAATGCAAATCTTCTGGATCCACATCTGGTGCCCTTTCCACTATTCCACATAGGAGCTATCCATGGTAATAAAGCCATGGATCCTGACCTTCCCCAACAACCACCCTTCCTCCTTCCAACTCACATACACATGTATAACAAAAAGCCTCTCCTTAGAAGTGAGATAGAATATGATCATTGTTGCTTTTATTGTTATTATTATCATGATTACTATTAACACCAGCATCTATATAATAGTTTGTAAATCACTTTAAACAGACTATCTCATCTGATTCTCATAACCACCCTCTGAGGTAAGCGCCATTATTATCATCCCCATTTTATATATGAGGGAACAGAAGCTGAGAGAGGCTGCAATATGCAGAGTCTCATAGCTCATAAGTGACCCAGGTGGCATTTGAACTCAAGTCTTCCCAACTCCAAGTGAAGCACTCTTTACACTACCCAGATCTGGGTACCTTGGATGAATGATGAAGACAAGGTGATTCATACAAAGATGATTTCAAAGGTGATTAATACAGGAAGCATCCTTGAGGGAGGGAGGCTGTCCAGTTGGCTCAGGGAATGGCATAAGAAGCTGGAAGTTAAGTATAACTAGCTTAGTGCAGGGGAGCTTAAGAAGAAGCATCATTCCTATTAGACGTTTTAAGTAGGGAGATGTGCCAGATCTCCCGTGTGGCTCATAATAGCCCATTCCTATAGTCAAAGTTACATATAAGAAGAGAATAAATCATTCATCTTAAAGGCAGAGTGGTTTGGGTACAGATGATTTTCACACAAACTCTAGTTCTATGTACTTTTGTATTATCAATGAATTAACTCTTCCATTGACAATATACCCATAGTCAGATACATTGAAACTTGACTTTAGCATAGTGATGTCTTTTTTGATCCTCCTTGAGAATGAAGGACATCTACCAACCACCAACCAACCAGCCTGGATTTAGAAACATATATGATTAGGGAAACAGAGAAACTAGAATCAAGACAGTTTGGATTAGTAGCAGCAATTAGGAAGTGAAAAGTGAATATTCATGCCTTCCCTTGCTTAATTATCTCCAATTTATCCTGTCTATATTTGTCTGTCCATAATGACTTACATATAGCCTCTCCCATGAGACTGGGAGCCCCTTGAGTGTAAGCACTGTTTATTGCCTTTTTGGCACTCCCAGCACTTAGCATATTGGCTGGCATATGTAAACCTTAATAAAAGCTTGTTGACTGACTAACTGAATTTCAGAACATGCTACAGAACCTTGAGTTCAGACTGGCCAGAGTTAAAGGGGAAAACCAAGGCATTATTCCTGAATGGATTACAAGATGAGGTTTCACTTTTTAAATTGATAGCCCAAAAGCAAAGATTAGTCTATGTCATTTCCCTATTCAAGATGACTCTAGGACCTCCTTAGTATCTCTAAGACCAAAAACAATCATCTCAGTTTGGTTGCCTCACAACCAAGCTCCAGCACAATTTCCAAGACCAAGGCTTCTGGATCCAAGGTCTACAGAACCTCGAAAGGCTCAAGTAGAGTTTTCATGGTGAGAGGTCTTTGAACTTGGATGGGAAAGGTGGATAATTGTATTTCAATATAATTGGCTTCTTTTGTAGCTCTATGTATTTCATGTTTTGCATTTGAAAAGATTATTCTAAAAAGGAGTCCCTAAGTTCCCCCCACTGTCAAAGGGGGGCTATGACACCCACAAAAAGTTGTAAACCACTGAACTAGTCTAATTTCACATTATTCCCCCTCATGCACCCTAATTTCCACTCAACTAGCCTACTGACTCCTTGACAACTCCCCCATGTGTAGAACTAACTAGATGGCATAGGGGATAGAATGCTGGGTCTAGAGTTAGAACAACTTAAGTTCAAATCTTGCCTCTAGCATTTACTAACTGGGTAACCCTGGGCAAGATAAGGAAGAAAGGAAGGAAGGAAGGAAGGAAGGAAGGAAGGAAGGAAGGAAGGAAG
>NW_027185697.1:1376634-1427979 GCF_028583685.1 Petaurus breviceps papuanus | reverse complement strand
AGTATCAAATGAAATTATCATGCTGTTCCAAAGTTCTCTTGTCTCTGGACAGCTAACCCTGTCAAAAGGAGCATTTCCTGTCAGGTGAGTGAGCTCTCCTGGGGCCACTGCCACAGAAATCCCACTGATGCCTCCAAGGGATTGTTTTGAAAAGAAAAGTCTCTCTGATATTCAATATTCCTCTCAGGAAACAGAAAAAGCACGTGTCCACACATACATATGCAGGTGTATTTAGAGGCAGATAGACAGAGATGGAAAAAGGATGGAGGAGGGGAAAGAAACAAAGAGAGACAGAGATGAAGAGTTTGAGAAAGTAATAATCCCTCTCTATTTCCAACCCTGCAGCAGAATGACCACAAAAGAAAATCACAAAGGGCACAGGAGGCATTCTACTGTGACGAGCAGAACTAAAGCTTCGACTGGCAATGCTGGAAAGCAGTGAGATGATTTAGTGCCTGAGTGAAAACTAAAAATATCTGCACATTAATAATAACGAGACACAGAGAGGAACTCTTGAAGACTTGGGTTTCTTGTTCATTAGTGAAAGTAAAAGTCTGAGCTAAATTAGTTGAGGGAAAAATTGGAAGGATAAGAAATTATATAAATTTTGGTTGTCTGGGGAACCAGTTAAAAACAATTTGGCACCTAGTGTGTGTAAGGAATTGTGCTAGGGGCACGGGATAGAAAGATAAAATGTGACAGTCCCTGCCTTCAAGATGATTATGTTCTCAAATAGAAAAAAATGAGAGTATGTTGACAGAGACAGAGATAGAAAGATAGAGCCTGAGGCAGAGAGACAGAAACAAAGAGACTGAGACAAGAGCAATGAGACAGAGACGGGTACAGAGAGAGAGAAAGACAGAGATGATGGGGAAGAGACAGAGAGAGGAGACAGAGACAGAGACAGAGACAGAGACAGAGAAAGACAGAGAGACGGAGAGAGACTTTCTGTAGAAGGCAACATTTTAACTAAACCAGGAAGGAAGCCAGGGGTGGGTACTAAGAGCTAATGGTAAGGATGATATGTATTCCAAGTGTCAGAATCCCCATGCCAAAATCACCCCTCTCTTTTTACTATTAGGATACATCCTATTTTCCAGAGCTAAGACCTAGCAAGCAAGCTGTGCCCTGAGCTTGGCATAATAACAATCCTTTGCACTCACCCTCTGGCTGAACCCAGCCACAGCAAAATCCCAGAATTGTTTCACACCAGCCCCAGGTGGTCCCTGAGCTCGGAAAAGCTCCTGCAGGACCCTGTTCCAGTCATGAAGTTCTGCTAGAAATAAACTTCTGTCATTGTTGCTGTTACCCCTCATTGCCATGGCTGAAGCTCAACATGTAGCCCTTGGCATTTGCATTGAGATTTGGCCTCACTAAGGCAAGTCTCCTTCCAAAGGAAGCACATGCCTCTAGTTTCCTTCCTCCACAGAGTAAAGAAAGCTTTTGCTTGTGACGACTGTTGGCCCTGTTTTGTTTTTATTTTATTTCTTAGAGTTAACTGTAGTCGTGATAACCTGTGTAAGCTCTTTGGTGTTTTTAAAGTTATCAACAGCTGCATAACCCCTGTGACTCTTTGTCATTCGTTTTCAGACTTGACCCAAGGATGAGGGACAGTATGTGCCAATGGAAGTAGGAAGGAAGGCTGAGTTCAGGCAATAGCAAGTTGTCCCATTTGCCTGAAATACAGAGAGTGGGAAGGGGAGTAATGAGAAAGAAATCTGGACAATAAGACTGCAGTGAGGTTGTAAAGGGCTTTAAGTGCCAAGGACTCTAAAGATATGATGGCATGTAATGTCACAAGCATGAGTTGCCATATTGGATCAGACCAACCAAACCCAATTTATAGGAACCCTCTTGATGACCTGTGTGCCCATAATTTCTCCTGTTTACAGAAACACAGCAGGTGTTTCATATGGGCAAGAAGAGAAGCCTAACACAATTGCCTTTTTTAACCTCCATTTCCAAAAATTGACAAGCATCTTATTTTTATTTCCTCCAGTGCATTGTAGTGATTATGGTAACCAATATATTTTATTGAAGTTGAAATTTCTTAAAGAAGCAGCTGAGTAAAGAGGAAATTACACTGAACAGGACCTTAGCTCAACTCCTATTTCTAACACTTGCTACCTGTGGAAACTTGAGCCATCCAAAATTTCTTTGAGTCTCCATTTCCTCATCTGTAAAATTGAGATTAGACTAAAAGAAATTCTCAACCACCTCTAAATCTATGAATGTTTATATATGGACTGAAAAATACCTGATACATTGACTGAATTTATTCAAACAATCATTCATTTTGAAAATAGATCCCCCAAGAGAATCTAAGTTCCTTGAGGGCAGGGACTATTTTTTTTTAATTTTATCTTTATATCTCTAGTGCCCAGCACAGTAGCTGGCATCTTTGTTCAAGGGTTTTGAAACTAACCAATTACTAACTGGTGGTCTAACAGGATACCATTGTTGGTTTCTTTTAAAATGGTTTATAATTGTAAATGTTTCACAACCAATTTTACTGTTCTATCCCAGGCCCCTAGCATGGTCCTTTACATACACTAGGTGCCAAGTTGTATTGAATTGGCTCCCCAGACAGAGTCTACACTATTTCTTATACCTCCAGTTTGTTCCCTTCAAATAATTTAGCTCAACTGACTTTTGCTATGGTATTGGTATATGGTATTTCAATGGTATTGACTAAGTTAATTGGTTGAATCAGACAGGAAATTTAGTGATTCAGTTCAAAGGAAGCTAAACTAGTTGATTGAGATGGTCAGCCAATTCAGTAAAACAAGGCCTCATTCCTAAGGTCCTTATCTTCTCTCTTTACTTGTTGATGTAACCCTTGCCCCAACTAAAAATCTTTGATGGATCCCTATTGCTTCAAGAACCAAATGCAAGTTCCTTAGCTCTCCACAATCTCAGTACCCGTGACCTTCCACTCATTTCATGAGAGTCTCATCTACATGTACTTCACACTCCCCATTCCAACCATCCTGACCCCCATAGATGTCATTCTATCCCTTATCTCCTTGCCTTGGTACAAAAGTCTGGAATGAACCATGTCCTCACAAGCAGCCCTTTAAAAACTCTTTCCTCAGAGCACAGCTCAGTTGTAGGAGCTCACCTCCTAAGTGAAGCCTTTTCCCATTCTCCTAGTCATTATTTTTTTTCTCTCTCTTGAAATTACTTTGTACACACTTTCAATTTAATCACTTCAATATACACTGTATCCTTGGGTAGAATGGATGCTCCTTGAGATCAGAAAATGTTTTATTTTTGCTTTTGATTCACAAATGCCTACCACAATGATTTACACATTGTTGTGTTTAGTTATTTTTCAATCATGTCTGACTCTTCATGACCCCATTTAAGGTTTTCTTGGCAAAGATAATGGAGTGCTATTTCCTTCTCCAGCTCATTTTAAAAATAAGGAAACTGAGGCAAACAGGGTGAAGTTTCTTGTCCAGGGTCACAAAAAGCTAGTAAGTGCCTGAATCTGATTTAAACTTAGGAAGATGAGTCTTCTTGACTCCAGACCCAGCACTCTATCCACTGTGCCACCTAGTTTCCCTGATTTATACATAGTAGGTGCCCAATAAATTCTTCTTGAATTAAATTGTTGAACTGCAAAGACATATCCTGAGTTCATTCCTTATGGAAAGATCTTTGAAATAAGTACAGTATGTCCCAAAAGTTTTAGTTTAGTGTTCAAGCTTTTAGTAAGAAGAAACGACACTAAGATTTTGGGAATATCCAAAGTATCACAAAAAAAATTTGATTTCTACCCCTCAAAAATAATTGATACATTAACTGAATTCATTCAAATGATTACACATATTTTGGAAAATATGTCTAAGGCTGCTGAGTTCACTTAAACATTATTGTCTCCAAAACAAGCTTTGAAAAGTCCTCCTTTGGGGAAATTTCCCCAATTTTCCATTTTTGAAAAAGCTAATTTTCATAAGGAAAGCTCAAGGCTAAAGAAGCTAAAGAAAATTCAATACAACACAACATATACATTACAAAGGGAATGAATGGAATTCCAAAGGCCCTGGAGAAGTCAAGAAATGTGGTTCAAAATATCTGGGGGAAAACATACTATTACTAAGGAGAAGAAGGAACTTAGCAATTCACTTCTTTGGTAGCAAGAGAAAAAACAAAGGAAAAAATCATCACCAATTGCCTCCTCTCCATTCCTTTCTGCTCTAACAATAAAACTTACCATTCAGTTATTTTAAGCCCCTTGCAAAATTAGTTTCTATCAAGAGAAAGCAGAGTGCATAATTTAGCATTTGATTCTTAATGCTTCACAGCAAAATGCCAAACATACTTGGACCAGAGAGAGGCATTCTGGAAGACGCCAGTGTATAGGAATGACATTTGGGTAGTTAAGCAGAGAAGGATAACCAGGAGGGGAGGCTTAGATTGGAGTAGTGTCTATGACCCATCTGGGATCTTCCTATAGTGCTATTCAAAGCTCTAGAATGAGGCCTAAACAATATTATTGCAGTTAGCGTAACATGGGGGAGACAAATATGGCAGAGCTAATGCAAATATAGAAAAAACTTGAGAGACTTGGTAGCTTATCAATGAGTATATGCACTTGATGCCTTTTGGCAATATACACTGCTCTCCTTTGGAAAAGAAGGGTACTTTCCATAGGCAAGTGCTTACCCAAAATGGACTCCCAGAGATCGACTTGATAATTAGTAGACTTTAGTCAAGCAGTCCCAAAACAACAACCCTCAGCTAGGTCCTGAGGTTGGATACAAGTACAAAGAAACCAGCCCTACTCTCAAGGAGTTTGAAGAAAGCAAGTATATGTTCAGCAGACATATAAAGGCAATAAATACATGTATATGCAAAGTAGCCAAATATAAGAGGCTTTGGGAGAGAATGCACTGTTGGTTGCCAGGATCAGGAGAAATATCATGCAGAATGTGATGCCTCAGCTGTATCTTAGAGGAAGAGAGACATCATGAGGTGAAGGGAGGTAAGGAGGCAGTGCATTCCAGGCATGGGGAACAGATAGTGAAAAGTCATGATTGAGGGTTTTGCATCTGCTCCAGAAGGATATGGCCACTACTTCAGTTCAATTTTTATTTATCCATCAGAAGCAAGCAGGTCAGTCATTCTCCGTCATGTCTGACTATTCATGATCCCATTTGAGGTTTTCTTGGCAAAGATACTGGAGTAGTTGGCCATCTCCTTCTCCCGCTCATTTTGCAGATGAGGAAACTGAGGCCAGTTTCCTATTAGTAAATGTCTGAGGCTAGATTTGAACTCCAGGTGAGTCTTCCTAACTTGAGGCCCAGCACTCTATCTACTGTGCCACCCAGCTGCCCCTAAATACAGTAGGTACATAATAAATGCTTCATTCGTTCAATCAGTATTTATTAAGTGCCACTGTACTCAACAATGTGGTTACAAAAGCCAGAATGAAACGGTCCCTGCTCTCAAAGGGCTATCTTTTTATTAGGAGAAACAATACATGCATACACACATATACACATATATGTATATGTATGTGTGTTTATGTATATATGTATGTATGTCATATAAATACAAATACTGTATAAAATAAACCCAGCATAAGTATCGTTGCCAAGTAAACCCTAAATGGCATCACAGAGAGCCTGAAATGACAAAAAAACTCAGCAAAGACACCAAATTTCACTGTTGACTAGGGAAAGTAACAGTTAAGCTGAGGTGTGAAGGGCATTAGTAGAGCTGGGATGTCTAGAGGAGAAAAGAGACCATAGTAGGGTAGCCTGAGGTAAAGGCACAGAGCAGAAAGACAGAAAGTCTGGTCTTTGGAAAACACTGAGCAAGCCACTTTAACCACAGTGAGAATGGGAGTGGGGGAAATGTACAATATGCCTAGAAAGGCAGATAACAAAAGGCTTTAAATGCTAGACAATGGAGGCTATACATTATCTTAAAGATACTAGGGAGCCACTGAAGCTTCTTGGACAGAAGGAATCTAAGCTCAGAGTGGTGCTTTAGAAATACCAATTTGCAGCCTTGTGGAGAATGGATTGGAGGAGGGAAAGGTTACTCAGGCAGTCAAGCAACAGGCAGAGTGCTCCCTATGTGCCAGGACCTGTGCTAAGCAGTTAGGATATAAATAAAGGAAAATATAAATTCCCTGCCCTCACGGTGCTCATATTCTAATGGAGGAGACCATACACAAATAACTACATGCACACAAAATATATTCAAGTCAAAAGGTAGTTTATCTTGGGGGCGGCTAGGTGGCTCAGTGAATAGAGCACCGACCCTGGAGTCAGGAGGACCTGAGTTCACATTTGGCCTCAGACACTTAACACTTACTGGCTGTGTGACCTTGGGCAAGTCACTTAACCCCAACTTCCCTGCCTTCCCCCCTCCACAAAGATTTTTTAAGAATATAGTTCATCTTAGAGGGGAAACCATAGCCTTCAGAAAGGGAGGGGAGAGGCAGGAAACAGCTAGACCAAGTAAGAATCTATTGTAATAATAAAGGGGAATGATGCTTCACGTAGGAAAATCACTACGGAGTCCAGCATTCAGAACACATCTTTTGTTTCAAATCGACTTGGCTGACTGTGCTAACACCAAACATTCCTGAGAGATTTTGATTCTTCCAAACTCATACACAATCTATGGAAAATGCAGAATGTGAATGAGGACTCACAGTCCTCTTAAGGTTTGGATTTGCTCAAAACTGCCATAGTATAAAAGACATCACAGAAAAACTGTGACTAACTGAGCAAATGGAGATTTTTTTTTTAACTGAGTCTATTAAGTTAGTCACAGAGAGCCTTGATGGCTGATTCCCACTCCTTCAACATCTGATCCAAACTGTCACCAGTCGACTCCCTAAGGAACACTCTTTGTCAATGCTGAAAGGAGATGTGTAAATAGGTCAAAGGAATGAATTAATTCAATGTCACAAAATCAGACCTACACACCCACCCAACACTCAATAATTCATCCTCCCTTTATCATTGCAACTTATCTCACCAAACTACCCAAAATGATCCCACTTCTCCAGAGCATTCAGTCTCCTCAGTGTGTTTCACATCCCCATTATTTCTCTTCACACCATTTATGGTCCAGCCCAATGGACCAATTCACTGTTCCCCAGGCATCATATTCTACTGATCATCTCTGTGCTTCTGCACTCCCACTCCCCATTCCCAGAATCCTCTCCCTTCTCACCTCCACCTCTTGGAATCCCTACCTCACTTCAAGACTCAGCTCAGATAATGCCACCTACCCAAGGTGTGTCCTGATCTCAACTCCAGATTTTCATGTTCCCTCCTGAAATTTCATATTCACTTAGTATCATGCTGTCTCCCCTAGTAGAATGTAACTCTTTGAAGGCAGAGACCATTTCATTTTTTTTGTGTCTGTATCCCTAGAACTGAGCACAAAGCCTGGCACATAGGAACCATCTAATCTGTATGTATCAAACCAAAGGAGGAGGATATTGAGTCTAAAAGAAATATTTACCATCTAGAGGGAAAATGTAAGGATAAATGAGATAGAACTGGTGAAAAGCAATGAGTTCTGCAGAGGAAAGGTATTATTTTTTAAGAGAGCACCAGAAGGTCGTGGTTTACCATTTGGAAAGGAATATCTTTAAAAATAATAATTATCTTTCATCCTTGAGCACTCATTTCATGCTTTCCCTCACTTCCTAATATGCACATTTGCAATTTCCTCAAAGGGCAAAGAAAAAAGAAACATAGGCAGAAGTTGGTGATAGACTTTTCTGTGTAGGACAAGATTTCTTTTTTAAAGATGTATGCAATTATGAGACACTGTTAACAGACTCCAAGGAGAATTGTTTTGAGTAAAATCCAAAGACCATACCAATAATGTCTTCATCCTTGGTGATTACCCACCAATTTTCCATTTTAATGGCCTAACCTGATTCTGTTCCTTTTGGCATTCAGACCCTCTACGATGCTGTTCCTACCTTTATTGGATTCTAAAATTCCCCCAAATTGAAGTTGAGCAGTATCCAAGAAAAAATCAGGAATATTTTTGTTCCCTGGAACTTTAGTGAGTCTTCCTGACCATGTTTAATATGTTTTAGCTCCAAATTTTTATTCTCTCTCCTAAATCACAAACTTATACTTCTTTTCTCTCTGTCTCGGCATCTTTTGAAGTTTCCACAAAAGTATACATCACAGCAAAGTATATATATAGTGGAAGATTTAAATAATAAAAAAAATTAGTGGGATTTTTCACTTTCTCCTGAAAGGATAAAAAATTGGTGGTTTAATGTACTTAAATGGAGTGAAAGTGATTTGAATCTTTGGGAAGAAAGAAGCTGTGTAACTCAGGTACAGGGGTTGGCATTTTAATTCTCATCATTTAGTACATGATATTTCTTTATAAAGATGTGCAAACTCTCTGGGACTTAGTCCATCTTTTATATGAGTGTCTCTGTGCCAAAGAAGAGCCAGAGCACAGAAGCTGTAAAGACTGGCCATGTGTGGGGTGGCCAGGTAGCACAGCGAGTAAGAGCACTGGCTCCAGTGTTGGGATGACCTGGAGATCGAATCCCAGACTCAGACACTTAGCACCCACCCAGAAACACCTGGCTGTGTAACCTTGAGCAAGTTACTTAACCCCAATTGCTTAGGGGAGGCCAGGTGGCTCAGTGAGTAAGAGCACTGGCTCCAGTGTCGGGATGACCAGGGGATCAAATCTGGGCTCAGATACTCAGCACCACACCCAGAAATAACTGGCCGTGTAACCTTGAGCAAGTTACTTAACCCCAATTGCTTTAAATAAAAAAAAAAGACTGGCCATGTGAATAGACAGCTATCTATGGAGAGCAGATCTTGGAGAACATGCAGGAATGGAGGCAATAGAAGACTTAGCAGGATATACAATGAGAAACAGAAAATGTCAGAAAGTCTGCAGAGTTGGAGCAATGAAATGCCAAGGTTTCCAACAAAATGGAAAACAGAGAAATGGGAGAACTAAAGAGTTTACCATGGATGGTTCTGAACATCTGTGTGTAAGAGGGATTAAAAAGCAGATGTTTGGTGGAGATATTATGGAGGTGCCTGAATAAGTGACCAGGCTAAACTAGCTTTTCTGAAGAAGCCTCTGTTGTTCAACATGAGATGGGGATCATCTGGGGTTTGTAGATGTGAGTCCAATGGCTAGTGGAAAATCTCACTAATTGTTTTTATTATTTAAATCTACCACTAGATAGATATACACTTTGTTGTAATGTATACTTTTGTAGCAACTTCAAAAGATGCCTAGACAGAGAGAAAAGAAGTATAAGTTTGTGATTTAGGAGAGAGAATAAAAATTTGGAGCTAAAACATATTAAACATGGTCAGGAAGACTCACTAAAGTTTCAAGGAACAAAAATGTTCTTGATTTTTTTTTAATACTGATCAACTTCAATTGGGGATCATTTCTGTGATCTCTACCTCTGACAAATATGAAAGAAGGGAAGAATTTGATTACAGACACATTTGTCCCCACCTTGAGATACAGTTGTTACTGTCTAGCCTTCCAGTGTATTCTGTGACTATTACCTGAAGTAACTTATGGTACAGCACACAATATTTTTTTTTTGGAGGGGGGAAGGTAGAGCAATTGGTGTTAAGTGACTTGCCCAAGGTCACACAGCTAGTTTGTTGGTTTAAGTTTCTGAGGCCAACTTTGAACTCAGGTCCTCCTAACTCCAGGGCAGGTTAACTTGGTAGTAGCTTATATGTACAAGATCTGTGTCTGATTTGTTTGAGGATAGTCTTCAGGGTTATATTTTGTTCTAGATTTTCTTAAACTTAATATATAATAAACATAGTAAGATCTTATATTGTATAGATTTTTCAGTCAGTTGTACAGCTATGAAGAGGTAGTCAATTGTAGCAAATTGTCTAGCAAAATCTTTCAATTCCCTGCTTAACTATTAAAAATAATTCATCCCAAACCACATGAAAGATTAATATGGAAACATGTGAAGACTATGTGATGTCATAAGCACACACCAACCAGATGCAAGCCATCTAAGACGGTGACTAAATCCTAAAGAGATAGGAGGCCAATGGAGGGCAAGTGATTTTCCAGTATCATTAGTGACTGTTAAAGATAGGATTCAAACCCAGGTCTTTCTGACTCCAAGCCCAGCACTCCATCTAATATATCACAGAGCCTCTAAATAACAATAAAAATATTAGAAATGATTTGCAACTATCTACACTTGAATAAATAACTTTCAAGCAGTAGTTAGGAGAGTTCTTTAGTCAGTCTCTCCTTGTAAAGCTCAGTCAGGATTCTCAGCTCATCTTTTTGTTACTACTCCCTTTTGCTTTTACTAGGCTTTTACTCCATGTCAAATTTTAGAAGTGTAATTTGATGAATTCCAAATTATTTCTGCCACTGAACACTGTGTTCAACAAATGTGTCCAACACATTTCAGTCACTGTGTGACTCTGGATGAGTCACTGTCCATTTTATTAAATAGGGATGAATTTCTGAAAAATTAATGAAAATAGACAAAGGCCATAGGAGCCAGCCCCCAGACTCTTCAGTACTTGCATAACCATCTGCTTCTATAGTGATTTTTTAAAATGAAAATATCTGCATGAATAAGGAGAATTTGTGATTCAATACAAGTTAATTTTTAAAGATAACCAGTTGTTTGATTAAACTCAACTATTCTAAGGTCACCTTTCCAGGCCTCAAAAAAAAAAAAAAACAATACCAGGGAAGTGGCATGGATTTAGAAAGGCCAAGGTCATCCACTGTATCCCAAATCATCATCAGTCACCTTGACTTTTGTCTTACCACTGAGACTGATGAATCCACTTCATGTGCACGTCATATGATCACCCACGCAGTGTCATTGATTCTTTTCAAAAATGAAGGTTAAACAACAACCAAAACAGAAGTTGGTTGCTTTGTGTAGTCTCAGCCTCCAACCTGAGACTTATCTCTTTGGATTATAATTCAATATTCCTACAAGATTATAGGAAATTCAGACAGGATCAGAATGGTTTCCATTAGGAAATGTTTGGGACTGATTTCTTCATGGGGTAGAGGCAATAGTTTTGAAATCTTTACTGGAAACCTTGGTAGTTCAGAAGCATCAGAGTACCAAAGAGAAAATGACAGAAGACCTAATGTCAAGAAAACCTGAGTTCAAATGTGAGCTCAGAGACTTACTCTATGACCCTGGATAAATCATTGTACCCATCATCTGCTTCAGTTTCCTATTTATAAAAAAAAAAAAAGGTCAATAATAGCACCTATTAATAAACCTATCGGTTCCCAGGGGTGTTGTGAATATCCAATGAGTTAACACATAAAGAGCTTTGCAAATGTCAGAGTGCTATATAAATGTTACATTATCATTATGATGGTGGTTAGAACAATGTTCCCTCCTGCTCTGTGAAAGACTGAGACCCTCGTAGTCTTTGAGATAGGAGATGGACTACTCCCCATGATGGAGGAAGCTTTTCAGTCAGTGCCAGAGTGGCAAAAACAGTCTGTGAGAGAACTGAAGACGGCAGAAAGACAGAGCTGAGAGGAGAGAGTGGAAGAACAATAGTATGTATAACAAGTCCCTGAAGCAAGCTTGAGATGTGTACCTCAAAAACGGGAACTACATATAGCAAACCAGCCTCTCCTAAAACTTCCATTTGAGGAAATAAAAAAGACTATAGACTGTACTTTTAGTTTTTTAACTATACTTTTCAGTTATGATTATGCCTTTAAGAACTGAAGAAAGCTCTAAAAGGTTTTAATCTCTCCTACTTCCCCTCCCTATGTCTATTTGTTAATAGGTGCTTCTGTGACTTTTCTTGTTTCTTTAGAATGTTTCAGTTTCCTGATATTGCTTCATAGAAAATCCGTAATAGATCATGACTGCTTTGTATTTCATGTCTTCAGTTCCAGGAAAGGGAAAACTGGAGGATGCCAGTGACTAGCTAGAAATGCAAGGTAAATAGGTCAGAAAACTAAAGCTGTTCTCGTGATCAGCATCTGATTCTCACCTAGAAGCTCCAAACGCAAAGGAATGATAGGATCATATTCCCTAAAAGAGCAGAGAAAGGATTCTATGTAACCTGCCTTGTCATTCTTCCCCTAGGCTAAAGAATGAGTTGTTACTGTATTCAGATTCAGAACACCAGAAAGTGGTAATTAGGGTCAGAATGGAACTGAGCCAGCTAGTGCAAAGAGAAAGGTATGGTAAAAGGGGATTCAGTTTCACCTTAATTACTGCAGAGGGAGTAATTAAGATGCACTAATAGTAACTGAGGCAGCTAGGTGGTACAGTGAATACAGTAATGAACTTGGATCAGGAAGACAAACTAGCTGTGTGGCCCTGGGCAATTCATTTAACCTGTCTGCCTTACTCCTCATCTGTAAAATGGGGGTAATAACAGAACCTACCTCCTCGCAGAGGTGGGAGGATAACATGAAATAATATTTGCAAAGTACTTTGCAAAATCTAAGTGCTACATAAATGCAAAAATTGTTGTTATTATGAGAGACTTTTTTCTCTTACTTTCAGCTTCATTTCTACCCTAACTTCCAAAACCTGATTAGGCAGAGATACCTTCTGTTTATAAGATCAGAGCATTGTAGCATATTCAGAACTGGAAGACACTTTAAAGAACATCTAATAAAATTACCTCATTTTACAAATGAGGAAACTGAGGCCCAAAGATTTGAAATGACTAGTGAAAGGTCACAAAAATAGTAAATGGCAGATTCAGGAATCAAACCCAGGTCCTCAGACTCCTACACTAGAACAGTTACCACTATACCAGAGGATTTGATTTAACTTGATTTTCTAAACAAGTCACAAATCAATTCTCTCCCCTTAAACTCTCCTCTGCAAGGAATAACACATCTTATCAGGTTTTTTTTCCTATGAAATTCAACCTGATTTATTTCAAGAGAATTCTATAATCCATTTGCCATTCAGTCTTTCTGCTTACCTTCCTGATAACAGGAGTCATTTTGTCTCTAAAACTGTGACACATGGCACTCCCATCTGTCCCAGCCAATATGAGCTTATATTGGGGCCCCAAATGGGGAATTTCTCAGATTAATTTCTAAGATGCTGACATGGGATCCTTTAGAAAATGATTCAATAAAAGTGAATTGCCCGTGACATTGAATAATGCCACTCTTAAGGACATCTCCTGGCAGAAAACATAAAAGTCACAGGGCTAGATCCATGATTCAGAATTCTTCCAGGAGCAACTGAAAGGTCCTGAGGCCACTTGAAGGCACATTTCCATGGTGACCATTTGGCAGCTCCTTTAAATGGGCAACCTACTAATGGCCTATTAATATGAAGGAAAATCAAAGATAAAGGATGTGGATTAGTTTGACCTAGATAATGCTCATATCTTCAAGATGATAAAGGAGGATATTGAGAAGCCATGGTCTATATCAAAAGAAGACCAAAGGAGAGAAAATGGCTGTAACTCAATTCAACAAATATTTGTTAAAGCATCTACTCTTGACCATGCAATGTAAAAAAGCCCAGGGGTGATTTGGGTAGTAAATAGCACTAGAGAAAATTATAAAAACATGCTGGTTGAATAGATGGCAAATCCTATTATTCACCATCAATTGGGTCTCCACTGCAAGCAAACAATCCTTTGATGCCTCTTTAATTGATTCCCTATATCACCTTCTCTTCTTTCCCTACACTCTCCATGCCCCACTCCCCATGTACTTAGAGGTTGGTCAGACTTCAAAGATGCCAATGCATCACAGCCATTAACAGTTGTCCTGACTTTTGTCTTGACACTGGATTTCATTGACTCTGAAAGATAGATTGAGGCTTATGACTGTGCAATACTGTCTCACTTAAATACAACTTATGCCCAAGTCAAGACATAACCTCATGATGTCATTGGTCCTCTTTGAAAACAAGAATGAACAACAATAATCTCACCCCCACTGACACTTTTCCAAACATTCTCTTTCAAAACTTCCACTTCTCTTCTTCCCCCCTCCGTTGAGGACCTTTCCTCTTACCTTACTGAAAACACCTTTCTCTTCCTCTCCAATCATCTCTTTATCTCTGTCATTCCCAAATCTCTCTTCCTTTTGTCATCTCTGACATTTAGGGGGCCCTTCTCCTTGTCAAGGTCAACCCATACATGTGTGCTCTCATGTTTTCTCCAATACACTACAACTTTAGTCATCCCCTCTCTTTCTCTAATCTGAAAGCTCTCTGCTGGATCCCTCCATACTGCCTACAAACATGCCCAAGTCCATTCCCCTATTATTAAAAAAAATACCTTCACTAGGTCCTAACATCCCCTCAAGCTATTGTTCTACACCTCTCTTCATTTTCCAAGCCAAAATCCAAGAATATCTGTCTACACTGCCCCTTCTTTAACCCTCTACAATATGACTTCTGAGTTAATCACTCAATTGAAACTATTCTCTCCAAAATTGCCAGTGATTTCACAATCTCTTGAGTGCCGAAACTAATTTTGCTAATGATCAAATGAGATAATCTTTATGAAGTGGCTTAATATAGTCCCTGGCACACAGTAGGTGCTTATAACCCTAACTCTAACCCTAAATGCACCTCTGACATGATTCACATTTGTATATATGTAGATAGATAGACCTGTAGGTACCAAAATGCATATACATTCAACTCCAGTCTCTGCCCTAAACTTCGTTTACACATCAACAATTTTCTATTGGACATTTTAAACTAGGTAGTCCAGAGAAGTTTCAAACTCAGCAATTCCAAAATAGAACTCACTGTCTTTTGCCCCCAACTCAACCTTCTTCCAAATTTCCCTATTTACAGTTGAAGCCACCACTCTTTTCTTAGGCTCCCAGGTTCAAAATGTTGGCTTTATCCTCAAATACTCACTTGGCCTCATTTCATGTGTCCAATCACTTGCGAAATCTCATGATTTCTATCTCAGCATGAGAACTATGAAGTAATTAATAGCCCCTCCAAAAGGTGTTCCTCCTGACAAAATGAAAAATTATGTTTATATTTTGGTTTTTGTTCTCAAGGATAATATGGCCATGAATCATGGAACAATATTATTTCAATCAATGAACATTTATTAAACCCTTACTATAGTGGACAGCTAGGTGGAACAGTGAATAGAGTTGTTGGACTGAAGTCAAGAAGACTTGAGTTCAAATTCTGCCTCAGAGGAGCTATATGAACCTGGTCAAATAACTTAACCACCTTTACCTCAGTTTCCTCCTTTAAAAAAAGAGATGGATGGGATGGCTAGGTGGTGCAGTGCATAGAGCACTGGCCCTAGAGTCAGGAGGACCTGAGTTCAAATCCCACCTCAGACACTTAACACAAATAGGGGCTGCTAGGTGGCACAGTGAGTAAGAGCACCAGCTCCAGAGTCGGGAGGACCCTGGATTGGTTCCAGCCTCAGATAATTAACACCCACACAAAAAAACTCACTGTGTAACCTTGAGCAAGTTACTTAACCCCAATTGTTTAAAAAAGAGAGAGAGAGAGATGGAGAAGGAAATAGCAAACCATTCCATATATTTGCCAAGAAAATGCCAAATGAGATCACAAAGAATCAGACATGACTGAAACAATTGAATAACAACAAAAATGTGCCAGGCACTGTGCTCAGCACTAAGAACGTAGAAAAAAGCAAATGATAGATGCTCACCTCAAGGAGCCTACAATCTAATGGGGCAGACAATATGCAAACATATATACAAAATAAGCTATACACAACCTAATAGATAATTAAAAGAGGGAAGGTATGAAAATTAAGAGGGGATGGAGAAGACTTCCTGTAGAAGGTGGGATTTTAACTGAGAATCAAAGGAAGACAAAGAGGTCAATAGAAGAGAGGAGGAAAAGCATTCTGGCCATTGGGACAACCCAAGAAAATACTCTGAGCCAATAAATGGAGTATTTTGTTCATAGAATAGCCCCAAAGCAGTGGCAGTGGATCCAAGAACACGAGTCAGGGAGTAAAGTGTTAGGAGAGTAGAAAGGCATGAGGAGGCTACGTTATGAAGGACTCAATGCCAAACATGGCATTTTGTATTTGATCCTAGAGGCCATAGGAAGCCACTGGGATTTATTGAGTGGGGAGTGACAGATCTGAACTTTAGGAAAATCACTTTAGTGGCTGAATGAAGGATGGATTGGAGTGGAGAGGGGATCGAGGTAGGCAGAACCATCAGTGGCCTGATGTAATAATCCAGAAGTGAGGAGGTGAGGCCCTGCCCTAGAGTAGTGGTAGTGTCAGAGGAGAGGAGGGATGCTACAAAGGTGAAATAAAAAAGCCTTGGCAACTGATTGGAAATGGGGGGGTGAAGATAGTGAAGAGTAGAGGATAGCTCCTAAATGGGGAGCCTGAGAAATTAGGAGGGTGGGGTCGCCTCCTATGGCAAGATGGAAGGTAGGAGTAAGGGAGGGTTTAGGGGGAAAGGTAAGGGACGAGTTCTGTTTTGGACATATTGAGTTTAAGAATCTACTGGACATCCAGTTTGAAATGTCTGGAAGGCAGTTGGAGATTCAAAACTAGAAGTCAGCAGAAAGTCTGGGGCAGAATAGGTAGATTTTAGAATCATCAGCATAGAAATGTAATTAAATCCACGGGATCTGATGAGATCACAAGGGAAGTATTATAGAGGAGAAGTAAAGGAGCCCAGGCCGGACCCCTGACGGATATTTATAGTGAGAAGGGGAGAATTGGAAGGAGATGCAACAAAGAAAGAGAAGGAGCAGTCAAATAGGTAGGATGAGGATCAGGAGAGAGAAGTGTCCCAAAAACCTAGAGAGAGTGTCAAGGAGGAGAGAGTGGCCAACAGTGTCTAAGACTGCAGAGAGAGCAAGGGGAATGAGGATTGAGAAAAGACCATTGGAGCTGGACACTAAGAGGTCATCAGTAACTTTGGAGAGCAGTTTTCATGGAAAGATAAGGTCCAAAGCCAGATTATAAAGGCTTAAGACAAGAGTGAGAGAAGAGAAAGTAGAGGCATCTATTATAGATTGCCTTTTCTAGCATTTTACCTCGAAAGAGCAGAAGAGATCAAAGATTATAGCTAGCAGGAATGGAAGGATCAAGTGAGGGTTTTTGAGGATATGGAGACATAGGGATGTTTGTAGGCAGGAGGAAATGAGACAGCAAAGAGGGAGATTGGAAATTGAGTGGAGATGACGGGGGTAATTTATTGGAGGGGATGGTTTGGAACAAGATCACTTGAACAAGTAAAGGGATGAGTCTTGGTAAGGAGTAAAGTCATTTCATCATATTAGACAAGGGTGAAGAAGGAAAACATTTCAGAAAACAGAAAAAAAAAATATTTCAGGAAACAAAATGAATTTGCAACTAACCCATGAGTTAGTAATGATGTGTGAGTGATAAGAACAGTAAAGGACATTATGATGGCCCAGTGGAGAGAGTACTAGACTTGAAATCTGGGGTCTTGGGTTCAAATACCATTTATTTCCTGTGTGTCCTTAAGAAAGTCACCTGGCCTCTCGGTGTTTTAGTTGATACACCTGTAAAACGAATCAGATGGAATAGATTATCAGTCCTTAACCGTTTTGTCTCATAAGAGAATTAAAACAGCAAGTGGTGGTGGTATCCTCTGCCTTGTGACTCAATTCCAGAACTAGCTCAGTTCCCTTTCTATTCAATTATGGGTCTAGTTCAATTTCTGTCTTGTGAGAAAACTTTACTTAGTTGTGGGATTTGGAAGAGAGCTTTATTGCATTGTTTGAACCTAGCTCTGTGTAGCTGGAAACCTGGTCCACCTCTCCCTGATGCTTAAAGACCCTTAACCAAGAAATCAGTTTATGCTGATCAGAAATCCAGCCAGGGGCAGCCAGGTGGCTTAGTGAGTAAGAGCACCTGCTCCAGTGTCGGGATGACCTGGGGTTCAAATCCGGGCTCAGATACTTAGCACCACATCCAGAAATAACTGGACGTGTAACCTTGAGCAAGTTACTTAACCCTGATTGCTTAAAAAAAATAATAAAAAATAAAATAAATCCAGCCAGATCCAAAGATAGATGCAATGAGTTTTCCCACAATTATACATCTCAAGCAATCCATGTCTTATCTGAAAACTGGCCCGATACTGGTTTATTAGTTGTTGTTTCCATGTTCCTCTGATTGTTTACAGAAATCTGAGGTGAATGGAAGACTTCTTTGTCTGATTTCAGGGAATTGTACCTATTCACAATCCCCCTTCCAATTCCATTTGGAAAGTCCCCATCTTTCCTCCGATTAAAAATCAGATTCCCTAATTTTGTATCCTCATTTGTACCCTGTTGATTGTTTTCTTTAAATTAGCTGATCTTATTTGATTAAGTGTTTGTAATGCATAAAAATCTGTCTCCCCCTGTATTTGGGGTCTAGTTTCTGATCTCAATGGATTTATAATCTAATGAAAATGAAAGAAAACAGATGGATAGATGAGTGCCCTTGAGATATGAAAACAACAAGATGAAGACATTCAGCGTGTCAGAGGGATCTTTTTTAGAAGATTTCTGAAAGGATAGATGAGAATCACCCATGATGAGATGCACAGGTGTGCCTAGAGCAGCACATGCAGCCCGTGATCTAACTATGTCTATGGTACAAAGACCTGTCCTAGTAGAGGAAATATGAACTTTGGAATTATCAGAGTCTGATGGAAACCTCATCAACCCAGTAAACAAAGCAGGTATCTGAGAACACAGGCATTCCTGTGGACACCACTGACAAATTTCCTGATTCCTAACAGATTAGCTTCTTCCTGGGAATAGGCAAGAGTTTGGAAACTAGGCATTCCTGCCCCTGGAAGCAGCTAAGTATATGGCCTCTCTTGAGGCAGCATGGTGTGATGGAAAGATTGCAGGATTTGAAGTCTGACCGCTGGGGTTTGAATCCTGACATTGCCACTTACTACTTGTGTGGCCTTAGAAAAGTAATTTCATCTAACTAAGTTTGCTCAACTATAAAATGAACATGCTGGTCTGGATGATCTCTAAGGTTTCTTCCAGCTGTAAATACATAATGATAGGATACTAAAACTCTGTCCTTACCAATAAATGGAGGTTATTAGACAAAATCTCAGGTCCCTCCCATCTGCAGGAATCTACAATTCTATGTATCTCAAACCAACATTGGTACCATTCTTAACTGACACCACTTTCCCTCATCTAATTCATGTTTGTGTACAAACAGACCACAACCTTCCCAACTCTTCCATTTCATAATCTCTAAAAGCCACAGAATTACAAAAGCCTTCATAGAAATCTGAATTGAATTTCTGAATCTCAGTATCAGTTATTCAAATAGGTAAGCGGTATGGTAGATAGACTGCCAAACCTAAAATCAGGAAGACCTGAGTTCAAATCTAACTTCAGATACTTCCTAGCTGTGTGACACTAAACAAGTCACTTAACCTGTTTGCCTCAATTACCTCATCTATAAAATGAGATGGAAAAGAAAATGACAAACTATTCCAGTGTCTTTGCTAAGAAAACCCCAAATGGGAACACAAAGAGTCAGAAACAATTGAACAAAAAATTTTATTCACACTGGATCATAGATTTGGAGTTAAATGGGAAATTAGAGATCATTCAGTCTAATCCTCTCATTTTATCCTCTTTTTTTCCTATTTTAATCTAGCACAACCACTTCATTTTATATAACAGTAGACAGAGGCACAGGGAGATGAGTACAAATGACTGACCCAACCCTACAGAAAATCTCTACTTCCAGGAATATCAAACTAGGTTCTAGGTCAAGGTCAAGTGGACTAAAGTAGTCAATTTGAAAAGGGAAGTTCTAACCTGGACTGGCATTTTAGCCAATCCTATATCTCAAAGGTCTAATCTGAGATGTCAAAGACATTCATGTTAGACATTATTTAGTCCAGTCCCTTTACTTTATAGATTATGGGGTCATAGAATCTTAGGGGCCATCTTATCCAACCCCCTAATTTTACAAATGGCTTCAAATGTTTAAACGGTCCCAAGGTCACAGAGGTAGTAAGTGGCAGGACCAAGGTTTGCACCCAGGTTCTCTGACTTCAAATCCATTTTTCTTTCTGCTGCCCCTGTGGGAGATTCTTGGGTATATTGGCTGCTTTCCTCCCTAAATTCTAAGCCTGCCAGTTAAAGCAGGAAGAAACCACAAAGCCAAGGCTACCATTAATCACTGAAGTTGAAAGACATCCCAAGAACTGAGCACTGTACAGACATCAAGTGGAAAGAGTGGGAGTTGGGGTAATGACAGGCAGTATGAATCAAGGCAAAGAGAGCAGACGGTGGCAGCAGCTGTGTGGATGACAGCCACACTTAGGAGACAGCATTTCCCTTCCATCTGTAGACTGTACAGAGGCATTTCACTCTGGCAGAAGAGCTGGTCAGATGGCCCCCAGGCCCTCTCACTGAGCAGGTGGCAGCATTTTCACCTTGAATTTGCAGACAAAAGTTCCAGCTTCTTTCTCTGCCTCCTCTTCTCATGAGGGGGCAGAGGGATAAAGGCTCCATCTTGTCCTTTTTTTTTTCTTCCTGGGAGTCTCCCATGTGGCATCTGTGCAAAACCACACATCTGGAGAAGAACTGGAAAATATTACCAGGGTCTTTCCCGGCATCTGGATGTCAGCATTACATGGACCAATACTCTTGGACTGGATTTTTCTGTTTTGGGCCCAGATCATAAGATCAAAGAGCTAAAATTGGAAGAGGCCTGAATAGTCATTGAATACAAAGCCCTCATTTTATAGAGGAGGAAACTGAAGCAGAGAGGTCGGGCAAGGCTATCTCTGCTAGAGGAAAGCTGGTCCCCAGTATGTTGTTAGGAATGTCTCTAATGGTGAGTAATAATATCCTTAGAAGTCTAGAGCTAAGGCTGAAAAAGGAGTTCCTAGGTGACATAGCCCAACCCTTTCGCTTTATGGATAAGAAAACTGAGGGCTATTGAGGTTAATGACTTCCCCAAGGTCACACAGGAAGGATCAGAGGCTCGGATTGAACCCCTTGCCTTGACTCCAGAGCAAGCTCTCTTGCACTATACAAGGATATCTCAATGAGAACTCTAATAAACACATAAGATTTCGCTTTTAAAAATCAATATAGTGGGGCAGCTAGGTGGTGCAGTGGATAGAGCACTGGCCCTGAAATCAGGAGGATCTAAGTTCAAATCTGGCCTCAGACATTTGACATTTACTTACTGTTTGACCCTGGGCAAGTCAATTAACTCCAATCACCTCACAAAAATAAAAAAAATTAAATTAATGTATAACTAGCCAATAAAGCTGTGACTTTCAAGGAAAAGCAAGAGGTACAAAATTCAGGTCACCAGAAATTTTAAAGTAGATGGGATAGGTCTTCCTGCAGACTTTTAGTGTTGCAGTGCTTCTAATAAATGTATCCCTCAAACTCCTTAGCCTGGCATTCAAGGCCTAACACATTTTAGCCTCTTTGTACCTTTCTAACTTTATTACCTACTATTTGACTATACAATTATGCTCTGGCTGAACTACTCATAGCTCCCTGGATAGATATTACGCTTAAGTTCCTTCAGGTCTTTGTTCTTGCTGTTTCCTCTGCCTCGAATGCTATTGACACCCAACTGCACTGTCCCATACCCTCTGCATCCTTCAAGCCAAGACTCAACTAACACTTCCTTTTTGAAGCCCTCCCTTAAAGTAGCCAGTATGAAATGCAAACCCCAAGGCTTCCTACTAACATGGAAGAGTTAGGAAGAGGGAGAGCAGAGATGACTGGCTGCTCCTACAGTGAATGTCTTTGACTCATAGTATCATAGATTTCCAATTGTAAATGACTTTTGAGCCTATTGAATCCAACTCACTCACTTTGGAGGCAAAAAGAAGCTGTTACCTGCCCAGGGTCACAAAGTTATTAAGTTCCTGAGATGGAATTTGAACACTAAGCTTGAACCCCAGTGTCCAGTATGTCATACCAGCTCACCCACTGTATTGTTCTACCTCAGATGGAAGAGGGATGATTAGAAAATAGAGCACAGAAAAAAATCTAGAAATTTTAATAGACCAAAAACTCAACATAAGAAAACAGTGTCATAAGGCAGTCCCAAAGGGAGTGGTATCTTGGGTTTCATTAAGCGAGGCATTAAATAAAAAGGAAGAAAGTTCTATCATAAATTTATTATAAATTTAAAAGGAATAGCAAGTTGTACATAACAGATTTGCAGTTTCGTGTGCAATAATCGTTTTTCCTATTCTACTGTTATTGAAATGCTTGTTTGATTTCTTAAGTTAATAATAAAATCTTTTTAAAAGGGCATAGCATTCCAACTGAGGGGGCAATGAGAGCCTTGTATTCTGTCCTGGGTCTGACACCATCTGGAACAGTGTGCCCAGTTTGGGGAGTCATGATTTAGAAATGACATTGACAGGCTGAAATAAACCCACAAGGAGGCAACCATGCAGGTGAGGGGGCTGGAGATCATGTGATACAAAGATCTGTTTGAAAGAACTAGGGATGTTTAAGCCTGAAGAAAGAAAAGACTTGCGGGTGACATCATATCTGTCTTCAAGTATTTGAAAGACTGGATGGTAGGAGAGGGATTAGCTTGGTCCCAGAGGGCAGGGGGAGGATGAATAGGTGGAACATATTGAGACTCAGGCTTGGGCTCTATGGAAGGATAAATTTCCTAACAATTAGTAGAATTCCTTGAGGAGAATGAGACACTTCAGGAAGTAGTGGGGTCCCTCTCATGAAAAGTCTCCAAGTGAATGAATGAATGAGTAAGTGAATGAATGGGTACATAAATGAAGAGAAAAACATTTAATAGATGCTTACTATGTGAAAACACCCTCTTAATCACTGCAGCTTCAGACAGTAAAGTGTGTCAGTCCCTGCTCTCAGAAAATCCACATTCAAATTGGAGAGACTGCATATAAAAAAGATTTTATGATGAAAAAGCAATTTGAGAATATTAGAGAGGTGATTCCTGGTCAGGTATATATTGGATTAGATGGTCTTGGAAAATTCAGTGACTCTGAAAATTAAAAAAAATAGAGGGACAAAAGACTTCCCTGTCACAAGGCCTCACAAGTTCCTCGTGGTTCCATGGGATATGCCCTGAGTGGAGGATGCTTCTGTAAAGTCACTGACATGTTTTCTAGGATATTTAGGATACTACACTTAGAGCTGGAAGAAAGCTCAGAGAATAGCAAGTCCAACTCTCTCATTTTATAGATAAGGAAACTGAGGCTCAAAGAGATGAAGCCATTTGCCCAAAGTCATATAGATAGTAAGTGGCCAAGCCAGGATTTGAATGCAGATCTCCTAACTCAAAAATTACTTTTACAAAGTGAAAGTTTCAGCCTGTCTCTACTTCCTCTTTCTTCAAGCTACATTTTCATCATCACTCTATAGTAATAGTTCCTGAAGTGTGTTCCTGAGTGTCAGCAAGGACTGGGTCTAAAAGGCACTGTCCATGTGCTGTAGCGGCAAGCACCCCAGTGTCCCCAGGGTGCCTGCTCACACAGGTTCTTGGATCTGCTTTGCTAAAGGAAAGCAACTCAAAATGGGTTAACAAGCTTACTTTAATCAGTCAGACATATATCGTTTACCTTATTCAGGAGAAAAGGTCAGCACCCTGAATCTCAAAGTATACAGGCATAATTATCAAGACAGAAACATCAAGTAGACAGATTTCCAAACTGTCCAACCATTACATCCATACCCAGTCAACATCTGGGTTTCCACATTCTGGGTTTTTCAAAGCCGGGGGACTCTCAACAACGGCTTCCCAGAATTCAGATCAAATCACAGAACATTTCTCAAAGTGAGTCCCAAAACAAAGCTACACATCAGGGCTTATATAGCCTTCTCCTGGCTCAGAGAATGTAACAACCTTATTGACCCACTGGCCAATCAAAAAGTATCTACTGAAAAACAAGCCTCCCTCCCCAGGCTTCTGGTGCACTTTAGCCTAGGGGCAGGGAAGATCTTTAAAATTTACATTCGCATTACATGTGCTTCCATGATGAAAGAGAGAATGGTTTTTGCCGTGATCATGTGAGGAGCAATATTAAAAGGAGTGAGCAACAGCAATAACAACAGCAGGAATTGGCAATTATATCCTGAAAAAGATTTCAAAGCACATTACCTATGTTATCTCATTTAGGTTATGACCTTAAAAAAATACCTGTTGGAAAAAGTTCCATACTTAGAATTAAGAGACCTGGATATGAAGCCTTCATTGAGTTGTGTAAGCAATAAGGACTTAACCTAAGTTCATTGAGTAACATTTCATTTATCTAAAAAATGGAGATGACAACAATACATGCACCACTAATATAGTTGTTGGGAAGAAAGCACTTTTGAAACTTTAAGGCACTATTAGAAACCTAGAGTGGATAAGATCTGGGTTCAAATCTAGCCTCAGATGCATAACTGTATGGCACTGAGCAAGTCACTTGACCTCTTTTTCTATCTCCATCTCTTCCTTTCTCTTTCTCTAATTCTCTCTCTCTGTCCTTCTCTTTCTCTTCCTCTCTTCCTTTCCCTCTCAGTGCAAATTTTGATAAAACATAATTTATACAAGTTTGCATTTGATTATTCACATTGGAGGATGCCATCAATTACAGTATCTATTTTAATTATTATTGTGTACATTATTAATAATTCAATAATAATTTATAATAAATCAGTATTACACTAATAGTAATGTAAGCTCTTGTTAATATAATTTTTAGTTAGCTTTATATAATAGGGACAATAATAATAATGAAACATACATAATGAGAGTAAGGTTAGGCACTGACATTTTATAATAACATTATAGCATTTCTATAGCACTCTAAGGTTTGAAAAAGCTTAACAAATATTATTTCATTTGATCCTCAAAACAATCCTCTAAGCAAGGTGCTGTTATTAACTATTTTATAGGTGAGGAAACTGAGCCAGGTTGTATAAAACTGAAAATTATTTTAACCAATAATTACATGAATGTGTTATTGATTTATAATAAATATGTATTGTTAAATTATTCATAATGTATCAAATAATTCAAATGATATTCTAATTGTGAAAGAGAAGAAAGGAGAGAGAAAAAGAAGATAGTGAGAGAAGGAGGAAGAAAAAGAGAGAGGAAGGAGAGAAAGAGAAAGAGGGAAGGGAAAGAGAAGGAGGTAGCGAAGGAAGGGGGGAGAGAGAAAGATAAAAGAAAAGGGGGAGGGAAGAGGGAAGGAGAGAAGAGGAAAGGAGAGGAAAAAAGGAGGGAGAGAGAGAGAGAGAGAGAGAGAGAGAGAGAGAGAGAGAGAGAGAGAGAGAGACTGTGCCAGGAGAGATTATTACAATTTTTCCATTTAATCATGATTAAATATTATTTGACTTAAAAAGCTCTACTTTAGCCTATGTTTCTTTCCCAGGATTCAATAAAGCAAGACTTAGCAGCACACTGTAGTGCATTTCACTGTGGAAATGTTTTTGTTTCCAAACCCATTAGTAAATGTCACTTCATGGATCCCAGAAATAATCCTTATCACTTGATCACTTTTGCAAATGGAGAACAAGGTCTCATTTTGATATTCTTAATTATCCTCACAGACATTGGAAATAATCCAGGAATGAGTAAATATAGGACGAATTCCTTTCCTTAGCAAATAATCTTTCTTTTTACAAACGCTGGTGCATCAAGAGGAAGATGAATGGATGCAGATAGTGTAGCCTAACAAAGGACGTCCATTTCTTACTTGTATGTGATCCTCTAGATAGCTTGGAACTTTCATTTCTGGCTCTGGCCACCTCAGTTGTTTATAAAGCTGGTTTCCTTGTAAATTTCCTTATTGCATTTCATGAAGGCCCTTGGTCAAGACAATATACCCTATCCTTTTTTTTTTTCTCAAATGTCATAGACTATCTTTCTAAACTTATTAAAATAAAGATTGATAGCAATGATAATGAGACAATATGGCACCGTGGACAAAGGGCCATCCTTGATGCCAGTAAGATCCTTGTTTCAAGTCTTGCCTCCTACACATACTGACAATATGAGCCTAGGCAAGTCACTTAACCTCCCAATGAATGTCTCTAAGACTGTATACTTTGTAGATACAGTGCCAGCTTTTGTTAGAAAAGGGAATTTCCTCATGTGGGAGTTCCCTAAACTAATGAAATCACAGGTTTGGTCTCTATCTTATCCTATCACTGATAATTACAAGAAAATATAAATTAGAATTGGCATTATGAATTAGGAAGTGTATTTTTAGTGCCTCTAGTTAACTCTATCTTCTCCAGGCTATTAATATATCTATATAACTAGCACTTATGTTGAGCTTTAAGGTTTGCAAAGAGCTTCACAAATATAGTCTAATTTGATCCTCATAACAAACTTTGGGAGGTAGGTATTATTATTGTCCCCACTTTACAGATGAGGAAACCAAGGCAGACAAAGGTGAAGTGACTTGCCCAAGGTAACACAGCTAATAAATACCAGAGGTAAGATTAGAATGAGTGTCTTCCTGACTCTAGGCCCAGAATTCTATCCATGATAACAATAGCCACCCCACCCCTCCCCACCCCTGAAATGGTGCTACAAGAGATTCTCCTGAAACTCATGCTTCTCAAACTACCGTGTTTCCCCAATAATAAGACACTGTCTTATTAATTTTTTTGGACAGAAAAACACCAGAGGGCTTATTTTCAGGGGAGGGCTTATTTTAATGAACATTGACAGCAATTTTAATAAACAGGTAAATGTGAACAAAAAAATGTACCAGCAAGCAAATCACTGGGGAAGAACAGGATGACACGCTCACTGCTGCAGCTCTGATTGGATGCAGCTCGGAGCGTGGCGTGCATTTCACGGGGCAGGGGGGAGGTATGGTGCATACAGAGGGTACCATAATGTAGCGTGTAGCGCAGGGGATCACCTTCACTACAGTAGCAATCTCAATAAGGCTTATTTTTGGGAGAGGGCTTATTTTAGAGGAATCTTACACAGTAAGGGGAGGGCTTATTTTCGGGATAGGTCTTATTATCGGGGAAACACGGTACTATGACTTTGAGCCATCTTGGATTCTGGTATCTGAGGGGCTCCGCCTACAGAGTGGTGGAGCTGAAATTCAAACTTAGGTCAAAGGTCATCGAATTAGGCTCCATCAAGAGATAGATATGGAATTCCAGGGTTGGAGGGGTACTTGCTGGTCCTCTAGTTTGATCCAGCTCCTTTTATTATTGACCACTAGGTGGCATACTAGATAGACTTCCAGGAATGGAGTCAGGAAGGTCTGAGTTCAAATATGGCCAGAGATTTACTGGCCTTGTGACCCTGAACAAATCACTTAACCTCTGTGTATCTCAGTTTCCCCAATTGTAAAATGTAAAATTCCTCTCAGGACTGTTCTGAAGATTAAGTGAGATAATAATTGTAAAGCACTTTACACTGTTCCCAGTATATAGTAGGTGATTAATAAATGCTTATTCCTTCCCTCTCATGATAAATGACAAAACTAAGGCCCAGGGGCAAGTAGGTGGTGCAGTGAATGGTGCAGTGAGTACCATCCCTGGAGTCAGGAGGACCTGAGTTCAAATCCAGTCTCAGACACTTTACACACTTACTGGCTATGTGACCTTGGGCAAGTCACTTAACCCCAATTGCCTTGCCTTCCCCCCTCCAAAAAAAAAAAACTAAGGCCCAGAGGATATGTGTCTTGCCCATAGTTAGGATGTGGAAGCAAGCTGGGATCTTAATCCAAGTCTTCTGACTCTGATCTTTCATAGAACACAGCACCACCCTGAGATGGACAAAGTGAAAAGAATGTTGGATTTGGAGTCCAAGGATCAGGGTTCATATTTTGTCTCTGCTACCTCTTAGCTGAGGGTAGATCTGGGCAAATCATGTAATCTCTCTTGGCCCATTTCCTCTTTGGCCAAAGGAGTTGGCTTGTACTTGATGAGTCAAGTCAATAAGCATTTATTAAGAGCTTGCTACGTGCCAGGTAATGTGCTAAATGCTAAGGCTACAAAGAAGGCAAAAGACAGTCATTGCCTTTGAGGAGCTTAATAGAGGGGATATGGAGATTCTGTACTATCCAGATTTATATAATACAGGATAACTTGGGGATAATCTCAGAGGCAAAGCACTAGCATTAAGGAAGATTGAGGAAGACTTCTTTTAGGGGGGACTTTAGCTGAGACCTGAAAGAAACCAGGATGTCTAGGAGGTGGAGATGAGGAAGGAGGGTGTTCCAGGCATGGGACACAGTTGGTGAGGTATGGAGGTGGGAGATGGAATTGCATGAAGGATCACTGGATGACAGAGTACATAGGAGGAAAGTAAACTCACCAAGGACTAGAAAGTAGAAGGGGTCAGGTTACAAAGGTCTCTGCCAGGACAAAGATCTGGGCTCTCTCAAGCTTTATTAGTTATTACTTATTTATTACTAGAGCTAGTAATAAGATCCTTGGAATTGGCTATTGGTCTACTCAAACACAATGCTCCATCTCCTGTCCCCATATCTTTGTACTGGATGTTCTTCATACCTGGAATGATCTCTTTCACCTCTGCCTTTTAGTTTCTCTGACTTTCTTCAAAACAACTCAAATCCCACCTTCTGCAAGAGGTCTTTTGATATCCTCATTTCTCCCCACCTGCCCCAGTGCCTTTCTCAGATACCTTCCATCTCCTCTGCCTATATCCTCTACGTACCTAGTTATTTATATGTTGTTTCCCCCATTTGAAAGTAAGCTTCTCGAGGGCAGGGCCATGCATTTGTCTTTCTTTGTATTCCTAGCACTAAGCACAGTATCTGGCACAAGGAAAATGCTTCATAAAATGTCTTTCCGATTTACTGAAATCAGCCTAGCCTGAGTGACATTTGTTCAACTTGATTCCCAAGCAAGAAGACGAATTCATTGTTTGGTCCCCAAACTCAGTTCCAGACCTCCTTCTCTTCCTGTGTAAATTATCCCTGTTGTCTATATCTATGGGATATATATTTAGATCTCTACCTCCTGATTTCCTAGATGAAACAACCTGAGGTGGGCCCCGTATTGTCATATTCCTGTCGGCCTGAATTTTTCACCTTTAATTGTAATCGATATGTCGTTCCGTGATTGGGTCATCACTCCTGTAGCTGGGCAATTTCCCTTCTCCCTCAAACCCGCTTATCAGCACTCCCAAAGTATCATTGCTGTACTATTGATCTCCCTTTCCTTAATGCAGTAGAATTAAGGTCATATCCTTGCGTTAAGTAAACTCCCTCTCTTGAAGAGAGGCACTGCCAAACATAAACGCTCTCAAGGACATTTTGATGAAATAGTTTGTCGTAATTAGTTTTCCCAGAGGAAAAATGAATAAAAGAATCTCATCAGGTGTTAGGCCTCGGCAGCTTCTCCAACTGATTGAAATTCCATTATTTATTTTGTACATCTGGATAGTAAATGGAAGCATCTTCAACATCAATTTCTCCAGGCAGTCTTCAAACAGGTTTAATAAGAGGATTAGGGGTTTAAATAGGTTTCCAACTGTTAAAAGTAGTTTTCTCATTTCTCACGTTGACATTGCACAAAACCAATTTTTCTTCTTGACCTTCTGGTTCACATCGAGTGTACTTACACCCTTTAAAAAGAGGATGTGGGCCCTCTGTGATGAGGAATGACATTCTGATGGTAGCCTGACCTCCATTATGGGAGTGGCCTCATCCAGCCATCCATCTATCCTTCCATTTATTCATTCAGATGAAGATTTATTAAGTTCCTGATGTGGAAAAAGCACTCTGCTAGACAATAAGAGAGATTTAAGAAAAGTGAGATGTGATACAAGGTCACACAAAAGTAGCATCCCGGGACCGTGAGCCAGAGAGGAACATAGAGACCACCCAGCAAGGAGTTCTTAACTTTTTGTATCATGGCGCCATTGGCGATATCTGAGGAAATCTATGAACCCCTGTGAGAATAATGTTTTTAAATACATATATGTTTTAAAAATAGGATTACAAAGGAAACTAAGTATATTTTTAAAGAGTTTTAGCTTCACGGAGCTCATTCTAACCTCCTCTTTTTAAAGGTGAGAAAACCAAGACCTAGCAAGGTCTCTCTCCATCTGTTCTCCACAAAGCTACTAAGCGGGCATTCCTAAAGTATAATTCTGATTATTCCACTCCCCCATTCAAGAAGAACGAATATCTTCCTCTCTTCTCCAGGATAAAATAGAAACTCCTCCACTTGGCATTTGAAACCTTTAACTATGTGGCTTCAACCTACCTCTCTAGACATATTTCACATTATTCATGCAGTCTACACTCCAGCCAGATAGACCTATTTTTTTTATTTTTTGCTTTTTGGAGGGCAATTGGGGTTAAGTGACTTGCCCAAAGTCACATGGCTAGTAAGTGTGTCAAGTGTCTAAGGCAGGATTTGAACTGAGTCTTCCTGACTCCAGGGCGGTTCCTCTATTCACTGCGCCACCTAGCCACCCCAAGATAGTCGTATTTTCTGTCCCCCACACACAATTTTCCATCTCCTTGATCTTTGCCCAGGCTTTCCCTCCCATGCCAAGAATTCTTACTTCTGACCCTTGCTATTCCCACCTTCCTTGAAAGCTAAACTCAGGTGCTACCTTGGAGAGCAGCTCTTATCTAATCTTGCCCCCCCCCCATCATTACTTATTCTCCATTACATCTAATTCGTTTCTGTTTATTTCCCATCTATTTTCTGTCTGCTTATCTTGTATATGTAGCCCGCCTTGAAGCAGAACATAATCTCTCTGAGGGCAAGAACTGTTTCATTATTGTCTCTTTATCCTCAAAACCTATCACAGTGCCAGGAACATAGCAAAGTAAAACCACAGTAGTAAAAGGAGGAACCAGGATTTTTTTCTAGCCTTTGAGGAACAGGAACAGGGAATGGGATACATTGCTTCTCTTCTGCTGATCTCTAGCCAAAGCAAGAGTTCTCTGGAAAGTATGCTCCAATGAGACGTGTCTTCTTTTTCCAAAACCAGCACTCTGGCTAGTACACTGGCCTGCTGTCCTTGAGATTACCATCTAGTGGGGGATTAAGGTGTGCACAAATCCCTTTAAGGCCAAAAAGAACATTTTGTCATAAGCAAGTTATAAATCTGTTGCCTTAAGAGTTCAAGGGAACTAGAAATGATAAGATCATGAGTTTGAAGCAGGCAGTGACCTCAGAGGTCATCTCATCCAAACCCTTCATTTTAAAGAGAAAGAAATCAAAGCTCAGAAAGGCTAAAAGTGACATTTTCAAGGTCATTAAGTGACAGAGATGTGATTCAAGAGCAAATACCCCAACTCTAATCCAGAATGGGGTGGTTTGGTGGAAACTATACTCAATTTGTAAGGTTAGGACCTGGGTTCAAATTCTGCCTCTGACACTATGTGAACTTGGAAAAGTCATTTATCCTTAAGCCTCAGTTTCCTTTTCTAATAAAATTAAAAGTCTGGACTAGGTATCATCCAAGGTCCCTTCCCACTCAGAATTTATTACATTGTCATCCTGGTTTCTTTCATCTTTACCAAACTATTTCCATCACTTCAGACTGAGGAAATCAGATAAGGTAACATGTTGGAGAAGGCACTTTAGATGCCTGCTGTGTGCACAGCCCCGTTTTACAGCTGCACTATAGGCCAAAAATTGCACCACAGTCCTTGCCATCCAAAAACTTACCACTTTTGAGGAGAGAAATCATATATAAGCTACCTTTCATGGTTGAGTGAGACCTAGGGAAGGGATTACCATGGGGCCCAAAAAGTAGTGGGAACTAAAGGGCCAAGCAAAGAGGAAGAAGGGAATCAATAGACAACATAAGAATGAGGGGCATGTCCTCCAAAGATAGGAAACAGACACACATGGAAAAGTAGGGCCAGCATAGGAAAATGAGGCAAGAGATGCCAGAGACACTGTAAGATTAAGTGTCCAATGGTTAATTCAGAAAATAAATATTCAAAAGGGGTGGGGAAGAAAAGAGGGAGAAAGGAAGTCAGAGACAGAAAAACAAAAACAAAGAAAAAGAGAGAAGAGAGACAGAAAAAACAGACCAAGAGAGAGGGACAGAGAGACAGTGGGCAGAAATAGTCAAAGAAAGCTTCATGGAAGAAAGGAAACTTGAGCAGAGTCCTAAAAAAGACAGAATTTGTATTACATTGTGGTAACCAAAGATTTAATCTGCAAGAGAAGCAGCAGGAGGGTGGGGTAGAAAAGGAGACAGATGGAGGAAGGCTGCCCTATATCAGAGGCAGCACGGCGTATGTAGTAGCAAGAATGCTACTTTGGGACCCCTAGTTTGATCCAGGCTCTGCTACTTGCTACCTGTGTCACAAAAACCTCTCTATGCCTCAGTTTCTTTCTCTGTAAAATGAGGTTTGGACTAATGGCTTCTAAGGTCCCTTTAAGCTTTAGATCTATGATACTAAGATGTACCTCTAAGGTTTAAGACCTCATTGTTAGTGGATATGGCTTCCCTTTAGAACTGGCCTATCTTTTATTTTCTTTAAGACCTTTTTTTAACCCAGGAGAAAGAAGTTCCAGGAACAAAGCTTGGCTTTGAAGCCAAGCTCTAAAGGAGACTTCTGGACATCAACAGGAGAACTATCCTTCAGAAGGAGAAAATTGAGGTGAGGAAGATGAGGCCATTTCAAGGACAAAAAACAGCCTGTTCCCCCACATTTGGACTGGGCTGAGAACAGTAGATATGTTAGTTTTTCTGTGAATTGATGGCAGGCTCCCCTTGCTTCTAGCTGGAGCTATGTGGGCCAACAAAGTCATTAGACAAATCTATCCTTCTCCATGAAGGAAAGAAAAAATGGGGGGCAGTCCTCTGTTCAGATGGATCGTTTTGCAGGTCAAGTCTTTGTAAGCCAGGGGCTGCTTGGATCTTACCTGAGGGAGGTATCTTGTGATGGCACCAGAGATGAAAGATAGAACAGGAGCAGGAAAGGCTGTGGAGGTGTGGCCTTGAGCAAAGGCCTTAATGAGAGTATTGGACACATGGGAACGACCAACAGAGAATGAGAATGAAACTAAAAGGGAAGGTGGAAACACCAGAGAGCCACTTTCTCTCCTTCCCAATTTCGACGAGGTTTGTTCTGACCCTGGCAAATTAATTTAATCTTCAAAAAGAGTCATAGGAAGTCATCAGAGGACAGTTGTGCTAAGAGACACCAGGGTATACTGGAGGAAACATTGAAATCAGCCTGTTAGCGATTCCTTAAACAGGACATACTATCTCCTATAATCCCAGAGGCTGTACCCCAGGCCTGGGATGATACCTTCCTCCTCTCTGCCCCTTAGGATTCAGTAATATTGGTTATTATTAGCTATTATCAGTAGCAATAGTATCCTTAAGACTGTTACCATTAGTGAGGTATTTTGAAAGAAAGGTTGGGGCTGTGTGTGTATGATGAGGTGATTTAAAAAAAACCAAAATTGGGTAGGAAAAGGTTAAAAGGAGAAATTATCATAAAAGCATAGCATGTAAGGAAGAACTAATACAGAGGAAGCAAGTGAGGGCAGAGGGCTGGTAATATTGTAACTTACCTCTCATCTGGGTTGAAGAGGAAACAGCATATATATCTAAAGAGCTTTAGAAGTCTGAATTATAGAAAGGTGAGAAAATTGGAGAATAGGATGGAGGAGGGACTTTTAGAAGGAAATATTGATCAGGAGGGTGAGGAAAAGAGATAAGGGAGGGACTTTTAGGGAAGAGGGTAAAATAAGGAGTAAGAAGTTAAGGGGAGAAGATAAGGTACCTGGGATAGGATTAAAAGAGAGGCTAAGAAGGAAAACAATGAATAAAAAGTAAGATGGAGGGAAATTCACAAATAGCAATTATAACTTTGAATGTGAATGGGATAAACTCACCCATAAAACAGGAACTGATAGCAGAACAGATTGAAAAGCAAAATCCAACAATATGTTGTTTACAAGAAACACATTTACAAATGAGAGATAATCAGTTAAAATGGAGGGTTGGAATAGAATTTATTATGCTTCAGCTGATGCAAAAAAAGGCAGGGGTAGCAATTATGATCTCAGACAAAGCTATGACTGAAATAGATATAATTAAAAGAGATAAACAGGGTGACTACATTTTGATAAAGAGCAAAATGAGCAGAACCAAGAGATAATTTATGTACAGTAACAGTAATTTTGTTTCAAGAATAACTTGGAGCAAATAAGTTATTTTGTCTTTTATAAACACTCAAATTAAGTATAAAGGATATGAGAAGAAAGATGTTATCTGTATCCAGAGAAAGAACTGATAAATTGAAGTATGCATAGAAAGATTTTACATATATACTTATTTGTGTCTAATGGTAGCCATGGGGTGGGGAGGGGAGGGAATTTACATGATAACTTTGTTCTATATTTGAAAGGAATAGCAAGTTGTGCATAGTAGATGTGCAGTGTCATATATAATCATCATTTTTGTTGTACTGTGTTGTTGAAATGCTTGTTTTATTCCATAAATTAAATTTTTAAAAAACATAACTTAAGTGCCACCTTTTACATGAAACCTTGCCTGATTCTCTTCCTCTCTGTTCCTTCCTCCCCCCACCCCCCTATAAATAGTATGCCTCTGGAAATGACTTTGTATTACTTGGGATATATTTAGTGTTTCCTATTGTTTCCAATGGTGTGTTCCTACCCACCCCAATAGAAGAAGAGTTCCTCAAGAGCAGAGAATGTTTCATTTTTGTCTCTGTATCTCCTATACCTGGCACATAGTAGGTGCTTAGTTTTTGTTGAATTAAAATGAATCAACCTGACTTTGAAACTCAGTTCTGCAATTTATTCACTGTGAGACCTTGGACAAGTTGCTTTAACTCTGGGCCTCAACTTATTTATAAAATTCAATGACAGGACTAGATCATCTCTAATAGACTTTCCAGATTGAAATCTGTAATCCATCCCCTCAGGAGAACCCAAAAGTTGGAACCTGTGCCCTTTTGGGGAAGAAATCTAAAAGTCATACCTTTATATCCACCAGTACCATGATCTGAGCCCAATTCAATGAGATTTTTGTCAGAGATCCCAGCATCTTTTTTTTTTATTAATGGGGAAGGCAAGGCAATTGGGGTTAAGTGACTTCCCCAAGGTCACACAGCTAGGAAGTGTGTAAAGTGTGTGAAGCCAGTTTGAACTCCAGTCCTCCTGACTGCAGGGCCAATGCTCTATTCACTGTGCCACCTAGCTGCCCCTGAGATCCCAGTATCTTGCAGGCAGGTCTTTCAAAATCCTAACCTATTATGTGCAATGTATTGTGATGACTGCTGTGGCTATAAAAGGAAAAGATGAAAATTAATTCCCATGCTCAAGCAGCTTACATTCTCTTCATTATACTACCAAGCCTCATGTTCCCAGAGAAAGGGATAGTTCAATTGTCAGTGATAGTAAGACAGTTGTACCATGTCCCATTGCAGAAAGGCAATTCATAAAGTTCACAGTTAGAAGGAGATGTGGATATCATCTGGTCCAACATTAGTTTGTGGAAAGGCAACTGAAAAGAAGAGAGTTGAAATGTTTTACCCAGGGTCACATAATTAGTAAACAGTGGGGTCAAAGATGTGCTGGTAAATGTTTAACAAGCAGCTCTCCACAAAATAGTGTGTGGGGAGGTGGGTGAGTAAGGTGTGTGTGTGTGTGTGTGTGTAAAACACTCTCAAGCTTAATCTGCATTATTAATATTTTTTACATCATTTTCTTAAGTCTAGACAGTCAGCAAAACAGTAAGCCAAGCCCCAATTTGCAGATTTCCAAGATGTAAATGCTCATATTGAAAATTTAACAATCATTTTTCTTGGGCAACAGCTGGAGCTGGCTCCAGGACAATGAAACCAGGTCTTAAATTTAGACCTTCTCACTTTAAATACAGTGATTTGGTTTGTTTGGTTTTTTTCATTGTACCACACTGCTTTCCTAAATTTTTTTCATCTCCTATGTCAGTTTTATATAAGGCTAAAAATTTCTCCTTGGAAGTTTTATAAACCCTCTCAGTCATTCTCCATTTTTTCCAGATTTCACAACATGGCAGAGTTAGAAGGGGCTTCAGTGGCTACCTTAGGCAATACCATTGAAAGATGTATCAAATCTATTTTGTAATTGAAGAGAGGTGTTTAGAAACCCATTTCAGCTGCATGTATAAATCTAGAAGAGTCACCAAGTGGTTGTTCATCCAAATCCTCATCGTCTGGAAAAGAGGAAGCACATCTTCCATTTTACATTTACTGGGAACTTAGACAGTATGGTAAAATGTAAGCAATTAACTGTCAATGCCCCCTGCCCAATTTATGGATTATCCATCACAGATTATCAACTGTGATTTTTTTTACATCAAACTAACTTCACCCAAGTATGCAACCCATTCCAGCTGCCTCTGCCTCCCTCTTGATTCTTGACAAATAGACATGTTGAGGAGGTATAAGTCATTTTAAATATTAATTCAGATTTAATAAGACTCATCTAGACCAGATGGCCTTAACTTTGGGTCTTGGAACCAGAAAGGATGGTAAAGCCAATGGACCCTTCTCAGAAGAATAGTTTCAAATGTATAAAATAAAATACATTAGATTATAAAGGAAAGCAATTCTTTTGAATATAGCTATGAAAAAAAAAAAATTAAGTTCTTAGAGTCCAGGTTAAGTATCCCTGCCATAGAGCTAAAGTATGTTTGTCAATGCATTGTAAAATCAAATAAATTGCTTTTGGAATGTCAACGAATTTCAATTATTTGCCTTTATCTGCAACATTCATCGTATAAATAATCTTCAAGTATTTTCCTTTATCTACAACATGCATACTTATCACCATATCTATAAATGGTGGTTATTTAATAAATATTTGTTTCCTTTCTCACTTTCGTACCCAATTCCAGGGTTACCTCTGCCATGAAACCTTTCCCTTCCTTCAAGAAATGATACTAGAGATAATAACTAGCTGTCATGGTAATGGAAATTTGAAGATCTTCCCTGACCCTTAATAAGCCTAAGGGAATTTGAAGACCTTCCCTGCTTTGAAAACAAACTTTGCTCCCTAATAGGCTGAATGTAGTCACTTGGAGCCTGTGGTGGGAGGAGTTTGCTGAAGGGTAGAGCAGGGCCCACAGGAAGCTGAGAGTCAGAGCTAGCTAGACTGGGAGAAGGAGAGCACATGTCCCAGGGAATAAGTCAGACTTGTGAGTAAACTATTGATCTTGTATTGGTTCGTGGGAAGGCTAAAAGATGGGGTGGCTCTATGCTATGCTGTGGCTTATTAACTTCTTTGTTACTGTGATGGAATTGGCTTACTGGTTTTGGTACATAGTTATGTGGTATCTGAATAAATGTTTTGTTTCTGTCTTCTATGTGGAAAGCCTGTTATATTTTGCAATCAAGCACCATGCAGGTATATTTATAGTGATCTTGGGCACTGTAAATATTGCATTGGTGCTACACTAGTATATATGCAGAGCTTCAGGGTTTACAAATCACCTTAAAATAGTCTCTCACTTTATCTTCACAACAACCCTGGGGGGTAGAGGATATTATAATCCTTATTTTGCAGTTGAGGAAACTAAAGTGACCTTCCTAGGGTCATATAGTAGGTGCCTGAGGCAGGATTTGAACTCAGATCATTCTGACTCTAAGTCCAGTGTTCTATTCACTATACCACCCAGCTGCCTTTAAGAAAGATGGGAGATGGGCCTCAAACGTTGGCTACAATTTAAATCCATAATGAGTAGTAAATTGACAGCACAGAGACTGGAATTAACATGAAGTGTGTGTGTGTGTGTGTGTGTGTGTGTGTGTATTTGCAGTGTTGTCCAGCAGTGAAGGAAACAAGAGAGGGAAAGAAAGGAAGGAAGATGAAGAGAGACAGACACCAAGAGTGATTGAGAGAGTCATAATCATCTGAGAATTTCTAGCCTAGAGGCTCAGAGTGAACAAAAATGAATTATCAATTCAACTTTCAAACTTCTCAGAGCAATGAAAAAAATAGGCCTGCCTCTTTCTAAGCAAACAAGGAAGCAAGTTTAGCTGAAGCAGGTGATGATAAGCTAGTCTAGGTATGAAAGGTGGAGCCTTGGGACCATAGAATCATAGATTTGGAAGGGACCTTAGAGGTCATCAAGTCAAGCCCTTCATTTTATAGATGAAGAAACTGAGGCAGAAAGAGATTGGTGATTTGCCCAGGATAATTCATCTTCTAAATGTCTGTAATAGGATTTGAACTCAGGATTTGAACACTTTATGCTTCTAGCATGGGAGATGCTCACTTGTCTGTCCATATAAACCCAGGGTAAGAATAAATTCACAAGTTATCCCTTCTGTCAGCCACCTGAACCAATCCATATCTAGTGGGGGCTTGGGGAGATCACTCTTGCAAACCCCAATTCATCCCGGCATGATGGATCCCGGAGTATCTGGCTACTTCCTCCATTAGGGTCCTAGCATTAATCCTGAGGGGTAAAGAGAAAGCTTCTAACACTGTTCCTCACAAGCACACCAACAGTGCCCTCCCTACATTGGTTACCAGTTATTATTACCAGTTAATATTAATTAGCCAGCCATATTTATCTGGTTTTAGAAACAGGAACTTACTAAGGTGATCAAATTGGAATAGTTGGTACAAAAACATTGTCTGCTTGCCCACTTCCCTCTTCCCATTATCACTGCCCCTGGGCCCCACCCTGGATGGTTTGAAAGGAAATCCAGAGTCTGGGGAGGAGAAGCAAGAGCGAGGGGACTGTGGGGAAGGAGTGACAACCCATCTGTCTGCCCAGTCAGCATGTCATCGCATTATCTTACCACTGCTAGGCAATAATTCTAAGATCCTCATGTCAGTTTCACAAAAACACTGTGAGAGAGGTACTGGAGTTGTTATTGTCCCCATTTTGTAGATGAGGAAATTGAGGCTCAAATAGGTGGGACCTGAATGACAATCTCTCTGACTCTGCCATCAGTCATCTACCCCATGCCCCATAATCCCCTGGTATAAATAAATGTAGATTGGAGGAAATCTCCACAAAGATTTTTTTTTTACCTATTTTGATTAAAGCCCTTTGGTGCTATAAGGAAAGATTCTCTTTAGGAGGAATAAATTAACTAACTAATTGCAAACTTCCATTTCACATAGAGCTCTGTTGACACAGTCAGGGAGATTTCTAAATATATGCACTCCCTAAACTCATAAACTTTTGCTTATCATAATACAATTGATACTTGACATGAGCCAACAGCCAAAGTCACTTAGGATGCTAATTCCAACCTGTTTATTAAAATTGGTTATGAAAACGCAGTCGGCCATAGCTAATTTTTCAGTGTTCTCAAGCATAAGTGTTTGATTTTATTTCCAAGCACCCAAAGGGTCACCTCCTTATTATGGAATAGTTTTCAGTAATGAAGAGAATGAAGCCAATCTTTCAGACAAAGGAGAACCAAGAAGGATGCAAAATCTAGTAAATTATTTGATTGGCATTCAGATGGCATAGACTTCCTTAAAAACTGGGCAGTGAAATCCATCCTCCCTATCATATTGGAGAGTAGATATTTCCTACCTATTCATGTACTTGTATCTCCAATTACAACATAAGGTACTTGAAGTCAAAACTTGTTTTTACTTTTTCTCATGTCTCTGGTTTACCAAAGTACCTCAGACATGTTAAAGTTTGTTGATTGGCTAATTATCAGAGACAGTGCAGTCCATGTCCACTGAAAAGCTTTGCCTACATAAAGCCATAGAATAAGCTTTTCTTTCCAAAATGGCTTGTTTTGTTGTCCATCTACACAGCAGCTAAAAGGGAAAGTGAAAATAATTAATGACGTCTTCCCACTAAAAGCAAACTCTAAGTAAAGAATTCAGCAGGCATTGTGCAATGTTTACATAGTCAGGGGATGCTACCTCCAGAAACTCAAAAGAAAAGCACCAGTGAATCAAGCATTTTCAGCAGACAGAATGACTAAAAGTTAGAGGCAATTCCTTCATTCTATAGAAACTGAGACCAGAACTATGAAGTACATATCTGGGAGTCATTTGTATAAAGATGATCGTTGAACTTAGTGAGTTGGTAAGATCTCCAAAAGGGTCTGTGCAGTAGCCAAGAAGACCTGATTCCAAATTCAGCCTTAGACACTTACTAGATGTGTGACCCTAAGTGACAAGTCATTTAGCAACTTTCAGACTCAGTTTCCTCATCTGTAAAATGGTAATAATCATACTACCTCATTCACAGAGTTATGAGGGTCAAATGAGATAACATATATAAAGCAGTCTGCAAACCTTGAAGCATTATATAAGTGGTAATGGTGGTGTTAGATGGTGATGGTGGTGGTTGTGGCAGTGGTAGAGGTGGTGGTGGTGGTGGTGATGATGGGAGTTGTGGAGGTGGTGCTGGTGCCAGTGCTGGTGGCAGTGGTGGAGGTCGTGGTGGTGGTGGTGCTGGTGCTGGTGGTGGTGGTGGAGGTGGTGGTGATGGTGGTGGTAGAGGTGGTGGTGGTGGTGATGGTGGTGGTGATGGTGGTGGTAGAGGTGGTGCTGGTGCTGGTGGAGGTGGTGGTGGTGGTGGTGGAGGTGGTGGAGGTGGTGGTGATGGTGGTGGCCCTACTACTTCAATAGAAGACATCTCTATGAAATTAATCAATCAAAGACATTGAACTAATGCTCACCCTGTCATGCACTGGGGGTCTTCTATAAAATGGCAAGCCAGTTAGGAATTCAAGATTTGATTATCTCACAACTTAGAAGAGAGAGCAATTCTATCTCAGGTTTACCTAAAAGGAAATCCCTGGGGAGTAAAAGGAAGAGTAGAGTCTCTGCCCCACCCCCTTGACCAGAGGATGACTTTGCAGACTTTAGGTCAGATTTGGTCTTCTCATTGGCATCCTAGCAGGGGCTTTGGGCCAGCGTCAGAATGAGCATCAGGAGATTAGCTCATTTGAAGATGTCTAATCATCACTTCTATTGTACTTCTCACTAATTAACACTCATATAACTGCATCTGCTGATAATACAAGCATATTTGAACAGATGAAAGTAACTTAACATGCTCTGAAAATTTAAAAACAATTCATCTCAGGCCTTGGTTTTCATCCAGTCTCTGCCTCATAAATGCAGGACAGACTGCCTGTCTGTAGTGTACAAGAAATGATACTGTGGGCAATTTGATATGACAACCTTTTTTCTTGAATACTTTTAGAAACATATTTTAGAGGAGTAATGACCCAGTAGCAAACCACAAAAACCTTTTCTCAGATATTTCATTCATCATTCTTTAAAAGTCCATAATACAAGATTTATAATTCTAAAATAAAATAGAACCCCAACATAAAATAAATCTTAAAGAATAAAAAATAAATTCTATAACAAAAATGAAAGAGAAGAAGCCTGTTGGGTTTTTAACCCTTAGTCATTCATAACTCTTGTCTAGTTCTCTCTGACTCCAACAAGTCCAATTGTCCCATTTTAGCATGTATATTCTAAATTTAGTTGTTAATGTTCATCCTTCATGTTTGGAGAGGACCAGTGACATCATGGGGTGATGTCTTGATTTGTCCATGAATTGAATTTAAGCACAAATCAGCAGTCTCACTCTTTCTTCCAGAGTCAGCAAAATCCAGTGGCAAGACAAATGTCAGAACAGCTGTCAATGACCTGGGATGGCATATTCAAAGTGCTCTACAGTGCCTGCTTCAGTCGTCTTCATGGCCACTGGTACAAATTGTTCTATTCCATCAGGGGAAGTTTCCATGTGCTGGGAGTCGCCATCCCCCTAACTCACTGACAGGTTTGAAGCCCATAAGTTACTCTCAACCTGGTTTAGCATGTCTACTGAAAAGGTTTTACTGGGGTGTGGCCTCCAATGCATGCTACAGCTTCTTGGAGCTACAGGTGAGAGTTGGGTAGACACCAAAGATGGGTGAACAGTCCCCAAAAGGACCTGGCAAGTCCCCAGGGCAGCTGATACAACCCCACTTCAAAAATAAAAAAACAAATCATGAGCATATTCTCCCACACTCTCCCAAGTACATATTTCCAGAACTAGTGAGCTTCAGAGAAAGTGAGCTTCTGTTTAGCACATGTGTGACAAAGAGGGGTAACTCAATTTCTGGAAGTTCTTTTGATAGAAATTCTTTTCTCCCCCTTAACAACATAACTGCATTGGGAGTCAAGGACAAACCAGACACAAGAAATGCAGCTTCAGGACTCTACAAGGAAGCCAGCAGAAAGCCTAGGGAGAAGTTGGTGAGGGCCCCACAAAGAAAATTTCAAGTAAAATCATCAGAGGAAAGATTTGAACCTGATTCGTCTGACTTCAATGCAAAATGAACTCTACTCACACTGACACCACATTGGTTCATGCCCTTATCACCCCTTTGCTAGACTATTGAAATAGATGACAAAATGGTCTCATTCCCTCAAACCTTCTTCATTGCCATCCCCTGTGGTACCAAAATTATTTTTCTTAAGTGCAGATATGACCATGTCACTGCTTTACTCAAGATTGTCCAGTGGATATCATATAGAGAAAATATAAACTCCTCTATTTAGCTATTAATTCCAAAACCTAGTGCTTCCAACCTCACTATGCATTACTCCCCTTCCTAAAACTTTCAATGCAGCCCAACTGGCCATCTCTCTGTTCCTCACTCATGATTCTCTATCTCCCACCTACATGCCTTTGCATTGGCTTCCTCTCCTTCCTGGAATTCATTTCCTCCTCCCTTCTACCTCATAGGATCTCTTCATTCTCATCCACCACCTTCTACATAAAGTCTTTCTTGATCTTCCCAACTTCTAATGCTCTCCTTCCTAAACTGCCTTGAACTTCATTAACTACTTTCCATTTGTTGGAGTGTATTTTCTTCTTATTTATTCTGTATGTACTTGTTGCCCCCTCCCCCATTAGAACATGGGTCCTAGAGAGAAGAGATTGTTTCATTCTTTGTTTCTGTATGCACAGTGCTTTTCACACAGTAAAGACTTAACAATTGTTTTTGTTTTTTTTAGGATTGGTCGATTGACTTCGCAGTCACGCTTCTTTCTGCTCTGGCATGATGTTCAGTGGTTCTGTTCCTCTTGCCCTTCAGGCCTGGAAGTTAAAAGAGGCAGACTAGGTTATCTGACCACATGTCAGAGAAAGCCACAGTCTCCATGGAAGACTGGATGCCAAAGGTCAGTCAGATTGGGTTGAACATGGCAATAGCTGTTCTTACCCAGGAGAAAGATCACTGACTTAGAGAGTCAGTCAAGTGACCTGAGTCCAAATCCAACCCGTATCACTTCCTTGGGCAAATCTCTTTACTTCTTCAGCCTCAGTTTCCTCATCTTTAAAATATATGGCCCCTGATATCCTTTCCAGCTCTAGCCCCATGACTTCATGGCTCTTGGCTAGAGCATGTCCCCAACCCTGTCCTCCTTACTGAACCCTTTTATCCCAATGTCACGCAAAGGAAAAAGACAAAATAGAATTTAAGTGCCATCTGCTGGCCCATTTACTGCAATGGGAAAAGAAGGAAAGCAGGAGTTAAGTGAGCCTAGAGACATGAGGGATGGAATGGAGCTAGGCTATTTGAGGGCCAGAGCTGCCATGTTCGGCCATGCTCGCCACCCAGGCCAAGGGATCTGAGATATGTAGAGAATGTCCATGTGTCTGACAGACTCTGAAAACATCATTAGTAAGACCCCAGAGTGTGCTTTCCTGGGAAGGTAAAATGTGAAAAGATGATCAGGAAATGAAAAAACCCTCAAAGCTAACAAGATGGCCAAAAGGGAAAGGAAAGAGGTAGGAATTACAAGAGCCTCATTGCAATCTAATACGATACAATGCAACATAACACAACATATTAAAATGCAACCCAAAACAACACAATATAATACAGCACAACACAACAAATGCAATGCAACATGTGACACAATGTAATGCAATACTGTAGAACACAACCTAATACAATATAACACAATGCAATATACACATTTATTGAGTACCTACTACTGTGTGTAGGTACTAAGTGCTAAGGCATGAGAAAGAATCAGGATTTAGAGAAAACCCTGCACCTGTCTGAGTTTGTAGTCTACTAGAGGGATATAATAACACCAATAAAATAATGCAATAAAAAATGCATTATGTGCTTAATCATTTAATCAGTCAGCAAGCATTTGCTGAGGCCAGGCACTGTAATAATGAATGGGGAAATTAAGAAAACCAAAACTAGCCACTGCCTTCAAGGAGATTACATTCTAGTTGGGGAGACAACCTGAAAATAATTACAAGGTATGCACAGACTAGAGGAAAGACAAATCCATTGGGAAGCTAGAAAGTGTAATTGTATTTGAAAAGCATAGGGGATCAGAGACCTAAGACTAGACTGGGCCTCAGAGGCTTGCTAGTCCAACCTCTTTCTTTGAAAGATAAAGAAATTGAGAAATAAAATACTTGGCCAGGATCTCCGCAGATAGTTTGATGGAACAGCCAGGGCGAGGACCCAGACTCCATGCATCGTGGCCTTCCATCTCCCTCTAGCCCACAAGGTGTGAAGGGAGCTATTCTGTATCCAGAGTGGGTATAGCAGCCAAAGGGTCTGGTAAGACTGTGGATTGGGCACGGTTTATTGGCAGCCTCCTTCCATCATCTGCCTCTATCTAGATATACTGCAAACCTCCCTGCTTCATTGCAAGCCCTTCCCAAGCTGGCCCTAGCCTTCACCACCTGTCTGTCTTCATATTACTCCCCTTCTCCTCTGCATTCCAACCCAAATGTGTTCTTGGTTTTCCCCTTTCTCAGTGTTCTCTCTCCTCCCTCATATTTTGCACATGTTGTGCCCACCGTCCACCCCTGGAATGTTCTCCCTCCTCCTCTCCACCTCTTAGAAGCCCCCTTCAAGGCTCAGATTAAGGGCCATTTCCTCTAAAAGGCCTTTAGTGATTGATTCCTCACTAAGTTTCTTAGGGTTCTCAGTTCCTCCAAATGTATATTGTGTTCCCTTTGCATTTATATTTGGTGTTAATTCCTCTGGGTGCAGGTTGTGGCCTCTAATACAACATAACCTCCTTGAGGACTAGAACCATTTCCTTTTTATCTTTGTCATATTCAGTGCCTGGCACAAAGGGGCTCGGCATAGCAGATTGAGTGCTGTACTCAGGAAGACCTGATTCAAACACTGATTCAGTCACCTACTATGACCCTAGCTGTGAGACCCTTGGCCTCTCTGTTCTTCAACTGCCTCGGTTGTGAAATAAGGATTCAGTGGCTTCTAAGGTCCCTCCCAACTCTAAATCTATGGGATCTTCTCATTTCTGTGACCTCTGGAAAATAATATAACATCTCTGAGTCTCAATTTCTTCTTCTCTGAAGTGGAAATAATAATGGCACCCACCTCACAGTGTTGCTTTGAGGACCAAATGGAAATATTTGTGAAGCATTTTTCAAATCTCAAAGTATTATGTTTTGCTTTTTTTACTCATTCTCAGATGATTAATAAATCTTTTTTAAATGGTATTTAATTTGCATTAAATTTTCAATAGACTCCATCTTGGATATTATAATCAAATTCATTAATCCAAATGATAAACTATATATTCCCTTATTCCAAAGGACTCAAAACAACTTTTCATAGATAAGCATTACTCTTATAACACTTAACTCTCTTGAAAACAAAAAGGCAATGTTAAAAAAAAAAAACATAAAGAAATCTCAACTCCTTAGCCCAGAATTCAAAGCCCTCTACCACCTGGCCACCAACCACCTTTCCATACTTACTTCCCATTACTCTCCTGGGCAGCCCATCTGTTCCAATAGATTAGCATTCATCCCTTCCAATCTCTGAATACACCACAAGCATTTTTGTTTCAGATGACTTTGCCAAAACTGTTCCCTCCAGCTGGAATGTTTTCTGTCCTCTTTCCCCCTTACCCAAACCCTACCTGTACTTAAAGACTTCCCTTAATTTCCTTCTCCCCCATAGAACATTTCCCAACTATTTAATCTTTACCTGAAAAACTCTCAACAGATGAGTCAAAATGCAACACCAGAGAACTGAAGTGAAGAAGATAATTTTTGTACAACGAAAAGAGGGCTGGGTATCAATTCAAAGGACTTAGGTTCTAATTCTAACTCTTGTGACCTGTGTGACCTTGAGAAGGTCATTTCATTCTTCTAGGTTTCAGTTTCCTTATCTACAAAATGATAGGGTTAAACAAAATGTTCAATAGAGTTATCTCCTCTTCTAAATTTGTGATTCTCTAATCCTAACTGACTCAGTATAGGGTAGAGTGATCAGAGGATGATAACTTTTGAGCTTTGAAATAGAATAGTTCTATCTTGGAAATAGAATCCTTGCTGCCAAACACCCAGTACCCTCATTTTATAGGGGAGAAAACTGAGGGAAGGAGAGGTTAATCGTTTTGCCCAAAACTAGTGTCTGGGACAAGAGCTGCACCTGGGTCTTCCTGCTTTTTCAAGCCCAGTCCATCGGGCCACTCTGCCTCTTTGGCTTCCCCTTAGAGCTTCCATTTGGCCCTTTTGCTTAAGTCTGCCCGATTTCCAATTTTGGCGGCAACACCAGCAGATCCAGACCCAAAGGCTGCATCGTACAGTAATGTTTTTTCTCTTTTTTTCCTCACCATGTTCCCAAGTTGGATGCAATGGGCCACAGATTATAAATGGCTTGTCTCCAATACCAGCAGGAATCAATGGTCCTCTTGGAAACAGAATCCTTGCTGCCAAGCACCAAACCATTGACAAGGAGATAACTACTCTTCAGTTCTGTCCAGATGTCTTAGAGAATCAGAGAGTGACAAAGTTGGGAGAGACTCAAGAAATCATCTTGACTGACCCCATCATTGCAGAGATGAGGAAATTAAAGATCACAGAGATGAAGTGATTCACCCCAGCAGACATAGCATGCTATTGGCTGAGGAGGGACCCAAACCCCGCCCCCATCCAGATGTGATTCCTCCTTCCTATGCCAGGTGGTTTAGTCTACGTTTTTGTGTTGTTTTGTTTTGTTATGGGGGAAGTTTCCCCTGTAAAGTAACAAAACCGTGTCTAGTTCTATTTTAACCCGGGGCCTAAGGCTCAAGCTATGGGAGACCTCACCAAGATTTTCCTAGTGGCATCTGTCTATATTGACATGACTCCCCTAAAAAGGCCCAACCATGTGGAATTAGCACCCTTCCGCCCTGGCAGATGTCCTGGGGCACAGGAGTCATTCCATAGTACCCTGCTGACCAGATACATTGCTAACTTGAAGGGAAGGTACCTTAACTAAGTGCTGAAGTATCCTTGCTAAATACTCTTTCTCTTCATTGAGTAAGTGAGCCTCATCTTGTTAACTGTTGAATGACCAAGAATGGCTCATGCCCCACACCACCTACACTAACAGGGAACCAGCACAAATCAGACTCACTTATAACAGCACCCATCCAGGTCCTGGGGAGATTACAGGATTTTAGAGCTAGAAAGGACCTTGTTGCTATTGTTCAGTCATGTCTGACTCTCCATGATCCCATTTGAGTTTTCTTGGCAAAGATACTGGAGTGGTTTGCCATTGCCTTCTCCAGTTCATTTTACAGATGAGGAAACTGAGGTAAACAGGATTAAGTGACTTGCCCAGGGTCACACAGCTAGTAAGCATTGAGGCTGAATTAGAACTCAGGTCTTCCTGAGTCCAGGCCCAATACTCTATCTACTGAGCCACTAGCTGCCCTAGAAAAGGCCTTAGAGAACATCTAATCATAGGACCATAGGAACATAGACTTAAAGCTGGAATGGGTCTTACAGGTCATCTAACTCACCCCCCCCCCTCATTTTACGGATGAACAACTGAGGCAGAGAGAAGCTAATGACTTGGTCAAGGTCACACAACAAGTAACTGTCTGGGCTGGTATTCGAACCATCACTTGCTAACTCCTAATCCAACACATCTTTTCTTTTCTTTTTTCACAAGTTCATGGTCAATTTATTTTAAAGTCCCTGAATAATACAAAGGAACTTTAGAACTGTAACTTTTGTGCTGGTTACACTTGTGAATTATTTCATTACAAATAAAAGACAAAGAACCGTTGGATAATGCAGGGTTCACAGTCAGCTTGTTCAGGGCCACTTCCCTTCTTCTGTGTTGTGGCCCCATCGGGCATCTGCTGAAGCCCAGGGGCCCTTCTCAGACAAAACAAAACACGTAAAATGACAAAAGAAACCAGATATATTCAAACGCAGCTATCAAAATATCTGTGTGTGCATATTGTGTATGTGAGGTGCATACATGTGTGTATACATGTATACACATGTACATGTATGTATTTGTGTATGTACTTACATACAAACACATATATGTGTGTGTATTTATATGAGCAACCGGGTGACACAGTGGATATAGCACCAGGCCTGGAGTCAGGAGGACCTGGATTCAAGTCCCACCTCAGACACTAGTTGCGTGACCTTGGGCAAGTCATTTAACTCTGTTTGCCTCAGTTTCTTCACCTGTAAAATGAACTGGAGAAAAAAATGGCAAACCACTCTAGTATCTTTACTAAGAAAACTCCCAATGGGGTCACAGAGAGTCAGACATGACTGAAATGACTTAACAACATATACATATATACACACATATACACACATATATTCATGGAGCCTTGGTCAAGAAATTCTGATCTAGGGGCAGCTAGGTGACACAGTGAATAGAGCACCGGTCCTGGAGTCAGGACGACCTGAGTTCAAATCCAGCTTCAGACACTTAACGCTTACTAGGTCACACACCTTGGGCAAGGCACTTAACCCCAATTGCCCTGTCTTCCCCCCTCCGAGAAGAAGAAGGAGAAGGAGAAGAAGAAGCAGCTCTGATATAGATGGCTTCTGATGTTCTTTCTATCTCTCCCAGCAAGCACCACATCAAGAGCTATAAAGAAACATCAAGCAATCCTGAGAGTAGATGGCTATATGGCCTGGTGGAACAAACTTTGGACCAGGAATCATGAAACTGAAAGTTATTGGCCTGGCCTTGTCCCCAATTAACAGGGTGATTCCATGCTAATTTTACATCTTTGCACCATCATTTCCACATTCACAAATGAAGGAGGCAGGGCTAAAAAACGTCCCCAGTCCCTACCACCTCCAGCTTTCTATGATCTAGAAAGGCCAAGACACATGTTTAACATGCTGAGTATCTTTCCCTGAGCCTGCAATCACAGAGAGATCAGCTCACTGCCATCCCCATATTGCCAATAGTGATCATTCTTGCCACTCCTAAGGAAAGCATTCTCAACCCTCTCCACCCCCTGGAGACCCGTGTGTGTGTGTGTGTGTGTGTGTGTGTGTGTGTGTGTATGTGTGTGTAATTACAGCAGAAGGGAATCTGTTGATTTAGAAAATAGCTCTTTGACTCAGCTCAGCTCAAACCAACCCTCCCATGTGGCTCCAGTCTCACCCAGTGATACATTAACACAATTAGCAATAATGAGGCTTTAGCCATAATCCCAAGGCTCAGGCAAAGCAGAGAGAAAGCCTTCTTTCATGTGCGCACAGGGACATGAATGATGCCTCCATTTTGTTTATACCAACTGGCAGAGTGAGCAACAGACCCTCTCCTCCCACCCCTCCTTTGAATGTAACTAATTATAGGTCATATCCATTCATTTCTCTGCAAACTTTTTTCTCTTCTTTTCTTTTGCTTTCCTTTTCAACTGATCATCCATGCTGTCACACAAGTGTTATGTCAGGATTTATTCCTAGCTTTCCTCCCACATTCTCCACACTAGTCAGACTAGCTCACTTACATGGTCCATGGATAGGACTGGGGACACCTTGAAAATGACTCATCCCAAGGGGAAGTGTGATGATGATGATATTTACATAATTAAAATATAAAGTTTAAAAAGGATTTTTCGTATATTATGTTATTTGTTCTTATAACAACCCTGTGAGGTAAGTGCCAGTATTATCCCCATTGTTTTTTCACTTTTTTTTTGGAGGGGGGAAGGCTGGGCAAGTGGAGTTAAGTGACTTGCCCAAGGTCACACAGCTAGCATGTGTTCAGTGTTTGAGACTGGATTTGAACTCAGGTCCTCCTACCTTCAGGGCCAGTGCTTTATTCACTGTGCTACCTAGTCTTCCTGTATTATCCCCATCTTACAGATGAAATTGGGGTCAAGAGAGAGGAAGTGACTTGCCCAGGTTCTTCTAGAGTCCATCATTCTATCTACTGGGCAACCCGGTTCAAATATAGAAAAGACTTCCAGACTGAGGCACAGTTGTTTCAATCTCAAGGTATATTTACTGACAGTATTTCATTTTGTTGTCTTTAATTTCCCTATTGTTTGGCTCTATCTTTTGCTTCAGCCCATCTCAGTCTATCAAGAGTCATATACGAAGTGCTTGCCCTATAAGAAAGGCAAGCAACACCAGCCCTTCCCTCAGGGAGCTCACATTCTAATGAGGAAAACAGCATGCAAATGACTCTGTACATATAGACTACACACAGTGTCGTTGCAAGGTAATCTCAGTTTTCTGAGTCCAGCCTCCTAACTTGGTTTCTGATCCACAGCCCTGCCTAGAGCTTCTGCATATCACTTCTTCCATTCGCCATCACCAAAGGTCCCACTCAACATGACAACGAGGTTGCCAATAGCTCTATTAGTCAAAACATAAGCCTGGAAATCTTTGTGGAAGATTTGGAGAGCCAGCTGTATCAAATACAATCAATGACTAATCAGTTTATTCACTCTGTTCTCTAAAATTAGGAACATGGGGATGAATATTTATGAGCATGCACAATTACGGGCACTTACCTGCATCAATTATCTGGTGGTGAGGGCTTCTGGAGAATGTTCATCTGAGCAAAGATGTGCATCTCACCTGTTTCAACAGAGCCACACTGCAATACTGTAGTTACCAAGTGAGAACCTGGGGGAAATCAGCCCTGGCTGTTTCTGGTTATAGATTTGGGTTCCTTTGATATTTCCTGTCAAACGCATCCGAAATACTTGGGAGAAGCAGCTGAAATCTGCTAGAATCTGTCTAAACAATGAGTACCCCAACATTAGCAATGCTCAAGCAGGGGATGAATAATTAAGTATAGATTCTTGTGTTGTCAAAGTGGGAAGGGCCTTAGAAGTTATTTGGTCAAATTGTGTCATTTTCCAGATGAACAAATTCAGCGAGGATATGTGAAGGAAAGTCGATTCCTCAGGGTCTTACAGGATGTTGAAATGGCACGGAGGGGATTCAATGCATCCAGGAAGGCACTGAACAATGTGATTTCTTAGGCCCTCTGCAACTTGGAAATTCTTTTTCTTTTCTTTTGTCTTTTCTTCTCTTCAATTCTCCATCCCTTTCCCCCCCTCTCTCTTCCTCCTTCCCTCTCTCTGTCTCTGTCTCTGTCTCTCTCTGTCTCTCTCTCTCTTTCTCTCTCTCT